>NW_019272057.1:499099-968917 GCF_002738345.1 Cucurbita maxima
TTTTTTTTTTTTTTTTTTTTTTTTTTTTTTTTTTTAATGGATCATAAGAACATGGTCGAATTCGGAAGGTTTTTATTATTACAACGGCTCTAATTTTGTAACTACCAGTGGCATTCGGACTACATGTTTTCCATCAGACCAAGAAAGAGAACCAAAGACTGCACCCACATTGCCTAGTGTCAGATTCTGGTTGTTGGCTGATATGGCCACTACGAAGCTCTGTTTCTTCACCGCCGTTGAGAATACCAGTTTCGACGGCTTTACCTTCACCGTCACCCCTTTCGGAGCTTCGATTTTAGCTTGGTACACCGAATTTGCCGCCCCCACGTTCGTCGCCGTTCGGATAAACGATTTTGTGGACAACACTTTTGATAGACTGGAAAACACTGCTACAATTGATGGGTAGTTCAAATTCCCTGGCAATGGCTTCCTCGCCGGACATTTCACCGGCGTTCGAGATATGACCTGGATCATCTTCGCTCCGTAGCCAATTGAGCATAGGAAGTTGACATAATCGGTGTTTGTAATGTCGTAGACTAGTCCAGGGTCCATTGCGAGGCCGAGATTCACATGACCGGCACCGAAATCGTACGGCGTAGAAGCTTTTCCAGTGGATTCTTCTGTCGTCGGCTGCCATCGGTTGTCGGTGATTTTTGCGGTGGTCATCATGGCGGATCTTATCGCCGCTGGACTCCAATCGAGATGTGCTGATTTCAATAGAGCGGCGGCTCCACTTATATGAGGACATGCCATTGATGTACCTGACAAGATATTGAACTCTATTTTTCGTGTATCGAAGTCTAAACCGGTTGGGCCGACGACGTCTGTCCAAGCGGCTAAAATGTTAACCCCTGGTGCAATCATGTCCGGTTTTAGAATTTCAGGGTTTAATCCATTTGGCCCTCTTGCAGAAAACGAAGCCACCACCGGCGCCGGTTTGATTCCGATTCGTGTGCCTCGGAAGGCGATGGTGGCGGTGGGATTTCTAGAGGACGATGCGTAGGCTTTCATGGCATCGCCTTCTACAGAGCCGACGGCGCAGGCGGGAAGGATATGGGCATCGCCGACGAGTCCTTCGCCGTTCGAAATTCCATTCGCCAGAATCATTCCAACGCCGCCGGCCTTCTTCACCACCAAACCCTTCGCCACTCTCGGGCTACTTCCTCTGTCGCAGATAACAATTTTTCCGGTCACAATCTTAGGGTCAAGCGAACTCTCCATACAGAGCGAAGCAGAGAGCTCCCCTGATTTTCCAGGGTAAACCAACGGATACATTGTACCGTTCAATGGCGCTCCGGCGTACAGCGAAACGCCGTGAATCTTCCGTCGGTTTCCCATAATCACCACCGCCGGGAAATTCCGGTCAATCGTACCAGCTCCGACCGTCGTAATCCACGGCGCTAAGTTCGTCACTGACATCCCATTGGGTCCATCGTTGCCAGCCGAAGACGAAACGAAAATGCCCCTAGAAGCGGCGCCGTACGCCCCGATTGCAATTGGGTCAAGATAATACGGCGTGGAAACGCCATCGCCGCCACCAATCGAGATCGAAATGACATCGACGCCGTCGTTAACAGCAGAATCAAACGCCGCCAGAATATCCGAATCGAAACAACCCGAATTTTTCCAACAAACTTTGTAAACCGCCAAACGTGCCTTAGGGGCCACACCCTTCGCGATTCCCGAAGCATAACCCTCCAAACTCGCCTGAAACGCGTGACGCCCAGCCGCCGTCGATGCCGTGTGAGTCCCATGGCCGTCGGCGTCTCTCGGAGATCGGTACTCAACGGTGTCGTTAATCCCAATAATCGGACCATCTGCGTTGGACCCTGCTTCGTGACCCTTAGAGAAAAACCTCGCACCGACGATCTTCCTATTACAGTTTTTGGCCGTGAACTTAGTTCCAGTCTGACAAACCCCTTTCCACCGGCGAGGAATCGGCCCCAAATTCACATCGGAGAAGCTCCGCCGTTCAGGGCAAATCCCAGTATCGAAAACTCCAATGATTACATCCGACCCATAATCGGAATCAGACCACAAACCACGCTGGTTTCGAAGGCCGAGAAATTGAGGGGAACGCGTGGTGTGAAGCTGACGGCGACGGTCCTCAAAGACAGCAAGCACAGAAGGGTGTTTTCCGACGGAATCGGCTTGCTCTTGAGTGAAAGTTGCAGAGAATCCATGAAACACGGTGTCGTAAACATGGAGGATTTTGTGGGATTCGGCGAACTCGGAAGTGTACCAGTGGAAATGGGTGGGAAAAACAGAGGGTTTAGCGAAACGGTCCACTCGGAAGATGAAGGTCTTCAATGGCGGATCAGCCGGAACTGTAGAGCCATGGATTAACAGGAGGAGAGAGAAGAAGATGGAAGAGGAGAGAGAAGTGGCGAAACAAGCGGCCATTAGAGAGTGGAAATGGAACTCAATACGCCGCGAGCAGAACTGGGGGGGAGGGGATATAAAAGAGACGACTGATTAATTCTTTTAATTTAAATTAATTAATTCTTAAATATAAAATTAGGAATTAAACGACGCCGTTAAAGGAAATTTAATGAGTCAGTGTCTTTTAGTTGCGGTACCGGTGGAAAGTACAAATTTGTCGTTAAACGACGTCGTCTCGTAAAATATTATTATTATTACTATATTTCAAAATTATTTATTTAAATTCAAATAAAAGGGAAAGGTTAAAAAAACTGTGGGGTTGCTCTCGTAAATTTCTAAAACTAGATGGGTGTTTAAGAAATTATTTAAAAAAAAGGGGGGAAAAGTGGAATAATTGATGCATTAGCTTGCGTGGATGATAATAATGAATAATGTAATTAATTATTAATTTAATGTTGATTTTTTTTTATAAGAAAAATAGAGACATGGATATTTGATGAGTGATAGACCCATGTACATATTTAATGCATGATAATTAGTAGGTAGGTCCGTATTTAATGCGTGACGATTCTTTTACATAAATTTAGATTCAAATAATTTAAAACGTCTTTAGTAGTTATATTATATTTTGTAAGTAAAAGCTTTAATTTTTTAATTTTGGTGGTCATTCGATTAACTCAAATTTTAATTTTTTTTTAGTATCACGTTTAAATATATAATTTTTGAAGAAAATTTTATTTAGATCCAAAAAATATAAAAAAAATATATAATTAATTTAAATATTATCAGACGAACAATATATTAATTAGTATTAAAAAGATCTACCATTAAAAAAATACTAAAATAACTCAAATAATTAGATATTTACGTCAACATGAGTTTAGCTCATCTAATTGAAATATATATGATCGATAAAGAGTTCAAATATTGGAATCTCACTCTACCCTTTTCTTTTGCCAAAAGCAGGGAACAGCAGAGTGAAGGAAAGGAGATCCCGTGGTAATGATCTCAATGATCAATGTCATGTTCCCATTCATCCAACCGTTTATTGCCACTAAACCCTAAATCTAATCATCATTCGTTTACATGGACGGTTCTGATCTCATTGGATCCCACACTGGTGGGTCCTAGACTCAGATAAATATTTTTAGATTTTTTTATATAAAGAATATTTGCTGGAAAGTTGGATAAATGTTTTTTTCGTGCTTGGCGCTATTTTTAATTAATTTATTTCCGCAGTAATAAATTAAGGTTACTTAGTTATAGGGAAAATAAAAGGCCAAAAACAAAATTTTGGATGATTTCTTTTAATAATAATCTTGGCATTTAAAAAATATATATTTTTTAATAATAGGTATTTAAAAAATAATTATAAAATTAGATGACGATAAATTTATTAAATTAAATTTTGTAATAATTGAAATTGTTTTTTTTATTGATTTAATCAAAATTTAAGGTAGAAATGTCACCATTTGGATTTTGAGGCCCATGACATCTGTAGTGTCGATTGTTTTGGGCCTCTTAAGAGGCCCAGTAATTAATCATAAACGGGCCTATGGCCTTTGTAAAATTATGGGTTACTTTTCATTTTTATATTAAAGGTTACTTTTGTCTTTAAAGACAAGTTTTTAAAAAAAAAAAAATCTTTTAACTTTTTTTCCTTTTATTGTTTAAAAAAACATGCATTTTCATTTAGTTTATTGAATTTTGTCGGTTTGATCTTCCACTCTACGATTATTGAATTAAGAATTTCACTTATATATAATCTTTAATTACTCTCAAATATAATGATGCAAAAACTATTCCTCAAATATTTTAATATAATCGACTACAATATTATATTATGAACTTAAAATATTAAGCACTTAAATCTTCACAACCATATGTAACAAAACGCTAAAAAGGAAAAAAAAAAAATCATTTCAAGTAATGAATAATATCACGTTAAAGTCTCAACTAATTAAATTATAATGTCCTAAATCAAAAGAATGAAAGTTTAAATCTTCATCAAGAAGTAAACAACAATATACCTATCTAATATTTCAAATTTGACCCTAACAAGAAATTAATGTTCGATGTGGTTGTTTATTATACATTAAGATTATTGAGGATTATTGAGAGTGACTCCCACGTTTGTTAATTCAGTGGAAGATCATGAGTTTATGAGAAGCTCTAAACAAAATCATTAGAGTTTATACCCAAAGCAAAATCAACGGATTATTGTTGGTAAGTCATTATCCATGATTAGCCACCAAGCAATAATTGCTCATATTGTCACACAATAAAGGATACTAATATTTAGACCTTATCACTAAAGTGTTCCAATGAATCATTATTTTATAATTTCATGGTCACATATTCTAACTTCCATTGCAAACAAACAAATGATTATGATATGAATCGATTATTTATTTAGGAGTATGTTGGTGAATTTTTTAAAGTTTCTTTTAATATTTCCATATTTTCATCCAAATCAGCATTGAAAACATGATGAATTATGCAGATTCAAGCTGAGATAAACAGGAATTAAATTATTTCTACAGAAGTGGGGAAGGAAAGTTTAAGAAGGCAAGAGGATAATATACATAAGATCAAATTACACACTACATCAATTATCAGCAGCAGCTCACCTTTTCAAGATCAAAGCCAATACAAGAAAAGGGGCTTTGATTGTCCACAACATTAGTTTTTATTTTTACTTACATTAGTTCCCAAAAAAGAAAAATAAAGATGAACAAACGAAGAAGGAAAGAGCAGATAACATATAGTGATTGGGAGTGGTCATTGATTATTAAAAAACAGAGTAAAAGATGCCTAAAGAACGATTGATGAGCTATTTTCTTTTTCTAATTCTTTTTATCTATTTGGCTCTGTCCTTGATCACATCGATCCCCATCTCAGTTGGATCGGTTGCTTGGACCTCGTAATGTATACCTTCCAGCACTCTCCTCAGTCCAGCTTTTGAAGTTGCGTATAGAATTTTTGCTCTAATTCTTGATGCGGTCGGTGACCTGCACCAGATTTATTAATCGAAGGATCAATTTCAGTTTCAGTTTTAGATTCAGATCCGTCCTCCAAAACCTTGCATTACAGTGCTCGAGTGATAAATTCTTTGTTGAGGAAACGCAGAATCATATAATCGGTTAGTTTTTCCAGAGAAATTCGATTTCAGATGTGCGATTATGCTGTTCTGAACATGTAATTAGTCAAGATCTATAACAGAATTAGAGATTATGAATTTGAGGAAACTTTGAGTCAGTTATCAAAGTTCCCGCCCAAACAGAAGCGTATTTCGCAAGATTCAAGTAATCAGATAGAATTGGACGATTCAACTGAAGCAGAGGTTAGATGAGTGAAGAACGGACGCGATCGACGAAAAACAGAGAAGAATCGAACAACATACCAGGCGATGAAGAAGATCTTGCTCTTCCGGCAATTATCAATGGTGACAAAGTCGAAATCGAACACAGCATACCGACAGTCGTCGGTCGGCAATGAGGCGGTGAGATCATCGTAGCTTTCTGCGGAACCGCCGACCTTGTCCACAGTAACCAACCTCGATCCTTCATCGATCTTAAAAACAATATACCTATGCACCTTCTTCCATTTCATTTCCATGAACGAGTTCTTGCACTCATCGCTCACCCACATTCCAGTGGTTGCCTGAGATTCGCCATTAACAAGATCAAAATTCAAGAATCAAGAAAGAAAAAAGAAAAAAGAGCAACAATCGGAGTGCATAAATGAATACCATCTTGAAAGCCATCGCCATTGTGAATTTGTAAGGTCTCGTCCGGAACTTCTCTGAGTTACTGAAAATCGACTACCTAAGAGTGAAGAGTGAACGAAGTCCGTGGCTTTATATAACGATCGCCTTCCTAAAATGCCCTCATCAATTGCACTTAATTACGCTTTTGTCCTCCATCATCAAACCATGTGTGGATCCAAAAATTTCACCCCTTAAAATTATATAATATTAAAAAATGTTCATATTATATTTAATTCAATTTTAATTTAAAATATTCTTATAAATTAATATCCTATTTAAAAAAATACTCAAAGTGTATTTTTCAAACACTTTTGAAAGTTGGATAAAAGTATTTTTTTAAAATAATTTAAAAATATTATTGAAAAATATGGTAGATTTTTTTTTAAAAAAAATCAGTGTAATTAAAAAAAAAAAAAAAAAAAAGTTAATGAGATAAATGAGGCATAAGAAGACTAGGTTCAAGTTGGCCATTATTGTTATTATTATGATTCAATGGTTGTTCTCTCATTTCAATGCTTTATTGCTTCTAAAAAGTGTTTGGAGCTTTTCCATGAATTTGTCTGGTAGAAAGTTCCGGCCATCATTCCTTTGTGTGGAGATGTAAAGTTCGAGGCGGTGTGAATAATATTTTGATAATTGATAGCGGAAAACTATGTTATGACTTAATTCCATGGACGTTTCACGTGTATCTTACTAACGAAAGGTTTGATAGTTCTTGTTCAAAGGAAAATGGTTCATAGTTCTACGTTTACGAGAAGAAGTAAGCGTCTTTGGTATACATGTAAATGACAACATTTTCATTTGTACTTAGTCGTTTGGGGGGAGGGAAAGTCAAGCCTTTGCAGATTTCGACTCAAAGTGGAGAGTATTATATCATTGTAGAAATAAGGTCAATAATAACGAATTGAAAAACATACCCGTGTAGATTTCGACTCATAGTGGGCAGTATTATATAATCGTGAAAAAAGGGTAAAAAGTAAAAAACTGAAAAACATGCTCGTGTAGATACCGACTAAGCTGGGCAGTAATATATCATTGTGGAAATAGGGTAAATAGGGTAAATAGTAACGACATGAAAAAACATGCCCGTGTAGATTCCAACTCAAAGTGGGCAGTAATATATCATCGTGGAAATAGGGTAAATAGTAACGAACTGAAAAGCATGTCCGTGTAGATTCCAACTCAAAGTGGGCAGTATTATATCATCGTGAGGGTACATGCTCATGTAGATTCCGATTCAACATGGACAATATTATATCATCGTGAGGGTAAATAGTAACGAACTGAAAAACATGCCCGTGTAGATTCCGACTCAAGTGGGCAGTATTATATCGTCGTGGAAATAGAGTAAATAGTAACGAGCTGAAAGCCGGATTTGGCGATGCGATAAGATTGATGAGTGAGACTACAAAGAGAAGAGTCCAAGTAAATGGAGGGGAAAAGGGGAGACAAGAGAGGGGTGGAGGTGGGGCAATGGTTGAGGAGATTTAGTCTTAGAAGTTCGTGGGCAAAATAATGAAGGTGATGGAATGAGGAGGTTGTGATGTTTATCTGCTAGCTGTGTTCTTAACAAATCTTGGGCTCTACTTTATGGCTTCTTTCTGATGGAATTGCTCTATTTGCTTTTCTGGTTGGCAATGGCATCCCATCCAATTCCCCATTGCAGCAACCATACTAGAACCAGTTGAATATCGACGGTTTGCTTTGTGTCCCTAATCCTACGTGTATAAGAGGGTTAGGGATGGTGAGATCCCACGTTGGTTGGAAAAGGATCTTATAAGGGCGTGGAAACCTCTTCCTAGTAGACGCGTTTAAAAATCGTGAGGTTGACTGCAAAACATAACGGGTCAAAGTGGAAATATTTGTTAGTGATGGGCTTGAGCGGTTACAAATGTTATTAGAACCAAACACCGAACGGAGTGCTTGCAAAGACGTTGACCCTTAAAGAAGGTGGATTGTGAGATCCTACATTTGTTGAAGAGGGGTCGTATAAGGGTGTGGAAACCTCTTCCTAATATAGATGCGTTTAAAAACTGTGAGACTAATGAAGATATGTAACGGGCCAAAGCGGACAATATTTGTGAGCGGTGGGCTTGGGTTGTTACAAATAATATTAGAGGCGGATACCGAGCGGTGTTCCAACGAGGACGTTGGCCGCGATTGTGAGAACCCACATTTGTTGGAGAAGGGTCTTATAAGAGGGTAGAAACTTCTCTCTAGTAAACACATTAAATAACCATGAAGCTGACGGCGATAAGTAGCGGACTAAAGCAGACAATATCTACTAGTGGTAGGCTTTGACAATTACCAGAGTTGAATTTAGCTTTGAAACTTGTGTTTTGTTTAATAAAATAATAAAAATAAAAGTGAGTTGCAATTGAACTCGTTGCAAAAAAAGGTAACACACGTCTCCTATTAGATAGTCGCCCCTTTCCCTTTGTTTACAACCTTGCGAACGAACAAAAGAAAGGGGCAAAATGTGGTAAAATGTTTAGCAACACGCTCACATCTCTATCTTAGGTAGGGTCGGAGATCATTGATTAGTCCTTTGACCGATCATTGTTGGGTTAATCCGGTTAGCATCTCCTACACAAGTATACTCTTCTCTCGTTCTATGGTTCCAAGGCAGAAAATACACATCTTAACTAGTTGAGCTAGCTAGGTATTTAATCAGTGAACTGTTCTAAGAGAATTCAATACCGATTTCCATTAGAATAGTACTCACCGAATCGTTAAGCTCGCAAACATGAAAGGTGCACAAAAGGTTCATGCACGATGCAATATATAAAGAACAAGGCTCTGCCTTCTATTTTCATAAGCTAAAAAGGCTCAAAATGTATAAGGTGACATCTCATTATAGACAGAATCGCATATGCTAAGTGAATTTCAGAGCTAATTTATTATACAAGGAGTGAAGTAGTTACCAGGGAAGATCTGTGATTTCTGCTAATAGGTAGATGAACATAAACCTCATGAACATCTTGTTTGCACACTTCACCTCTGTCCCGATCAATGGCATAGCACACGTAAACAGTTTCGATCACATTATCCAGTACGTGGATAAAGAATTCGAGTATCACGATCAGGAGCAGCCATGCCGCAAAAGCCACAAGGTACATATTGGCCCCAAGATGGCTCACAGCTCGTAAGATAGCACAAGCCTGCAAATAGAAATGGGAAAGTGTTCAAGGTAGACCATAAAACAAAACTACAGCCCATTTTGTGTCTACGTACCACAATTGCGTATATGGCCGAGAGGACGAAGGCGATTCCAAGTAATAAACGTGTGGAGATTGTTTCGACAAAAACCGTCGAAAGGAGGTTTCGTTTCAAAAGTTCGTATGTCATTCTTGCAGATGAGCAGTAAGCTTCACCAGTTATTGCTGCAAAAGTTATTGTGAATTTGTTCAGATAATCAATGGCTGCCAGAAATGCATTTACGCAGCAACGTAAAATGATCTTGAACATCCCAGGAGTATCTTCTTGTCGTACACTATCGACCATAGCACGAACGACACGCACCACAAGAATTAGTAACCCAGATAAACAAACAGTGCCAGCAGAGGGACCAAATGCATTCCTGCATGTGGGCAATGGCCAACATAAAATCAATAATCATAAACGATGCCGTAACATTTTGATACTGTGAGCCCAACGCATAATGACTCGACGACTTAAAATGGTTACATTTTGCAGCTTAAAGATTGAAAGGAATGGCATATTTAAGCTTGACAGGAATGGCATATACCTTTTCTTCTTTCATTCGTTGCTTCATTAGCCACAAATCTATTCAAGTCAATTTTCTAGGAATACAGGTTATTCTTAACACCTTCCTTCTTCTCTTCATCGAACAACGACTTTGTCTCCTCTTTGATATCGAACCCATTAGTCTTCTCCTCAAGCCTTCGGGTGGGGTTCTGCTCCGACATTTGGTCAAGGTCCCCCAAAACCTTGGCTTCTCCACTAATTTGGACCCTAGTCTACCCCTGGTTCATTCGCTATCCACTGCATTCGAGTAATTTTAGAATCAAGAGGGAGCTGATTCAAACAATAAGGATCCAGCTTTTAACATTAAGGGAAATGGTTTAATGGTAACTCTAGTTGCTGAAAAGGATGTTGAACCAGAGATTCTCATCTTCTTTGATCATCTCAATGCTAAAGATCAGCAGAACGGGTTCTTACCGGGAGGCTGGATCGGTAGCACCATCCTAGAGAAAAGGACTTGATGATTCTACTGCTGACTTCATCAAAAAGGCTTGAAAAATCATTAAAGAGGATGTTCCAAATTTTTTTCCTAGAGATGGGTGTTATGAACATGGCACTGTGAGATCCCACATCGGTTGGAGAGAGGAACGAAGCATTCTTTATAAGAGTGTGAAAATCTCTCCCTACCCGACGCGTTTTAAAACCTTGAGGGAAAGCTCAAAGAGAACAATATCTGCTATCGGTGGGTTTGGGCGGGTACAAATGGTATCAGAGCCAAACATCAGGCGATGTGTCAACCAGGAGACTGAACCCCGAAGGGGGGTGGACCCAAGGGTCCCACATTGATTGGAGAGGGGAACAAGTGCTAGTGAGGACGCGGGGACCCGAAGGGGAATTGATTGTGAGATCCCACATCGGTTGGAGAGGGGAACAAAACATTCTTTATAAGGGTGTGGAAACCTCTTCCTAGCCAACGCGTTTTAAAACCTTGAGGGGAAACCCGAAAGGGAAAGCCTAAAGAGGACAATATCTGTTAGCGGTGGGCTTGGACTGTTACCGCCACCATTGTCTATAGTTATAAGCTTCACTCAATTGAGGCTGAACCCCGAAGGGGGTGGATCGGGGGGTCTCACAGTGATTGGAGAGGAGAACGAGTGCCAGCGAGGACACTGGACCCCGAAGGGGAGTGGATTGTGAGATTCCACATTGGTTGGAAAGGGGAACAAATCATTCTTTATAAGGGTGTAGAAACCTCTTCCTAGCATACGCGTTTTAAAACCTTGAGGGGAAGCCCGAAAGGGAAAGCCTAAAGAGAACAATATCTATCAGCGGTGGGCTTGGACTATTATCACCACCATTTGTCTATAGTTATAGGCTTCACTCAATTGAGCTCGAAGAACTTACACTAATCACTCTTCATCTAGCCCATATAAAATCATACAAAGATAAACAACTTCATCCTCATTGCCAGGGAGATATTGTAGCACTAGAAGATAATGATAAAGAACAAGAAATCTCAAATAATTTGGCCACAATCTAAGTGAGGAACATGAATTTGATGGCGAAATGAAACATACTTTGGCAAATCAATTCAAAACAAGAAAGCCACTTTACTAACCTTAAAGACTTTCTAATGCTCCGGCTTGGAGTGTCATCCTCTTCTTTCGAGAAATACCACTGCGAAATGGTACCACTAATCACATAAACTTGTCCTTCAACCATTACAGCACCAGACCACACCATCGTAAGAATAGCCAATGCATAATAAGCAGGTACCCACTTATCTTGCTTCCAAACACAAGTATAGTCTCCACTCGATCCATGGTGATGGGGCACAATTTTCCCATTCAACCTCGCAAACACCAAGAACAGAACAATTGGTGCATAATAAATCAGTAGCCCCAGTGTCATACTCGGTATAACCAGAAGCAAACCCAGATTCATAGACAATGCATCCGAGGCAACCCCAATTATACTAACGGTGAGCCCAATTCGATGCCAATTAACGATAAATATCCACACGATTACCCCAATCACCAAGAACATGAAGATCAGAACTAAAATTCTGTACACCATAGGGAAGTTGTAGCTGCAAACGGGGTTAACCGTACAGGCAATGAACCAATAGACATTGATGAAGATAGGAACAAGAACGAAGAAAGGAAGTGAGGCGTATACAATCTGCCTCGTGTAGTGCTTAAGCAAGAGAAGTAAAAAAAAGCAAATGGGTAAGCTCAAAATCAAAGTAGCTACAAGGGTCCAAATCAAGGATTTCAAAACAGAGGAAGAAGAGGAGAAAGAGTAGAGAAAAACCCAAATGGGGGATGAAGAAAAAACAGAGTCCGTGACACAATTGGAGGTTCTCTCATCATAGTAATAGGAGGAGAGGTTAGAGTAATTGATATTTCGATTGAAAGTGGCAAAAATCCCAAACCCAAAAGAGGATAAAACGAAGAGAATGAAAAGAACAAGGATGGGTATGTCCTTGAACAGCCGGTGGCCGTAGTTGTAGGAAATTTGAAGGTACTGAGAAGGGTCGGATTCGGAGGGATTGCTCTGTGGTGGGTCGTCAATGGTGGGATAAGGGTATAGAAGCGGCGGAGGAGAGGGGTTTGAGAGAAGGGGCTGAGAAGCCGATGAGGAGCCGTGAAGGGAAGCGGCGGCGTTGGGTTCTTCAGAGGCGGCCATGGGAGTGGAGAGAAAAGGGGGAAGAAGGAGAAGGTAAAGGTTAGAGTGGAGGTAAAGAAGGGGATGAAAATGGATGAAGGAAGCAGAGTGAGTGAAACGTGAAGCACGAGTTGAGGTGAAACCTGGGACCCATTATCCAGCAAGATGGCGGGCAGGAAGATTAGAGGAGAGGCGGCGGTTGCGGCGGCGGCGGTGAAGCTCCATGGAAAGCAGGTAGGTGGAGGTGGAGATGGAGATGGGATGAAGAGCTGTAATGTCGGCTCCTCCCAGTGAAGGCACGTATCTATGTTTCTATCATTACCTTTTTCTTGGTCTCCTAATTGTATGTGTTGTGTTGTTGTTGTGGTAATAACCTAATATTATTTTTTCTGTATTATTACTTTTTATTTTCAATTTTATAATAAAATGTTGACTATTTTATTATTTAAATATTTATTTAATTTCTCATTAAATAAAAAATTTAAAATAAAAAATGAAGATATATATTTTTTCGATTAAAAAGTTCAAATATCTAATTTTAAATATTTTAAAATTAGAAGTCATTTGTACACGATAAAAAATATTTTTTTTTCCTTTTTTTCTTTTTTTTTTGTTAAAAAGAAAAGACTTTTTATTAGTCCTTTATTCCATTAGGAAGTCAATAAAAAAAAATTATGAAAAATATCAATGAATGAATAAAATACAATCTTGTTCAACAATTTTTGGCTTCAACAATCATTCCTCAAGTTTCATAAGTTTGACCCTATAAAATCGTACACTTGGAGAATGAACACTCATAAGTTTGATACTATAAAATCGTACACTTGGAGAATGAAGTAAAGAATCCAGACTTTCTAGCACAAGTTACATCTTCTCACGACAAATATTTATTCCAGTTCATCGAGAAAGTCGATGCAGATTTCCTCAAGAGAATTAACTTCTCTAAATTGCACATTATCTAGTAGATTAAAGTTCATGGTTGCATTCTGCAGAGAAAAAAATCAAACTAGAACATCGGTAGACTACAAAACCTTAAGCTTGATAGATCATGGGTTGATGAATGCTACATACAACTGAGAGTCTAAACCTCTTGAATCTTGGGTGTTCATATTGACGACTTCTATAATATTGTTTATACAAAGTAGACTATCAAAAAGAAACTTGAAACCCAAAGAAAGAAAGAAAAAGAATTTTAATATACGAAAATTTGCTGTTGTTAATAGCAACGATCTGATCTTCATGTTTCCTCATCCCACTTGCTCTTGGGTATCTCGCCACTGTCAGCAATGGTTACCTTCTTTCTAGGTTTCCCACTATAGGTTCCAGCTCCGCCTTCAATTGCATATACATTATCCATCCCTTGGATAACCTTGCCAAACACAACATGCTCCCCATCTAACCTGTAAAGAGTACACATATATCGCAGCTGAAATCATCGAGGCCAATGTAGAATTAACCAACCAAGCATCTTCCCCTCAACCGTCCTCGAGTTCTAAGAATTAACCAACCAAGCATCTTGATCTCAAGCAATATTAATAGTTCAAAATCTTTCTAATAAAAGGAATGGCATTAGGGAGGTTAGAAATAATATTAGTAACTAGTTAAGGAGTTTGTTAGGAGTGGGTTGATATAAATACTACCTTTCTTGTCTATAAAATATGAACTTCTCAAAAAACAAAAAGTTATATTGAATACTCTCAATTCCAACATGCAAATATCATAATATTTTCTTGCAAGAGGAAATAAAATATTACCAGCTGGACTTAATGGTGGTAATGAAAAATTGTGAGCCATTTGAATCAGGTCCTGAGTTTACCATGGAGACAACACCTGTATATATAACAAGGCATCCATTCATAAGAACTATGGCCATAAACTAGAAGATATGACACCTTTGAGTCAACAAACTAAGAATAAAGTGAAATTTTGAAAGCTTTGGGCTCAAGACCTGCGTGTGAATGTTTTATTTTAAAGTTCTCATCAGGAAATGTGCCACCATAGATTGACTCGTATCCTTTTCCATCACCGTATAAGATATCACCACCTTGAATCACAAAACCAGATATAATACGATGGAGTGGTGTTCCCTTATAATGGAGTGCTTTTCCACTTGTAGTTTTACCTTTCTCCCCTGAATTTTTAGCATGTTAAAGAAAAATGAGAAAGCCAAACCAGGTAGAATGTTAATAATAGAAGATTCATCATACCTGTGCATAGAGCCCTAAAATTTTCTGCACAGAAAAACACAATTTAGAATTAAAACAAAATGTGATCATAATGTAATAGGATTATTGCAAGTTCAAACTGGAAAATTCAGAATTCCATTCTCGAGAACAATCAATAAAAAATCATACACCAACGAGATCGGCAAATTTTTCCATTTCTGAAATGTAAGTAAAAGGTAGCTGAAAACATCTTCATTTGTTCTCGAGTGAATCAGAAGGCCAAATGAAATAAGAAGCAAGCATAAATTCAGGTCGCAGTTCCAGGACTACTCTTTAGTTCCTAGGTATCATTTCTTCTTGATGTTAACCTTTTGTTTTTATCAGATAACTTGGCATTGAGGGCACACCACCCCTAACCTGGTGGGCACAGTCCCTAGGCCCAGACTTAGGAGACATCAAGAGTTTTTTTCTTATTAAGCAAGCTCTCAACTGATGGTTCGATCAATCAAACACTGGGTAGGTGTTAGCTAGAGACTGTATGCCATTGCCATTAACATAAAGAACTGGGAAGTCTTACTTTGAATTTAATCTGCCCTTTTCCAAACAAGGTGGAAGTCCAGGAAAGATGTCAATTCCACCGGAAAAACCAGTTTGATTGCGGGCATTGAAAATCCTAACATTTCCTCGTCAAACTGGCTACTACATTGTTTGGGTCATGTGTGTACATGAACATGCGTTCATACAACAAAGAACTTACTTGAAGATGCATGAAGGAGGCATATAGCTTCCAATCATTTATGATATGGTGATGGAAGGACATACCTACAGTTTTAGGCACAACTTGGCCATATAATCCAATCACGATTCTACCTACAAAGAGAGAGAAGGAAAAGAAAAGTGAACCTTGTGAGGTTAAAAACAAATATGAAACAATTAATAGCCCCTTTTTATCGTGTCATCCAAACTCTTGTAGAGAACAAATTAATTTCATAATATTAAAAATGAAATGCTGTAATGTCTTTTATTACCATGGCCTACAAGCAAAGCCTCATCCACTAAGGGAAAAAAAGAAAGGGAAAAAAAATAAAAGACGGACTTTCAAAGCTGTAGGAAATTTATTCAATGACCTTGAAATGCAAAATAGAAGATCCTCTAAAGATCAGTCTAAAGAATGAAACAATCTGCTGGGATCATCATATAAGAGCTGAAATTTAAGAATGTGATGCAAGTATACGTGTGCCATGTATGTAACAATATGCCAAAAGATGAGGAAAAATCAACAATCAGAAGAAGAAACAAGAGAGAGAATTTATAAATTTGTAACAGGGATTAAAGGAGGGCAACCCATGTAAAGATTGCATGTTTTTTTTCACAAACAAAAACTTCATAAAATTTGAAGGGCCATGGCTCAAGTTCAAATGTTCAGTTAAACACTTAATACTCACAAGAGAAGATAGCCTTGCCATTTGTCAATAGTTCTACACTTAGTAACAAAGTAAAGTATAGGCACAAGGATTTCACCTAATCTCTGTTCATCAATATCAATATCCAAGTAAACCCTGTGGGTGATTTCCGGCTCCTCTTCTAGTTTCTCTTCCCTCTAGAATCACACGACAGGAAACGTTTAAATTAGTTAATTAACTAATGTAGTCTACATATATTGTTTTTTGGAAGTAAAGGGATGATTTCCACAGTTCAAATAATAATAATAATAATAACAAACAAACATGCAGAGAAGCTACATAGATTCCAATTTTATGTGTCCAAATTTCCGAGAATGTTATTTCCCTGGACATCACACTAAAACTAGCATGTGTCTAACCAAACCACTTAGGGAAATACCTCTCATCTGTTCTTAACGATCATGTTTCTTATGATCAAAAAAGGGTATTCCAGGGGTACTTCATTAACAGAAGCCAAAGACAGGATCAAATTTCTTTATTCCAATAGCTTTTCTCCAGAAAGCGATAAGTCCAATGAACACAAAATGGAAATCGTATAAAGAGGAAAGAGCTTTACAAACTCATTTACTAGTTATCACAAACAGAACTCAAACCCATTTGGATACAAGAAGGCGTTTTAAAAGGGATCCCCTCCCAAACACCATAACACACGAATTCAGAAGCCCCCAGATTGAAAGAACAGTGAGCCACTAAACACACAATAGTTCCATAACAGCCAAATTTCGCCCATTCAATTTGCACAAGCAAACCAACGAAGATCAAGCCTACAACACAACCACCAATACCATGTTCTATAGGTCAATGCGTGCCATTATGTTCCTACATGGTTGAAACTACCAGAAACCCACGTATAAGATTTAGTGATGAGAAGTTAACCAAGTCTTAGACAACGTAACGTTATACACGATTTGACAAAATTGACACGGATCGTACGGAAACAAACTAGAGTTTGGGACAATGTGAAGCTCAATAGAAGCATAGCTTACACTTTCACCAACAAATCCAACACGATGGGGAAAGTAAAACATGGTTAAACGCCTAACACGAATCACAAGATTCAGAACAAATCGGGGTGACAGAAAACGAAAAGTTACAATAACATTAATTCACCATAACCAAAGCAACTATTTCTTTAGAGACACAAATTACAGTGAAATAACCAGTTACTTTCAGAAATTGGCAATCAGATCCAAAAGAGAAGCAGCAATACGAATCCTGAAAAGTGCCAAAAACATACCTGCTTAGGGGTAAACAGCGTGAAAACAAGGAAGATAAGGAAGATGATCAAGAGAAGGAGGCATCGCGGTTGATACAAAAAAGAGAATCCTCGAGGCATCCTTAATGGCTCTCTATACCTGAAAGTTCTTCAAGCTCAGTGGATCAGCAACAATTTTCCGCATCCTCGGAATTCCATTGCGGATCTCGATTCACCCGCTTCAACTAATTTGATCGAAAAAAAAGGTACGAAATGAAATGATTATGTTCAGTCACCGCTCGGAGCGGGAACTTGGAAGCATTGCGCGGTGGAGGCTGTGCAGACCGAGAAATGGAGAAGTCGAGCCGACCCGATTACTCTTCTTTATTAATTTTTCTTTCCGTTTGTATTTACCATATAACACACTCCGATGGTAACGGACCAAGCCCACCACTCCGATATTCTCTGGCTAGTTTGATGTACAGCATGTTCAAGCCTACTACTAATAGATATTATTTTTTTGATTGATCAACCAAAAAATAAGGCTACCCAACCCAACTCAACTTAACTTACCCTAAATTTAAAACTCGAGATCCAACCCGAAAGTGAAGAGTTAATTAGGTTATAAACTTTGAGTCATTTCAGTTATCAATCCAAACAACCCGAAATTCCAAGTTAGCTAAATTATCCTTTTTTTTTTTTTTTTTATTGATCATTCACCTATTTGATATTTTTATAAAATCCAGAACTCATTAAAAATAAAATTAAAGATTTATGTTGTATTAATATAAATGTAAATTTTTTTAAATCGGGAATAGAACCTTTTCAAGCGTAAATTTTAAATTTTAAATTTAATAACTAAGTTTAGGACCCTAAACCCTTAGTTACAAATTAAAACGAGGATTTGTTTGAGTTTTAATAAAATTATTAGTAATAATATATTTTATTTTATTTTAATGTATAAATATGACCATTTGTATGAAACTGGGCTAATAAAAAAGCCCAGGATAGTAAATGGGCTTCAAGCCCAAGAATGGTTGGCATTCCCAAGTGTTGGGCCTATCATGGGAAAGTGGTTATCTTCCATATAGGCTTCATGTGGCTACGCTAAGAATTTATTGCAAGGGAAATTATAATAGGTAGCTACCAAATAATAATAATAATAATAATAATAATAAATACGAGTACCATATCATATATTTTCATAACATAAAATAATTACATTGCTACTATTGACTAGTCTATTAAAATGTCGCTGTGGATATGGGCAGTGTAAATACTGATCTTGTGAGACCCCACGTTGGTTGAAGAGGAAAATGAAGTATTTCTTACAAAAGTGTGAAAATCTCTCTAGTAGACGTGTTTTAAAACTGTGAGACTAACGACAATACATAACACGCCAATATCTGCTAGCTGTGGGGTTGGGCTGTTATGAATGGTATTAGAGTCGGGCATCGAATGATATGCCAGTGAGGACGTTGGGCTTTCAAGGTGGAGGATTATGAGATCTCACATTGATTAGAGAGGGGAGTTAAACATTTTTTATGAACATGTGAAAACTTTTTCTTGCTAGACGTGTGTCAAAACTGTGAGATTGATGACCTATGAGTCGTGGGTACGAGATATTTTTAAAATTTCGTCATTTACGTTATTACCCTTATAGTAATTGGGTAGATTTTGTTTATAATATGAGATAGGATGAGTGATTGGAAAGGCTAAATGAGGAAATTAAGGGTAAGGAAGCTTTTAGGTATTTGATTAAGCAACTCTTTTCCTTGCTCCAATTCCCTTCCCACGCCGTTTCCCCACGACTTCAATTTCTTTGTTGCATCATAAATTCATACAAATAATCCTATCATTTTAAAATAAAATTCCAAATTTGCCCTTGCTCGCATCATCCAAGAAGAAAGGACAAGGCAAGCAACCCATCTGAACTTAAAATCAACTAATTTTAATACACGTGTCCATTTAACCTACAGGGCCAAAACTCCACAAAGAATCGAGAGGGAGCGGGAAAGAATTTCTTCCTGTTCACTAAACAGGGTTGGAGATAAAAATTACATTATCAAATCGAAGACGAGATCAGAGAAGACTTTTCCATTTCTGTCTAATATCGTGAACATCTCTAGATCCGAGATATATGTTGTCATTTTATCATACCAAGTACTCATCTCAAAAGGGTAGGAAGAAAATGCATGAAAAGAAACAATTAGTTCTCTTATAAAGACCGATAATATTATTTTTTTCTAATTCGACGCTACAATTTACGCACTATCATCCAAATACGAACTTCTTTTGCAAGTTACCATCATTCCACGACTCGTCGGTGACATGGACGTACAACCGAAATTCGTGTATCAACAAAGATACAAAAATTCATAATACTAATTTAGATAAGTTTGTACAAAGTAAATAAAATGACAAAGAGATGATATGATAGTGGAAGATAAATTATTGAAAGTGAAAGGCCTTAGTGAGAGCACAAAGCAATGGTTTTGATACTCAAATCAACGGACGAATTCAGCCGCCAGACAATCCAACGACAGGAAAAAAAAAACAGGGAGAGCCGTGGTTATGTTTTATTATAATTATTCATCACGCTTACGTGTACGGTGCTTAAATTTTAACACATAACTAATTAATATTATGTTTTATAACATATTATACATTAAAAGAAAAAAAGCCAGGCTGTAAAGCGAAGAAAAGAGGTGACGTGGATATGCGTTTATTTATACGACTGTTGGTGATAAGCAAGAGTTTTTTTTTTTTAATAAATGCGAACGCTTTTCTATGGCATTTTGTAAATATTTATAAAAAGATCCAAGGTCGCTTATCAAACACTGCCCGGTGCCCCTACCCCACATAGGACAGGACATGTACTGACCTGACCACTGACCTAGAACGTGAGCGTACGACACGGACAGCCTTCAAGATTCCAACACTCAACTAATTAAACAACTTTACGTCATAACCCCCAAACTTTCTTTAATTTACCTTTTTAGTCCATTTGTTTTATACGGGAAAAAGAATATTCTTTTTTTTTTTTTTTTGTTAGTAAATTTATCCAATTTTACCTTATAATTAAATTAATATTATAATATTAACTTTAAATTTTTACCTTTTCAAATTGATACAATTTGATAAGTTTGTAAGGAAGGATAAAATTTGGGATAAATATCTAAATTTAAAGTTTAATTTGATAGAAGACATTTTATTTTATTTTGTTTTATGGTAATGGTAAAAAAGTTCGAACATTAGATTGGTAAAAATATAATAATTTTAAGTTTATATCATATCTTAGGTTTTAAAGTTTTTTATTTTTTTTTTTATTTTTTTGTTAACTAGCACATGGGAGGGTCCACGTCATTTTGAAATTAGAATTATTATTTTAGTTCCAATTTTTTTTTTTGGAATTATATAATTGAAAAATAGAACATAAATAGAATATTCTAAAGGTATATTTTCATTCCATTAGTATAAACTAATAGTTTAGAAAATTAAGAACTTAGTTGTATTTGCAACAAGCCCACCACTAACAAACATGGTCTGTTTTGATATGTTATGTATCGTCATTAGCTTTACGATTTTAAAACGTGATTACTATAGAAAGGGTCTTGCTAAACACTAAGCGTTGTGTCAGTGAGGACACTGGACATCTAAGGAAGTATATTATGAGATTTCACATCGATTAAAGAGGAAAACAAAATATTTCTTATAAGGGTGTGGAAACCTCTCTCTACACGTTTTAAAACTTTGAGATTAAGCCAAAAAGAGAAAATTTAAAGAGTGTAATATGTGCTAGTAGTGAGGTTGGACGGTTACATTAGTAGATGATTATTGAATTATAAATTATTTCATTGACACCCAGATAAAAATGTACGATATATATTCGAGTAAGAGTAATCTAAAGAACGGGAGACCAAGAAATGCAATGAATTGAAAATTGCTATCTAAAAACTATTATTTTAAATCCTAAATTAATTTTTTTTTTTTTTTTTTTGACGGAAAGTACACTCAATCTGACATTTCCAAAACCTTAATGGAGTCGCCTTAAGGAACTGGAAAAGACTATTTCACCCTTAAGACATGGTGGGCCCAAAATCCTCGTCCAATTTTCTGCGTTTGAATTATTATAAAAATAATAAATTGAGAAAATGCTAGATTTATTGAAAATAGTAACCTACAAATAGACAACTTGCAAGAGCTTGAAATAATTAATTATTAAAAAATTAACGATGGCCCACTTTTTAAGTACAAATTGAAATAAAGGTATTATATTTTTTATATTTTTTAAAAAATTTAAAGGTATTATTGAAATTTTTAACCGATATTTTAGATAAAATACTTTTTTTAGATAAATACAAAATTTAAGATATTTTTATTAATGTAGTACTTTTAATAAAAAAAACTTGTTTTTTCAGTCAATTATTATTTTTATCTAAGGTTATATAAGTAAATATATATATTTTTTATTTGAAAGTAATTAAATAATAAAAATATATATATTAGGTTGTAGTGTGAGCGTGCCCATCGCTCCACATGAAAACGCGGCCAACAGCATTAGAAATACAACCAATTGACTTGTTCTATCCTTATTTATTTATTTATTTCTTAATTACAAAAAATAAAATAAAAAATTGTAACCCAAAATCAAAACTGTGGACACCCCGCGTTTCGCCGCCGAAATTTAACAAACGCTTTCAATTGCAACTTGAAAGCAATTTTTTCTTTTTCTTTTTAGTCCTCCAAATTTTCAAAAATAATAAAAAGACCCTTCTTAAAACCATTTTACTCGAGCAATCTCCCCTCCAAAAAATACAAGTGATTTCTTATGAGACCTCACATTAGTTGGAAAGGAGAACGAAATATTTATTATGAAAGTGGAAAATCTCACCCTAAAGACGCATTTTAAAACCATATATAAATAATGGGTCATAATAGGTTAAACTAAACAATATAGACTAATAGTTGGTTTCTTTAAGATAATACGTAACATACTAAAGTAAATAATATCTCCCGCAGTTGAATAAAGATATATATATATATATATATATTTAAATTCATGAATATTATTAAAACAAGTCTTCTAAAATATATATCGCATAATTGTTTCATTTTTAGTCTTTTTCTTATACATAAATATAAAAAAATCTGGAAATTAGACATAAATATCCAGAATTTAATTAAACGTTTTTTTTTTATTTCCAACGTTTAATTTTAAAAATATGTATTTATAGCAAATACATTGGTTTATAAAAATGGCTGTATTTTTGAATTTGATTATTTGGGGAGAATGACACCAAATCAAAATATACCAAAAATAATATTTATTTTAAAGTTAATACCCTTGATTTACTTGCAAATTTCAATTTTTATCATTTTTCAAAAACATTAATTTTACTTCAACTTAAATTTAAATTTAGTATAAATAAAATTGTTTTTTGAAAATAAAAAATACATATCTAAATAAGAGAAAAAAATAAAACCCAATAAATTATAAAAATTCATCTTCCATATAAAATTAGTTTCAATTTTTTCCATAATTTTTGAAATTTTTAAAACTTTTTAAATATGTTAATTATAATGGAATATTTAACCGAAATTATTAGTAGGTAAGTTATTCGTAGATGCCATTTAAAACTTGGAGAAAATTTTTTATTTTTTTTTTAAAAAAGATAATACTTATCGGTGGTTGGGCTAAGATGTTACAATGGAGCCATTTCGAGGAAAAAAATTGATTTTGTTTAAAAAAAAAGATAATATCGACCCGTGGTTGGGCTAAGATATTACAATAGAGCCAGACACTAGTCAGTGTGCTAGCGAGGAAGGTGACCCCAAGTGGTGGGCTGTGAGAACTCATGTCAGTTCAAAAGAGGGAACGAAACAACCTCTCACCAAGAAATGCTTTTAAAATTGTTAGACGGATAGTAATGCATAAAAGGTAAAAGTGGATAATATATACTAACAGTGAGTCTGAGATATCTCAATCCAACCCGACCCACTAATAAAAACTCGGGGACCACTGGAGGGTTCCAAGATGTTACCCACAACTTGGAGGTCATCTTAAAAGACAGCAAAAAGGAGAAAAAGGGGAAAAAAAAGAATTCCCAAAAAAGAAAAAGAAAAAAGAAAATGGAATTTATTTTATAAATACCAAAAAGAACATCAGAGTGAAGCATTCAAAATCTCTTTAAAAACTCGATAACATCTCTTCCCTCTGCCATTCAATTCCTTTCCTCTGCAATCAAATTAATTAATGGGTTCTTCAAAGCTGCCTCCTTCCACGACGGTGCTAAAATGGCTGGGATTTGTCTCCGCCGTCTGGATTCAAGCCATTTCCGGCAACAACTACACCTTCTCCAACTACTCCGACGCCCTCAAATCTCTCATGAATCTCACCCAACTTCAGCTCAACAATCTCTCCGTCGCTAAAGATGTCGGTAAAGCCTTCGGTCTTCTCGCCGGAATCGCCTCTGATCGGTTCCCCACATGGGTCATCTTGCTCATCGGATCCCTTGAAGGTCTCATTGGCTATGGCGCTCAATGGCTCGTCGTTAGCCAGAGAATTTCCCCTCTTCCTTACTGGCAGGTATTTCTCTTTACAATGAATTTGAATTACTTCTTGATTGCGTAGCGGTTTCAATTTCACTGAAAAACATGGTGTCCGTTGAAACAGATGTGTTTCTTTCTGTGTTTGGGCGGAAACAGCACCACGTGGATGAACACGGCGGTTCTGGTGACCTGTATCAGAAACTTCCGGAAGAATCGCGGCCCGGTTTCCGGTATTCTCAAAGGCTATGTGGGCCTCAGTACCGCCATTTTCACCGATCTCTGTACTGCTCTGTTTTCCGATGACCCATCTTCCTTCCTCGTCATGCTCGCCGTCGTCCCCTTTGCCGTCTGTCTCTTCGCCATGTTCTTCCTCCGTGAGATTCCGTCTACAGCAACCGCCAATGCCCAAGAAGAGTCCAGTTTCTTCGCCGTCTTCAACGCCCTCGCCGTCGTCGTCGCCGTCTATCTCTTAGGCTTTGATTTCATCAAAAACTCGGGCAAAGTCGTTTCCCAGTTGTTCTCTGTCGGATTATTGATTCTCCTCGGATCCCCTTTGGTTATCCCGATTTACTCGTTTTTCAAGAGCTGGAATTCGAATCAAACCCAATTGGATTTAGAGGCTAAAATTGAGGAGCCATTGCTTAAGGAAGAAGCCTTGGCGGCGGCTGAACAGAGTACGGTGGCGAAGGAGGAAGAAATAGCAGAGGAGAGAACACCGCCGGTGATCGGCGAAGAACACACGATTTTTGAAGCGATGAAAACGGTGGATTTCTGGGTTTTGTTCGTGTCGTTTCTCTGCGGCGTGGGGACAGGATTGGCGGTGATGAACAACATGGGTCAGATCGGATTAGCTCTTGGTTACGCCGATGTTTCCATGTTCGTTTCTCTGACAAGCATCTGGGGCTTTTTCGGCCGTATTCTCGCCGGCACAATTTCCGAGCACTTTCTCAAGTAAGTTTCCGATTTCCAAACCGACAAGATTCAAATTCAATCCGACAAATCTAACAGAATCTTTATAAACATTTCAGAAAATCCGGCACACCGAGGCCTCTATGGAACGCGGCATCTCAAATTCTAATGACAATTGGATACATTCTAATGGCAATGGCAATGCCGGGGTCTCTCTACATCGGTTCGATGGTCGTCGGGATTTGCTACGGCGTACGTCTCTCCATCACCGTCCCCACCGCGTCGGAGCTCTTCGGGCTCAAATACTACGGTCTAATTTACAACATTCTGATCCTCAACCTCCCGATCGGTTCGTTCCTGTTCTCGGGGCTCCTCGCCGGGTTCCTCTACGACATGGAGGCGACACCAAACCCGGGCGGCGGGAACACGTGCATCGGCGGGCATTGTTACAGAATTGTGTTCGTTGTGATGGCTTTAGCTTGTGTGATTGGGTTTGTTTTGGACATTTGGTTGGCGTTTAGAACCAAGGTGCTTTATTCAAAGCTGAAAGCCAACAAGAAATCAAACAAGGGGAGCTCTTAGAGTGGGATGGTTTGGTAAATTGGTGGATTGATGGGAATTTTTACCCAATGACATCCCCCAATTTTTTTTTATTTTATATTATTTTGTCATTCTAGTTTGGAAATTATTATTATTATTATTATTAGTTTTATTGTTTAATTAATGTAACAAATTATCTAATTTTATTATATAAATTTTCAAGTTTGTATTTATTTAATTTTAAAAAATAAATTTGCAACTTATTAGACACAAAATTATAAGTTGAGAGACACTTAATGATTTAATTAGTTTACGTGGACGGAGGGATAGGATGGTCCAATGGGAGGAAAATGTAAAAAAATCTATTTGGGCTTTCATGAGTTTAGGGCACAAAAATCTTGGACTCTTGGGCTCGACCCAATACTCTTTTCAAAACCCTAAACTCTTGTCATGACAATAACTACTTTAAGCAGAGAAGAATGTTACAGTCATACTATGAAAAGAGTAGATTGTCACCCTCACATAGCGATAGACAAGGTCGAGCTAGGTGACTTGGCCTAGTATAGAGGACAAGTTAGTTAAGGTTGTAGACGATTGATGCTGCATAATTGAAAATGTACGACCGTAACAACAAGCATTACATTGTTGTTAGGTGGCATCGAAAGTCAACGCTATAATCTTCACACCCCTCTTGGTGGGGTTCGGCCTCAAATTTGGTCTTCCTTTCCCATTTTACATCACCAAAACCCATCAAATTCTGACCTATTTTAATTTGACCCACCACTAACAAATATTTTTTTGGGCTTTCTCTTATGATTTTAAAACGCAGTCTATTAAGAAAGGTTTTCATATCCTTATAAATGATGTTTTACTCTTCTACCCAACCAATGTGGGACATCATAATCTACCCCTATGGGCCCAGCGTTCTCGTTGACACTCGTTCATTTCTCCAATCGATGTAAGTCCTCACCAAATCCACCCCTTTGAGGTCCAACGTTCTTATTGAGACACTGTCTCGTATCTATCCTTCTAGAGAACATGCTCCTTTTTAAGATTTTTGAAATTTATAATAATAATGAAATAATTTTTTAATAATTTATTTAATCATTAAAAAAATTGGAAGACGAATCTATAAAGAATTATTTTTTTATGTTGAAAAACCCTAAGAACAAAAAAACATGACATTTTATAAAGCGAAAGTGGGCAGTTGATTAATAATGAGCTGTCCAATCATATCAGCCAAGTGGGCTCTCAATTTATTGTAGAATCAATTTAATTAATTTTTATTTAAAAAATCGATGCTTATCCGTACAAATTAATATTTTACTCGACTACCAATTTATCTCCTACCCTCCTTCTCCTTTTGCCACGTGTTCATCTTTAATGGATTTTTTCCTTTTCCTTTGGAGAATTATTCTCCGTTATTAATCAACTAAAATTATTCTATAATGATATATATATATATATATATATATATATATATATATATATATTGGTAATATATTTTAATTAAATACGAATATAAATTTATTTATTTATTTTTACTTTAAAAATGAACAATATAATATATTTTCTACCTACATCGTTAGCTTTTTTAAACGAAGGCTTTTCTTAGATATGAAAAATACGAACGAGTAAGTCGTATTGTTTGATTAGCACGTAGATGAAGACGGCGATAAATCGTTATCGAAACAATAAACGAAATTGAAAATACCGTTTAGAATTTTCAATCTTATGATAGAGCAAGGAGATAAGATTGGAAATTTAATTTTTCTATATTCCTTGTAGAGTTTATTATTATTATTATTATTATTGGATAAAATTAAAAAAAAAAATGATTTTGATGCTTAGATTAAGACAATTTTGAAGTCAAGATGGTGAAAATATTAAATGTCTTACTTGGAGCAACGGAATCAGTAGACACACTATTCTTAGGGAGTAGTGCTACAGCATCTTGGTGGCTCAATCATAGAAGCTCTAGGGTTAATCGTTATCTTTTATTTAGACTAACGAAATCAGTATACACACTATCCTTAAGAAGTAGTGCTATTGCATCTCGATTCTCGTAGAGTGTTAGAATTTATAAGTCTACAAACCCACTCCTAGAAGCGAAGTTGGAAGAATCTCGATTACGGATGGATCTATGACGGTCTAAAAATGTGAGATTATATGAGAAAAGTAGTTTATTAAAATTGGAGTTGGGGCTATACCAACCTTGGAATGCAATCCAAATGAATCCAACAAAGTAATTAAAAAGAGAGAGAGAGATGGGGAAAGGGCCTAACATATGGTTTCACAAGGAAAAGGACATGGCCCCACTTCTGTTCATAAATTTCATTTTTCGAAGTTTTTGAAGCTTTGATTTCTCTCTCCCTTGCACTTTTTATCTGCCAAAAGAGAGAAGCTTTTTGCTTTTTGAGCCCTTTTTGTCACATTTTTCTGTACACTCATCATCATATGCCCATACCCACATCCACATCTGCTATCTCTCTGTGACTCTATCCGTCTCAACAGAGCAAACAAACCAACCTCCCTCCTGCTTCTAGGGTTTCTCTCTTTCCCCCCTTTTTAATTTCTTCTTTCCTCCTGCAATTATTTTCTTCAATTCTTCTCAAAAGCTCCTCATTTGGTACGGTTCTTGTCTATGATCCTGTTTTTCTCCCTTTTTTTCCCATACCCTTTTCCTCCATGCACTTCGCCTGCTTTCTTTATGCTTATTTCTCATTTTCAAAGCTTATGATCATCTGCTTCATCCACTTTTTGTTGTTTGATCTGTGGTTTTTCTGTTTCTCATGCTCCCCAAATGGAAGTTTTTGCTCTGTTTTCTTTTTTCCTTTCAAGGCAAGTTCATTTTATTCCTTTTTTTTCTGAATTCTCATGCCTTTCCTACCTTTTCCCCTCCCTTTTTCTCTATTCCTTTGATGACCCTTTATTGTTTATATATTCCATTCCTGTTCTTGAGATGAATTCATTGAAATTTTGGTGTTTATATTTGGTATGGGTTGTTCTTGTTCTGGATTATACTTTTCTGTCTGTTTTCATTGCTTTCGAGCTCCAGACCTTCTGGATCTACCTTTATAATCTTCTATTTGTGTAGATCATTGAAATAATGTTTATGGGACCATTTGTATTTGAATAAACTGAACTGGGTTTCTTTTTTTCTTTACTTTTGTGGGTTTTGACCTGGTTTGTTAATGGTTGCAAGGGTTAGAAAAATAAATGATGTAAACAGTTCCATGGTTGGTTTATGAATTGGGTTCCTTTCTGTTTGAAGCATCCTGCTATTTTCTTTGATATGTAGTGCTAATCTTTATCATATTTGAATGTTTTAGGAAGAAATTCAACACATTTGGCAGTGCTTGGATTTGATAAGAGCTCTGATAATCTGAGCTCAGAGAGATTTGAAAATTCATTTGGAAAGATGGGTGTTATGTGTGATTTTTGTGGGGATCAAAGGGCAATGGTTTTCTGTCGATCTGATGTTGCTTGTTTGTGCTTATCTTGTGATCGTAATGTTCACTCGGCTAATGCCTTGTCGAGGCGACATACAAGAACACTGCTATGTGAAAGATGCCATTTGCAACCTGCCTCAGTAAGATGTATTGATGAGAGGGTTTCTCTGTGTCAAAATTGTGACTGGACGGGTCATGGCACGTCTACGACTTCATCATCGCACAAGAGGCAAGCCATCAATTGTTACTCTGGTTGTCCATCAGCTGCTGAGCTTTCTTCCATCTGGTCCTTTGTTTTGGAGGTTCCCTCTGTGAATGATGCTTGTGAGAAAGAGATGGGATTGATGAGCATTTCTGAGACCGACTTGACGGGAGCTTCGAGCCCTTTGGAGAATAACAACGCCTGTCGAAGAATGCCCGAGTCGACTGAAGCCAGAGATGTTTGCAGCAGGGACAAATCAAATATTTTGGTTGGATCATCTTCACTCTCGGACTTTGGCTCTAGGCCTCACATTTCAGATCAGCCCGTTGAATTGGCTAATATGGCTGTACCCAAGGTGAAGGATGAATTTCATATACTTGATTTTTCTGTCTAAGTTTATTGTTGGAACTTTTGGCATAGGTAATGTGAGATCCCACGTTGGTTGGAGAGGGGAACGAAGCATTCCTTATAAGGGTGTGGAAACCTCTCCCTAGCGGACGCGTTTTAAAACCATGAGGGGAAGTCTGGAAGGGAAGCCCAAGGAGGATAATATCTGCTACTGTTGGGCTTGAATTGTTATAAATGGTATTAAAGCCAGACACCGGGCGATGTGCCAGCGAGGACGTTGGGTCCCCAAGGGAAGTGGATTGTGAGATCCCACATCGGTTGAAGAGGAAAAAGAAGCATTCCTTATAAAGGTGTGGAAAACTCTCCCCAGAAGACGCGTTTAAAACTTTGAGGGGAAGCCCAGAAGGGAAAACACAAAGAGAACAATATCTGCTGGCAGTGGGCTTGGGCAAATGGTATCAAAGCCAGACCCCGAACAATGTGCCAACGAGGACGCTGGGCCCCAAGGGGAGTGAATTGTGAGATCCACATCGGTTGGAGAGGGGAACGAAACATTCCTTTCAAGGGTGTGAAAACCTCTCCCTAGTGGACGCGTTAAAACCTTGAGGGGAAGCCCGGAATCTGCTAGCGGTGGGCTTGGGCTGTTACATGTAACGAGACAGCACATTTGTTGGAATGAGAGATTTTTCTCACGACTCTCCTCGATAGATATACTTGAGAAATCGTAAATGATATCGGCAATACTTCGAGTCTGAATTTCGAGCCTTGAACTTTATATTGCAAACTCATTATTAGATGTTTTTTGGTTGACTGTCATTATATGGAACCATATGCATGTTGCTGCAGATTTCCCAATTTCTGCTTATTGGTTCTTGTCAAAGATCTTTTGAAGCATCACATTTTTGGCATGCAGTTTTGCTGTCCTGGAACAAAACTTCCCGGATTCTGCGACGACGACGACGACATCTACAAGGAGTTTGATATGGATGAAATGGATTTGAATCTCGAAAATTACGAGGAGCTATTTGGTATGAGCCTTAATCACTCTGAAGATCTTTTTGAGAACGGTGGAATCGATAGCCTTTTCGAGGCCAAAGGCTTTGACGATTCAGTTTGCCACAGTGCAGTTGCTGCAGAGGTGTTTGTTTGAATTTATTTATTTTGGACCGTAATGCTTATTTGGTTTTACTGAATGGAACGGAAATGGCCTTCCACAGGGCTCTTCTGTTGGAGTGGTCAAACCAATGCAGCCAGCCTGCAGCAATGGTGCATCTGCTGACTCGGTTATGAGTACTAAAACCGAACCGATTCTCTGTTTTAATTCAAGGCAAGCATCGGGTGTGTCGTTTTCTGGCCTTACTGGTGAGAGTAGTGCTGGTGATTATCAAGACTGTGGAGCTTCTTCAATGCTTCTAATGGGAGAGCCTCCTCCTTGGTGTGCTCCTGGCACTGAAAGTTCGATCCCATCTTCTGATCGTAACAATGCCGTTCTACGTTACAAGGAGAAAAAGAAGACGCGCAAGTAAGTTTCGTTGCCCTTCTGATTGTTGAACAGACTAGATCATTATAAGTTTCGACACTCACTTGTAATTTAAACACGTTATAGATTTGAGAAACGAGTTAGATACGCCACACGCAAAGCTCGAGCCGATGTCAGAAGGCGAGTGAAGGGACGCTTTGTGAAGGTTGGAGAGGCTTATGATTACGACCCGTTGAGCCAGACTAGAAGCTGCTGAGTACAATTTTTAACTATGCTTTACAAAAAGGAATGAATCACTCTAATGTCTGCTTGGAAAGATACATACTTTATTTATCTAACCAGGGGATGATTTTGATGCATGATGATAAGCTGTCTCATTATATCACAGGAAGGTTCGACGAAAGATCGCATCCAAAACAGCGGTTCGGAAGGTTCCACGACCAAACTTTCCGGGGAGAACTCGAAAAGGGTGTATAGATCAGAGCTTCAATAAGAGACAGTCAGTCACCATAAGATTTGGGTCAAGCTTTGAGGGCAGCTCCTCTGAAACTATCTGTTCACTGATCCCTTGTTGGTCAGAAACTATACTTACCTAACTTTTTTTTTTTTTTTTTTTTTTTTTTTTTTTTTTTTTTTTTTTTTTTTTTTTTTTTTTTTTTTTTTTTTTTTTTTTTTGTTGATCTGATGAAACCTGGCTTAGTGTCGAGTGAAAAGCCCGCGATGGCCGAAATATTATTTTGTTTGTATAGCATAGAGTCAGAATATTTTACAGCACGTCGAGTTGAGTTGAGTTAGTAGCAGTTGAGTTGAGTATGGGTTCCAAGGTTGAACATAAGATTTTCTCTTTTCCACTTGTAAATGTAAGGGATAGATTGCATATGCATTTGAGAGAGATTTGTTAATTGTATTCATACCTTGTAAATTTATCTTCTTTGTACCCTATTGAAGAGACTTTTTCAATCTTTAGTCCTATGATCGGAGTGAATTTTTTTTTTTTAGGGGAATACGTGGGGATCATGAGATGAGGATGTTCGAGATGGAGAGGGAGAGAGGACAAGATAAGACAAAGTTCGGAACAGGGAATATAATCTTCGTCCTCAGTCTTGTTTAGTTGACAGTGAGAAATCTTTTCGTCCTCCCTTTCCTGTTTAAACAAAACTTCTCTTGAGAGGGAGAGAGAAGAGATAAAGGCGAAATCAGGAGTAAGGAATATAATCTTCGTCCGTCCTGGTACTGTTGTTCAATGTCACACGTCTATGGAAAATGATGTGAGCTTACTAAAAAGCCCCCACAATCATTTAAAAATAAAAAAGAAATTAAATTACAAAATAAATTTAATTTGGTTTGTGTCTATTTAATCTAAAAATTTTAAATATTTTTAAAAATTTTATTTTAGGTCTAATATATATTAGAAAAATATAATTTTTAAAAATTAATTGATATATTAAATCTAAAATTAAAATTTGAAATTTTTGTTTGTATTTAGTAAATTCATAAACTTATAATTTAAAAGTTTAAATTGAAACTGAATTTATAATTTAATCTAAAAAAATCGAAATCCATATTTTTAACGATTCAAAATTGTTGCCACTTGTGCAATGATGGGATGCTCTGTCGGCCAGCTATACGACAAATGACACGTGGACAAGTGGCACAGTAGGATTGTCGTAAGTGAAATTTGTATTAAAAGGACAAGTCAGTACCAAAAGCTGACACGTTGGCATCGTGACAAGATGATTGATCCAGAATCCAGTACAGGATAAGAACACCGTGTGAGTGTCGTACTGGATTATTTATTTTTTATCTCTCTCTTAATTCATATTCTTACAAAATTAAATTCAATTTTTTTAGGTTTTACGGATAAATTAATATTCTTTTTTTGTCAATTTATCATGTTTGACATCACTTCCACTAATTAATGCTATTTTTTTTTAATAAATAAGAAATTTAAATTTTTTAATTTTCATATTTGTGTCTAATCTGTTCGTCTCTTTTTTATCGGAATTGTGCGAATCTCGGTCTTTTGTTGGAAAATTTCGTGATTGTGGCCCGTCTTTAACCAAACAGCTTTCTTTCTCTCGTCTTTCTTTGTAGCTACTCCCGACAGCTCAGCTCTATCTTCCTTGAATGTCTCCCGACCTCTTCTCTTCTTCTCCTTTGTTAGTTCTCTACCGTGCGTTGCTTCGTAATTTATTCTGTCGCTGATTCATCTTTGTGGGTTAGTAGTAATAAGAATGGATACTTCATCTGCAGCGACAACATTATATTATTATTTATTTATTTATTTACAACTAAATAAACTAAAGATTAAATAAATTTATACCGAGGTTGAATATCTCCCATATTGTTTTCTTTATAATGACTCGAACACATTATCAAGACTCTGGAGATCCCTAGAAAAAAAAAATAACACGGATAATATAATTTAATATCTAATATATGAAAAAGTATATATTTTAATTATTTATATATAAAATATATAATATATTTTTAAATAATTAAATAAATTTTAATTAAGCAATAAATGAAAAAAAAATATAAATCATCACATCCACCAATCACTTATGATCTGTTGCATGTTGATATTTATAGCTCATGATATTCTGTAGAGTATTTATTTCCTATTTAATTAATTCTAATAATTTAAAATTAACTTTAAAATTATTTGACTAATGAATTCTTCATTAATGATTGCTTCATCTTAAAATTAACTAAAATATTAAATTAATTAAAATGTAAATATTTTATCAAACATAATTTAAAATTTATATTAAATATTAATAATAAATAAATAAATTCCCAATCACAAAATTCCACTCCCTCAAACTACATACAAAAGCATCGAAAATCCATTATTCATGAGAGGAGCTAAATCATTTTTAAAAATATTAATTGATGGGTATATTTTAAAAAATAATATTTGGATTATATTTTGAATTAAAATTAAAAAAAAAATTGAAATTTTAAATATGTTACAAGTGATTGAACGAAGGTTTTGACCAATTGCAATTCATCGTCATCGGGTTCACTTCCAAATTATTTACTAACTATTAAATAATCGTTGACCTAAGTCTCTATGCTAGAGTTGGGCTCTCGACCGTACATGAACGGTTGTGGTTATTATTAGAGAGAGAACTTCATTCTTGACTTCTTTGCTCGGTCAAGCTTCTTTGTTTTGTATTGTAATCTCGATTCAAAGCTTAAGACTTCGACTTCGTTCCAATTGGCCTACCGTATACACGCCTTTAATGTCAATACTATATGTAAAAAACACCCTTTACTTTCTTTTTTTTTTATAAAAAATTCAAAAAATTCTTACTACTAATATATGGACAAACCGTCTATTAACATCTCATAGATTTTGTAGAAAGATTCCAGTAAAAAAAAAGACTTTTAACATAAAACTTCCGTTTTCAAATTTCTGTTTTAAAATTATGAAGAAAAAGCATCCAACCTACAAAAAATTGACATTAAAAGTAAAGGAGGAGTTGGGTAGCAAACTTACAATTGGGCATATCAGAATTACAGGTAAAGAGATAACATCACAGATTGCAGAGCTACTAATCCTCCTCTTGCGGCAGTGTCTGTGACTTGTAAAGTTGGAAACTTTGATTGACCAACGCCTGGACTTCTTGTCTCCATACAAACCCAGAAAGGATTGGAAAAAATGAGCTTGATCTCATGATATAAAGTAACCATGGTTTTGGGGGGTTTTTCGCTATGAAATCTAACCATGGTTAGATAACTTGGGTTAGTCTCCTTCACAACTGGAGATGTGGGTTTGGGTTTGGGTTTGTCCACAACTCGGCTGCTGCTGCGTATAAAACCACCCAGATGAGCCCTTTGTCATTAACAACCCTTACAAAAACAGATATGAACCTCGTCTCATCGATTCTTTCTTGATCTCTTACCTCTTTCTGTTCATAATCTCCGGTGTGCCTCAGAGTTTTTGGTATGTTCCCTTCTTGCTTTGCGCACTATTTGGCTTGAATTCTTGATTCGGATTCGGATTGTGATCTTCCTTTCATTTTCTGTTCTGGGTTCTTGGGATTTTTGGATTTTCTTTCTGAATTTGTAAGGATGGGTTCTGGGTGGTTTTGAATTTGATCTGAGAGGCGTCGGGGTTTTCATTGGCGTTCTTCTGATGGGTTTTGATCACTTTCTCGAACGTTTTGGATCGTTTCTGGGTAAATCTATTGCTCCAAATCTTGATGTGAAAAGTGGAAACTAAACGTATTCTATAGTGTATGTATGTGTGCGCTGATTAAAGGGTTTCTCTCTGTTTCTTTACTTCTGGTATAAAACTGGCTGTGGAAGATGGTTTTGGTGCTTTTGTTCTATGTTCTTGGCTCTTGTATCTGAACAGATCTCCACACAAGGATGTTTCCATTTCCAATGCAAAATTTTCTGTTCTTTGTTTACTCCATGGATTTCTGATCCTTCTTCGACCTTTGTGCATTTTCAGATGAGATATAAACAGAAGGATCAAACTGAAGAACACTTTGAACTCAGAATTGTGACTTCTTTTACATTTGGCTGATATTTGATTCATTCGGACCGATCCCAGTTCTTCATCTTTCAAAGAATTTTTTGTATCTAAGATTTTGATTGAAATGGGTCTCTCCAGCCTTCCTGCCCCTTCTGAAGGAGTACTAGGAGTGATCCTTGTGAATACGGCAATATCGATTTCCATATTCAAAGGCATAGTTCGGTCGATCCTCCATGTCGTTGGCATCCATCTTTCGACACCATCATCATCAGATTCCATGGAGAATTCTCCTGAATCCATAGACTTCTGTCTTAATCCAAATGGAGGCTACATTGAAGAGTTCCGTAGTCGGATCCCAGCAATTCTGTTTGACAAAGTTCGTAGCTGCAAATGGCTAGAACACGACTGCTCGGTCTGCCTTACCCAGTTTGAACCTGAATCAGAGATAAACCATCTATCTTGTGGCCATGTTTTCCACAGAGTGTGCTTGGAGAAGTGGCTGGACTACTGGAACGTTACTTGCCCACTGTGTCGAACTCCATTAATGCCCGAAGAAGAGACAGCCTCCTGCTTCTGGTGAGCATTATGAACATTATGAACATTATGGTTAAGGAATATCATTCCATGTACAGCAGCATAGTGTATAGATAATCTTAAAAGTGCATCCGCAGGCCATAGAATTTGTACCTTGAAGCGTGATGAGTGTGTGACCCTCTGTTATTTCATTGTAAATATGAAGCTTTCTGTTCGTCTTCTTTGTTGTGTCTATACAGTCTTGAGACTGCCTTTTACATCGCTAAAAACCTGAATAATCTATGCTTCCTGCGCACGTTTTTACTTTTCGAACTTTTCGAACGAGAATCGAACATTTATAAGAAACATTAAATTTTATAAGCAATCTTAAATATCATCAGAATTCTGAAAGACATATATAATACATGGTACTCAGCAAATACAGAAGCTCAACAACTTGAAAATTAGGAAGATCCAAGTGAAGGATAGTTTCTATTGCAAGAACAAAACTCATTATTAAGCTAAAACATTTCTTAATCTATCAATTGATTCTCAAAGCAACAGAAACAATTAACAGATTTCGGACTAATTAGATGCAACACTGCAGGTGTTGATTCCATCCTTGCAATCGTTTGTGAGGTCGTTGAATGTTTCTAGCTGCTTTTTGCCTCTTAAGAACACCTCTGTGTCTACTGATACTCTCATATATCCATCAAATTCAACTGGTGTCCCATTGTTAAGATTCATTGTTTCTGTGTACCATTCGCTGTCTTTGCCCCAAAGATCCTTGTACTCGTCGAGGAAATGGGTAGAGAATTTGTCTTTCAAGGGGTCGAAGTAATCCGTGTTTGGCTCATTGGTAGCAATGTAAAGGTTCCTTCCAGTTTCAAGCTTCTCTTGCAATGTCGACAGAAGCGTATCAGGTGACGTATCAACGTCAAGATTTGGCCAGAGCTCCTTGTTCTTTGCTTTCTCACCTCTCACTATGTGGACTGAATCATAATCCCAGTTCAATCTTGATGCAATTGAAGATACTATATCCATCAGACGTCTTGATTTCCAAATCAAATGCCACGGTCGCTTAACTACGGATTCCGTTTCTCCTTCACAGACGCGATACCAATAATTATCTGGTTCTGTAGATCCAAACTTTCTGAATATCAAGGCATCCTTTACGTCGGCAAGTTTCATAGGTGTGACGCGAAAGTCCTCAACAAGATAAAGGCCTAAACGATCTTTCTTTTGCCATTGCTCCCAATCAGACCAAAACTGACCCTGGTCCAAGATGGATGCGGACTCTTTCAGATGCTCAAAATCAAAATAAAACCTGAAATCCTTTCCTTCCTCATCTTGCTTCGATGAAGTATAGATCGAAGACAGACAAATTTTCAAATCCATAACTAATGTGCGGTTCAAATATTGAGCTTCACCTAAAGCACATAAGAAACTCCACAAGTAATGGTTCATGCTCTTGCATTTATCTCCGCTCATCTCATAAACCAAGTACTTCCCCTGACTAAATGAGCCTTCAGACTCGACCACAGGGAGTGAATCATTCACAACTTCCCCAACAACAGGCAAAGACACTGCATGCTCTAGCTGCTCCATTTTCTTCTCAAAATTATTTTTCGGATTCTTTTTCCTCTTCCTTGCATTAACACCACTGTGGTAGTCACCTATGCTAATGATACTAAGAGTACAATTAGCAGATCTAGTAATCACAAACCTCCTATAATCTTTATAAAAAGAAGCAATCTTCCCTTCCTTGGGTCGAAATCGCCATGCCATATCACAGGTGCTGTCGTTAGAACCACGAACCGGTTTCCCAAACCGGTAAAAGTGAATGTCCTTGAATCGTTCTATGGTGGTCTCCATCATCATATGGAAAACCTCAGGGTCGCGACAATCGATGGGGTCATCCACATTGCTATTGCACTCAGGTGAAGCTCCTTCAGTAGCAGAACCCAAAGCAGAGTTTTCAGCATCAATGATTTTGACAATATCAGTTTCATTTAGAAATGTTGCAAATGCAGTTTGATTGGCAGCCATGAAATCCTCCCCAGTTTTCATCACAGTGCTATCAGTTTTAAAAGTGGCATTGGAGTTAGACGTGAGAAAGGTAGTGATCTTGGTCGATGGGTGAAAAAGTGGGTCCTCAGGCTCGTAAGTGGCCGCGATTATAGTAAAAATCAAAACCCCAACCACAAACAGAGTGAAACAAAGATTTCCAATAAGAGCAAGCGCATTCTGACCCAGATTCTCTGGTCTAAAACTTCCACTTCTGTAAAGAGAAGACCGACCCAACATCTTTCCAAGCGTCAACTTCCCCAAATCTACAACTATCAAACAACTCGAAAAAAAACCCTGAAACCTAGAACGCCAAAAAGTCATTTACAGAACAATCGACAACAAAAGTAAGGGCAATCTCATAGATCTCAACAAAAATGTGGAAGAACAAAAGGAAAATACAAAATGAGGCTCCCCGAGTTCAATAATCCAACAAAACCCACAACCAAATCCGCAGAAATCAAAGAAAACAAAGCTTCAATTCCACAAGTACATTGATCTGGAACAAGCGAATTAGAAAGTTCTCTAACTCGTACCTGACTCAAGGAAGAAGATGACTCGAGCAATTGAACACCATGGGTTTGAAGTGAGCGTGAGATGCGAGATGAGAGTGAACAGAGGGAATGCTAGATTCCGCTGAGCCCCAAAATAGTCAAAGTGACGACCGAGTAGTCGGCGAGAGAAATGGAATATATAATAAATAAATAATAATTAAACTGAGAAGGGGGAATTTTGATATTGTTACGGTAACCACAAGGTGAACTGCACATGACTCACACGATGCTTCCACGTGTCAATATGGGACGAAACATCGTCGATTTTACTTGTTGATTTCATCTGAGCTGGAGCGGTTTATTCGGTAGTTTCGGCCACCGACAGTGGCAATATCGTAATTAAAGGAAACACTTTTTTGCCTTCCATGAAGACTCATTCTTAGCTTAAAAGTTGTTCTAAAATTATTTTATAAAACCTATAAAATTGTAACGATGATTAGATTTTTTTTTTTTTTTAAGTAACTGAATAATATTTGTTAGCAATAGTTTTGAACAGTTACGCAATAGATCTGAACAGTTATAATATTAGAAGAGCTAGACATTGATATCTGTTAGCGGTAGATTTGAATTGTGACAAATGGTATGAGAAGAGCTAGACACGGGATAGATTTGAATTGTGACAAATGGTATTAGAAGAGCTAGACATTGGACGGTGGAGAATGTGAGGCTAACAATATCTATTAATAGTATATTTGGACCATTACAAATGGTATCAGAAGAGCCCGACACTAGTCGGTGGGGTTGACAATATCTGTTAATATGAGATTTGGATTGTTACAAATAGTATAAGAAGAGCCAGACGTGGAGCTGACAATATCTACTACCAATAGGTTTGAACGGTTACAAATGGTATCAGAAGAGTCCGACACTGAATGTGGGACTGACAATATCTGTTAGCAGTAGGCTGACATGGTAATAAATGATGAAGAGTCAGATACTGAGAGATGGGGTTGTTACAAATAGTATCAGAGCTAGAATGGTGTGCCAACAAGGATGCTATAACATCCCACACTGATTGTAGAGGGGAACTAAACATTCTTTATAATGGTATAAAAATCTCTCCCTAGCAGATAATTTTAAATAGTGAGACTGAAAATGATACGCAACGAGCTTCAACTGTCCCTTCTACTGAAAGAAGCTCAATATCACATTACCCTTTTTCTATTAAAGAAACATAATAACATAAGAACAAGACAAACATCATTTGACTGTCACTTTATCCTAATCTACTATGTTTTGAGACACAAAACTTCTCCCTGTACCTTAAAGCCTGTTTTTTCTCACAATTGCAGCTAAGCTTCCTTGTTCTGGTTCACTTTAGAAACATGACTATTTTGGTTCAGATGCAGCTGCGTTGGGTGGAACGGTAGTCGTCATTGTAGTAGGCAACGGCCGCAGGATGAGATACAAGGCAGGACCTAAAAATGGCACGACCGAAAACGGAACGAGCCAAGATCCTTTGTCGTACCTGGAATGAGTTCATTGCAATGTTACCAACAAAGCTTAAATGGAATCGAGTAAGGATTCACATGAGAATGTAGTCCGAACCATTTTCGAGCAGTCTTGTCATTGTAAACCCAAAATGGAGCAAATGAAGATAGTAGCATGAAGTCGATGCTCATGGCATGGATCTGCATCAATAACGTTTCGAAACTGGGGTAAGACTGACATTTCAATGAAACACTGAAACTATCTGCATCAATAACGTTTCGAGTCCGGGGTAAGACTACAACATTTCACCCGACATTTCAATGAAACACTGAAACTATCTGCATCAATAACGTTTCGAGACCAGGGTAAGACTACAGTTTGATTCAGCAAGAAAACGTTCTTCAACTAGTCTACAAATGAAGAATTTTAACAACATATTCGACACGTTGCATCAGATAACAATGAACCACCATGGGCATGAAGACACGGGCGCAAAATAACTACGATACTAAGTGGAAGTCGAATCGCTAGACTTACAAATCTGCTCTCTCTGAAGTACTGGTAAAATGCCTTCCACGCACTCTCACCAGCTAATCCAGCATAAAATAGTATACCGAGTCCTGCAGCAAATGTTATCTGATTCCAACATGGTTAGCTTTCATTTTGAATCAAATTGTAGGGCCAAAAAAGATAGAAACAGCTGAAGCAGTGATGTAGTGGTGCTTCTGAACCATTATGCAACCTTCAAACTAGTTTCGTTATAAGATACAGAAAACATCAACACAATCTTCAACCTGTTCTTGCTGTAAATATGTGAGTGTGTTGTGTGATTCTCTGTATCTACTCTAATCGCAGAAGCCTACCACTAACATATATTGTCCTCTTTGAACTTTCTCTTTTGGGCTTCCCCTCAAATGGTATTAAAGCTAAACACCGGACAGTGTACCAGCAAGACCAAAGGGGGTGGACACCGGGCAGTGTGCCAGCGAGGATGTTGGGCTCTAATGGGGGTGGATTATGAGATCCCACATTGGTTGTAGAGAGGAGCAAGTGCCAACAAGGACGCTAGACCCTAAAGAGGGTGGATTGTAAGATCCCACATCGGTTGTAGAGAGGAGCAAGTGCCAATAAGGACGTTGGACCCTAAAAGGAGTAGATTGTGAGATCCCATATTGACTGTAGAGAGGAACAAGTGCCAACGAGGACGCTGGGTCTCGAAGGAGATGGATTGTGAGATCCCATATCAAGTGGAGAGAGCAACGAGTGCCAGTGATGACGCTGGGCCGAAGGGGGTAGATTGTGGATCCCACATTAATTAGAGAGAGGAACGAATGCCGACGCTGGGCCCCGAAACATTCGTTGTAAGGGTGTGGAAACTTCTGATTAATCGAGTCGTCTTAAAAACCTTGAGGAAAAGTCTAAAAGGAAAAGCATAAAGAGGACAATATCTGCTAATGCTCGAGCTCGGTGGACGAGGTACGTATAATATAGTAACCAGATAAAGGGAGGGTAAGGGGACGAATTTTCCATACCCCAGAAGTGAATTTGGACTCGAGGAAATTCAAAGGCCATCTCTTGAGTTCATCTTCCTCAACAGGAGGTGGCGGTGGCTTCCGAAGTACAAAATATGGAAGAAGACCGTAGGCACCCAAGAAGAACGACAGTACTAGGAAAGGCCAGACAGGAACATTGCTATTTGAGCTGCAGATACAAGAATCATGTCACTAAACAATTTGAATTGAGCTGAAAAGGCAAGAAATCCAAATTTTATCTACCTTCTGCCAGAAGGAAGCAGCAGCATGCCATAAACCAGTGGCCACAAGCCCATAATATACCAAAGAGACACAAGCACTTCATTCATTTTGAAGCCATCGTCACTTTTCAAGTTCAAAAGCTTCTTCAAGAGATATATGTCCATTGACTGCAAATTTTCAAGCAAAACACATAGAATCGCATTCGATGAACTAAAGGAAGAAAAACAGAGAAGAAGAAGAACAAGACAATCATGTTTTACCGGAGTCCGATTCGGAGCGAGATTGAAGACATAAAACATTAGACCAGCCCAGAAAGAAAACAGTAGAATCGAGGTCGTCCAGTCTCTTCCCTCCCCACCATATCTGCCGCCGTCGCCGTCGCCGCTACCGCCGCGCTCGTATTCTATTGGTCTCGCTTTTTCCCCAACTGGGTCTCCTGCCGTTTGATTTCCCGATGCTCTCCGCCATTTTTGAAGCAAACCCATTTTGCTGGAGCTTGAATCTCGACGAATGTTGAAAGTGGGGCAGGCCGAAATCGTGAAGGGTATGATTTGAGGAAGTAATTTAGGCTAATTTAGGGAATACCCATAAGGAATACATTTATATCTACATTATACGAGGCCTTTAAAAAATTCAAACTTACTCGAATTTTTGCTTTAGAGATAATGATATTATAGTACAGTAAAGAGTCGTAAATTTAAAGAGACGGTTGGAGGGCTCTGTAGGTTTCAGGAAATTTATGAGTCATATATCTCTGTGTTTCCGTCACCGATTCATCGCCGACTTGATTATGGAATTACAAGTGTCGAACAACACTGATTCATTGCAGCCTGAGTGCGAGTTTCTGTATTTACATGTGTCAATTCTTTGGCTCCCCTGGTTTGTTAGTTTGTGGATCAAGAGTTTTTCAAGAAAACATGAACCTTTAGATTACATAAGAACAGAAACATTTGAAATCATTCAGGAAAGGAACTGTCACAAACAACATCATTTCACAACTAGAGAACAGGGGGAGGGATGATGATGATAAGCAACAATCTCCGACAATTGTCATTTATGCAGCAGAAGACCAACATAAACAAGACAACGATGTTTTAAGCATATCCTCATTCCCAAACCCCAAATTATTGACAAGTTCTAACAAATGGAGTCCAGCATTTTCCATCACAGGCTCTAAATACAGCTTCAGTCTTGCAGACAAGGTCACGTCTTGAGAATTTGCAGATTATACATTTTATGCTGAACCCCGCTATCAAGCGCCCGTAAGGCTTATGATTCTGCAGCTTGCAAGCAGCAAAACCATTTTTTCTGCAAATCCCAATTCGCAATCATGAGAAAATGACAGTGTTCTTACTTCAAAAACAGATGGAATTGGTTTAAACACGGTTATATTTACAACTGTGGCTCTATCAGTAATCTTGTAACGGTCCAAGTCAACCGCTAGCAGCTATCCTCTTTAGATTTTCCCTTCTCCCGTTGCTTCTAAAACAAATCAAAGAAATTGAAAAGATTTGGGTGCAAAGAACTTACAGGCTGAGACTTTCCAAGAACAGCGCCATGCTTATATGAAGGGTCATCCTTTGCAGGAGAGTCAGGTAAGCCACCAGTCTTTTTCTCGTTCCTGGCTTTATTGAAGATGACTGTGAATCCCTCGGCGGATGCGGGATCGTTGACATCCCATTCGCCGAACTTTGGTAAGGGACTGCTACTGCCTTTTTCCTGCATAGTCAATAAGCTTATGAATGGCAGACATTTCAAGGCAATATTTGCATATTAGTGTGAAAGTATATACTTAGCTATAGCTAATTAACTTAGTCACTTCTCCTTTCTTCTTGGGTCAAATCTCTATATCCTTATCCATTTATGAGCTAAGTCACAATCCAAAAGATCCTCCCAGCTAACCAACCTCACGTTAGGAAGAGCCAACCCGGATGGTGAGACATGCTGAAACTATGTTGAGGATTATTGAGAGGAGTAGCCCCACATTGATTAATGAAGAGGAAGATCAACGGTTTATAAGTAAGGAACACTAACTCTATTGGTATGAGGCCTTATGTGGAAACCATAAGTAGAGCCATGAGAGCTTATCTTTAAAGTGGACAATATCATATCATTATGGAGGTTTGTGGTTCCCAACATAGTATCAGAGTCGTGCCCTTAACTTAACCATGCTAATAGAATCCTCAAGTGTCGAACAAAGAAGTTGTGAGCCTCGAAGGTATAATCAAAGGTGATTCAAGTGTTGAACAAAGGTGTACTATGTTTGAGGGCTTTAGAGAAGGAGTCGAGCCTCGATTAAGGGGAGGCTGTTCAAGAGCTCTAGAGAATGAGGCCTCAAGGGGAGGCTCTATAGTGTACTTTGTTCGAGGGGAGGATTGTTGAGGATTATTGAGAGGAGTAACTCCACGTTGGCTAATTAAGAGAAAGATCATGGGTTTATAAGTAAGGAACTCTATCTCCATTGGTACCGGGCCTTTTAAGGAAAACAAAAGTAAAGCCATAAGAGCTCATGCTCAAAGTGGAGTGGAGGTTCGTGGTTCCTAACCGACTAATGAACGATTATAGAATAAAATCTTAGAAACATCTCTTAAAACTCATGCAGAGACTGGTAAAAACAGAAGAACATGAAAGAATTCATGAAGGGAGTTCACATCGTCTAAAGAACTCAGATTCAACCTTCATAGAAAGCTCACATTAGAAACAACATCCATCCCCAACCTAAATACAGCGCACTCCAAGAATCATACATGAGATATTCACCAAGTTCGTCAAAAGCTCAGCTTAACACAGCATCACAAGATATGAATTGGGCTCTTTTGTTTGTTTGAATGAACCTCTCAAAGTTCAAGCATGCCTAAGAAGAAAAAAACTCCAATTGTTCCTTTAGCATACTTGCAAACGTTTAAAAGAACTGATTGAGTGAAAACCCCACATTCCCAAGTGAAGAAACCCCACCAATCCCTCAGCAAAATTACTAACAAAACCATGCAGAAAAGGCTAAACGCAAATAAACACTCGTTCAACCACAATGAAAGTGAGCACAAGGGAAAGAACAGGCAACAAACACAGTTCCAAATACAGAAACAAAACAATCAGAGAGAAAGCAAAAGGCAGAGGCCATAAAACCCTCCTGTTTTAGAACACCCCTTTGACAGGAACAAGAAGATCCAAAGGAAAAAAGACATGGAAAGCACGGTAACAATCTAATCAAGCCAAAAAAAACTCAAACCCAGAAACGATCAAGTCCTACAATCAAAATCTGAGTCGAGTTGAAAGAAGTAAACGATGAAATAAATGAAGGGTGTGCGTGGATTTCTTACCGCCATGACTGAGCTCTGAGAAGAAGAAGATGTTGAAGGATAAAGCCGCCTTGAGAAAGGGGTCTATGATTGATTCAGAGAAGAGGAGAGAGAAGAGGAGAGAGAGGGGGGGGAAGAAGAAGGGCTAAGACTGGGACCAAGAAGGAATTGGCTAATGGGATGATATAGAAGTGGAGAGTGGGACCCGCGTGTAAGCAACTTCGAAGGCCGTTTAATGGTGTGCTACTTCCAGCTGTGTAATGCCCAAGCGCCAACCCCCAGACGTTGAAACAGACGAACCTTTTTTTTTTTTATAAACAATTAATTAATTAGTTCAACCTTTTCCCTCCTATCGAATATTTATTTTCTATTCTTCCCTTAATCACATTTCTAATTTTCAATTCAATATTTGATTTTAAATATTTGATTCAATTATCTTTTCTGGATAATTGTGTTTGTTTTTTTCGTGTAATTATCATTATTTTATAAAAATGACAAAAATTGGTGACGAACACGCCATTAAACGAACAACCGCAATAGATATAATAGAGATATCGTACCAACGACTACTATAGTATTTATAATATCTCAAGTTAAATCTATCTCGTCAAACTTAATAAGAGTGGCGTCAGTGACTTTTAGAACAAGTGAAAAAATGTGGATAAATCAAAAACTTATTATACACAAAATTAAAACCTTATAGATTTATTAGACAATTTTAAAGTTTTGGATCTGAATTATAAAAAATTCAATCACTTATTAAACACCCGAGACCTCAGTCGATGAATCGAACGAGTAATTCCCATGAAAGAAACAGAGAAAAATGGAGAATGAAACTGCGTTGAATCAAATAAAATAAACAATATGATACATTTAAAATGGAAGACAGTGTTCTAAATTCTAACCCAAGTTTATATCAGCAGCTTCTCCTCCAAACCTATAACCAGTTCTTGTTTCCTTCCTGTATGCAGTTTTCACTTCCAAACTGCCTGGGACTTGCCCATGTTGAAGGGATTGTATATCTATATGAATATATGTATATATATATAAGAAAGTTGATGTTTGGAGAGTCAAAAATCAGATCATTTCCTCAAATTTGTCAAGCTTTTTAACCCGTTGCATACTCCGAAGAACAAGCGCCAAGAACACTCCTGTATTTCGCCAAACAATTGACACTAAAATTTGAACTTCTAATTCAAACTTGCACAGTAAGAAAAAGAGCTCGAGCTCACCTGCCCCGACGAATGATCCACTGGCAATGGCTTGGTTGCCTTGAGAGCTTACGGTGATTCCGAGGTTCAAAAGCGTACCGCCCATCACGCTGTACATCGTTGCCATTTGAAGTATTGTTGCTTTCCTTGCTGCTCTTTCGGACTATGATTTCCATCAGAATATAGTGAAGTTTTGATATTTGCTGATTTCATAGTAATTAGATCATGTAAGAGTTTAAGAAGTAATTGAATATGTACCTCCAGCACTCGGACTCGAAGCTTTAAGTCCCCCGACTCAAGCTGTTGTACGAATTCCTCTATTCTTTGAACTCTGGACGGCATGGAAATGGTGGATGTTCTGGCCTGAAAATGAATTGCTATATTTTGTGAGAACTTTCGCTATATGAAGAGAGAATGGAAGAAAAACTCAAAGGAACCATTGTACTTCATTGGCTTGCTTCCTTATCTCCTCCACAAGTTGTGTTCTGCTTTGCTCCTTCTGTTTTAAGTCTAAAAGCTCCTGCACATAGTTTTCACAGAAACCACTTGAAAAACCTTTATGGATATCCAAAAGAACTATGAATAGATCATTTAAAAAAGTGTCAATGGTATGATATTTACCATACCATGGTACTGCATAAGCTCTCATGTTTTTCTTTTGGTTGCTTGAAAAGGTCTCATACTAATGGAGATGTATTCCTTACTTATAAACACATGATCAATCCCTTAATTAGCCGATGTGGGACTCCTCTCCCAACAATCCTCAACAATCCTCCCCTCGAACAAAGTACACTATAGAGCCTCCTCCCCTGAGGCCTATAGAGCCTTCGAACAACCTCCCTTTAACTGAGGCTTGACTCCTTCTCTAGAGCTCTCGAACAAAGTATACTCTTTGTTCGACATTTGAGTCACTTTTGACTATACCTTCAGGGCTCACAACTTCTTTGTTCGACATTTGAAGATTCTATTGACATAACTAAGTTAAGGGCATGACTCTGTTACCATGTTAGGAACCATGGACCCTCCACAAGAGTATGATACTGTCCACTTTGAGCATAAGCTCTCGTGGCTTTGCTTTTGGTTTCCACAAAAGGCTTCATACCAATGGAGATGTATTCCTTACTTATAAACCCATGATCTACCCCTTAATTAGTCGACGTAGGACTCCTCTCCAACAATTCTCAACAAAAAGAACCTAACAAACCTGTGCGTATGGTGCAGCAATCTTCACGAAGGAAAAATCTGGGTCGAGTGTGTAGCCTATACCTGAAACGACATTCGATTCCGTAGTCAAGAGCAGAAACGTAACCTAGTTGAAGTTGGTCAGCTTCTATACTTTAAAACAAAGAAAATGATGGCTCAATTACAAAAGCACAAGAGAGTGAGATCAACCTTCCAGGGTAGAAAATGCCCTCAATACAAAGGTAAAGGTGGAGGGGAATCGAAAAGGTTGATCCTGAGCTATTGCAAATAAATCCTGCCAGACAACCACGCTTGAGTTTATAAAAGATGATATTGATATCAAATTTGACAAAACCGAGCCTTCAACATTTGCTGAATTGAATATGTGCACACCTCTCCAATTGCAGCCAGAGTCTGCTGCTGATCTGGAGTTTGGCTCAAGAGTGTGTCCAAGAAAAACTGAATGGATCTCCTCACCTAAATAAAAAATTCGATGAATGATAAGGCCAAAAACATAATTAGTTTTGTGAGATTTATATTCAATTTGCACACTGTATACCGCAGACAGATCTCCTGTTGGCTGAAGTGCTTCAAGATCTATGAGCCTTTGCATAACCTGCAAGGTTGCAGCCTTTATCCGTAAAAGTAATTACCATAACAACAGATGCATCGACAGTTTTGCACCACCCCCATGAATCACATGATATAAATATGCTTTGCATCCGTTTTACTATAATCTATAGCAAATTCAAAAAAACCATTATGAGCCTCAAAATCTGTATATCTACTCTTTTGTATGAGTGTGAGATCTCACATCGGTTGGAAAGGGGAACGAAACGTTCCTTATAAGGGTGTGAAAAACCTCTCCCTAGTAGTCGTGTAATGGGAAAGGTCATAAGAGAAAACCCAAAGAGGACAATATCTAATAACGGTGAACTTAGGCTGTTACAAATGGTATCAGAGCGAGACTACGGGTGGTGTGCCAACAAGGACGCTAGGCCTCAGGGAGTGGATTATGAGAACCCACATCAGTTGGAGAGGGGAACGAAACATTCCTTATAAGGTATAGAAAACCTCTCTCTAGTAGACGCATAATGGGGAAGCCCACAAGGGAAAACTCAAAAACCTTGAGGAGCGCGAAAGGGAAAGCCCAAAGAGGACAATATCTACTAATGGTGAACTTGGCCTGTTACAGTGTAAGGAGTGGGGAAGCAGCTTGTTCGATTATCATATTTGATTTGTTTGAAATAAGGGTTCCACGAATCAGGATCCTAGGAGCAAGAATTTCTCCATACGACCTATCACGGACACAGAGTAACGTAAAGTCTTACATTGAAGTCATTTGATACTTACGAAATGAAAAGAATGTGAAGTAAAAGTAAACCTTTTTTGCATCTTTCTCATAAACGGCATAAAAAAGGTCGAGCAGCCGCTCTCTAGTGAAGGATTTGATTTCCCCCATCATGCCAAAATCATAATATATGATTGCTTCATCAACATCAATAGCAAGATTTCCCGGATGAGGATCCGCATGAAAGAAACCAGTCTTCAGTATCTGAAAGATTAAGTATGCTTTGACTAAATCATAATAGAACGGCTTTCATCATATTCACTGCCAGAAATAGCTAATAATATGGATCAGTTTATATCAGACTGACAGACCAGACCTGAATTAAGTATGCTTCAATGGCATGTGATGAAATTTGAGAGCGACTAAAGCCACGTGAGTCTAGAACATTCAGCTGATTTATCTTAACCCCTACAAATAGGATAGCAATGTTATTCTTAAGTAACACTGAAACATGCCAAAATATGATTGTGTTGTGATATTTCAGAAACGCATTGCTCGGGGTCAAACCTGGTACATACTCCAAAGTCAATACCTTCAAAGCAGTGTAGTCCCAAAAGACAAGCTACAAGAAGAAAGAGGAAGTTTATTTAGTTAAGACTTGTATAGCAAATTTTAGTTCTGTACGTAAGATAAGTATCGATGAATGACTTATGTATGAAGAAACGTACGGGTACTCGAACCCACTTTATATTACGAAAATCCCTGCGGAATCTATCAGCATTTTTGCCTTCATTTATGTAGTCAATTTCTTGATACAAAATACTGCAACCATGAATCAGAAAGTGAGTCAAAAATTAATCAAAACATCATAATTAGCATCGTTTAATGAAGAAAAATGAGCTATAGTTTATGCACACAAAAAACTCATGATGAACCAACATGGGGACATCTCCCTTAGAAGGGTGCAAATTAAGGAAACTTCAATAAAGTCATGAAGTCCAGCTAAAATGAATAATACACTATACAGCACATGAAATATCATCTTAGATGACTGAAAAAACAAGTGCATACTCCTCAATCAGAAACTTTTAGTGCTCTTAATAGGCTACCGCGTGAAGAATCATGTGTTGAGGATTGTTGGAAGGGAGTCCCACATTGGCTAATTAAGGGGGAAGATCATGGGTTTATAAGTAAGGAATACATCTCCATTGGTATGCAGCGTTTTGGAGAAACCAAAAACAAAACCATGAGAGGTATTGTTGAAAATGGAGAATATTATACTATTGTGGAGGGTCATGATTCCTAACATGGTATCAAGGTCATGCCCTTAATTTAGATGTCAATAAAATCCTCAAATGTCGAACAAAGAAGTTGTGAGCCTCGAATGTTAGTAAAAAATGACTCAAGTGTTGAACAAAGGGTGTACTTTGTTCGAGTGCTCCAAAGAAAGGAGTCGAGCCTCGATTTAGGAGAGGCTATTCGATGGCTACATAGGTCTCAGGGGAGGCTCTATGGTGTACTTTGTTCGTAAGGAGGATTGTTGAGATTGTTGGGAGGGAGTTCCACATTGGCTAATTTAGAGAATAATCATGGGTTTATAAGTAAGGAATACATCTCCATTGAAATGAGGCATTTTGGGGAAACCAAAAACAAAACCATGAGAGCTTATGCTCAAATTGGACAATATCATACCATTGTGGAGGGTCGTGATTCCTAACATCATGATTTCAGTGTATTTATATAGATGTCTCCAGCACACAATAACACCAATTCATTTTATTACAATGAAAGATATTCGCTAAAATAAGCTTACTACTTACGTAGCACATTCTTCGTATATACCAATCCAATCTCTTGTAGAGCCACCAAAGGTTTCACTTCTTTGAAAATATTCTGCAATTAGCTTCAAATTCTCTGTTGATGACATACAAACAATAGTAAAACTCAAAATGTAACCTGAATGGCACATGTCTCGAACTCAACGTCCAAATTACATAATCGAGTCCGACCAATCAGCTGAAAAGAACTGGCGTTTTATTATCTCCAGAAAACTCGATAAAAGTTGAATTCTTACTCAGGTCAATGTCAAAAAGCTTCTTGAGACCAGGTCTTTGAACTTTGATGACCACCCTCTCTCCATTATGCAGTATTGCACGATGGACCTAAAGACAATATTACTCAAATTAATGCTGAAGAAACTAGACTTGAACTAAATGCAGGTAACTATCACTTTTTTAATGCACCTGGCCAAGGCTTGCTGCAGCAATAGGACGGTCCTCAAATTCTTTGAACAAAGTATCGATCGGGGCACCCAGCTCACTCTCAATGAACCCTCTAGCTTTTTCTGGAGAGAATGCAGGGACTTTATCCTGATTACACAATATCAGAAACACAAATCTTCTGATTGTTATTCAGCAGTGTATCACACCATTCTGTAATTTCGATATCTGAATATCCTTGTGACACGAAGGCTATAGCCATTTGGAAATTCAATTAAAATAGTACTGATACCTGTAACTTAGCTAGCTCGTCCACATACTCACGAGGAAATAGATCCGACCTTGTTGAGGAGAGCTGTCCAAGCTTGATAAAAGTAGGACCAAGCTGCAGCACACGCTCCCGCAGCCAAGACGCGGTCTTTTGCCTTCTTTTTTTCTGGATGGGGAGAGTGATGATAGAATTAAAGGAGCATACTATATTCTAGTCTAGAAAATCATAAAACGAACATGAAATGAGGTAATTTAAGAGATAACTAACAACCACATGAAAGTATTCAACCTGCTTGTCTTCTGAGAAGCCTTCTGCATACGTCCATTTTGCATTTTCCAAGAAAACACGAACCCGTAAGGAAACGATGAAACTCCAAACATCGATACTCCTTTGCACAGAGTTATAATTTTCATTAGCCCAACTGAAACCTTCATCTGAGGGCAAAATTTTAAGGTCCTCAAGTGGTGGAAGCTTTTGGGAGTCTATAACATTCGTTCTCTTAATCAACGGACGAGACGGGCTGCGCTTAATTATACTTGCCCCATTGATAGCCTGCCTTTTGCCATTTATTTTCTCCACTTTATCGGCAGATACACCCTTTGTTTTCACTACTTCATTTATAGGTGCCATCTTAACAGCTCTTCCATAGGTGCTTAACCTTGGAGGCGATGTATTATGCTGCAATTCATTGCCAATCCTTAAATGTCGAGAACGTGGAGGATTCCAAGTCGACTTCTCGATCTTGTTGAATGTATTAAGTGAAATTGATCTTGAAAAACACAGATCATAAGCTTGTCTCCCTTTTCCCTCATTTAACTTTGCTTCGCAGAAATAACAGCTGTGGGAAGCCAGTGTTGCCGCCATCTCTAGCTTGTGAAATGGCTTAACATCAACACAAAACGCATAAGAACGAGCTAATATGTTCCTTGAGATTATAGAGTTTATGGCTGCTCAAAGCATTCGAGCAAAATAATGGTCAGGAATCAAAGAAACTGAAACTCTATCAAATAAATAGCGCGTGAATCTTAGTTTGCTAATTCTGTTCAACATGAATCGATCAAAAAGAGGCGAAAAAAAGTCAAGAATGCCTCGAACTGTTTCGTTTGATCAATCTTTTCAATAATTTCACTGATTCCATCGAGTGAACTCATCACGCACTACAAATTTCCCAGAAAATATGAACAATCCAAATCAAAGTGGCATGAAAATACCCAAAAAATCAAGTGAAATGAACATCGAAGTATCTGAACTCGAATTGAGCAATCTTAAGTGGGACGTGTATCACAAATGCAAGAAGAAAACAAGAAAGATGTGACAGAAACGCTTACTGGGTGCGCCTGTTTTTCCGAATTCTCAGCGTCCAAGCAACTGAAACCAGGAGAGAGGGTCCAAAAATCAAATGGATTAACGATCACAACAGAAATGAAATAGTATCTCCAGAGTTTGAACAATAACCTCTCAGATTCTTGGTGCGTATTAGAGTCAGATAGCGGTGGCCATCTTGTCCGTTTCTACTGGTGGCCACTGTGGTCGTTGAGCGGCTTGAGCCATTGTTTGATGAACACGGAATGCGTGGCCACCTATGAACCTGTGATTTCGAGCTAGCTTGTGGTGGGAAACGAGGGCCCTTCGCGTCAACAAAATTATTTATTTATTTAATTCGAAATATAAAAGAAAATTGTGTTTAGATTTTACAAAGGTGGGTATAATATTTTATGCCATCCTACTAATTTTTTTTATCTTAAATTATATAATATTTTAATACTAATTCAATTTAACCATAATTTAACTTATTTCCACCCTCCTAATAAAAAATTATTCGACTATTAAAATTTATGATATTAATAAAAATACTTCTAAACTTTATATTTTATCTTTAAAATACTCTTCAACTTTTAAAATTTTCAATAATACTCTTAATATTTTTAAAAAATCTTAAAATATTTTTATTCTTAAGTTTTAGATGAAAACGGTTAATACTTTATCTCAAAAATGTTTAAAAAATACCCAACACTTAATATCTTTATTTCAAAACTATCCAATATAAGAAAATTAAAAATTTGGATGTATTTTTAGACAAAAATACAAAATTTAAAGAACATTTTTATTAATTTATGCTTTGCCCGCCACTCGTGTAGGCTTAATACTCCTTAACTCGGCTAAATTGGTTTAAAGACGACCAAATATATATTTAATACCTTAAAAAAATATTATTTGAGTTTTGAATTTGGATAATATTTTAAAGATTTAACACCTACCAACTCACCCAAACACCCCATTATTGTTTAATTTTAAGATATATCTAAGTATTTTTATTTGTTTAATGGTATTTATTTTATTTTTTAAATTCATAAATATCTTTTTAATTTAGCATTGTAAAAGTATTTGTTTAAATTTAAACAATTAAAAATAATTCGATTTAATTCTCTTATTAAAATTTAAGTCTTAATTTTTTTTATTTATGAACATCAAAAAAAAAAAAATAATTAGACACGGATATGTTATAAGTTGGAAAGTGTAAAACATTAATTATTATTTTTAACCTTAAAAAATAGAATTAAAATTGGGATACAAATTATTTATGTGTCCATATGACTCATAGGTTCACTCATAGTTTGGTCAATTTGGACTACCAAACTCAAATCATAAACATGGACGGAGTTATATTATTTTTTAATTTGGATTAAGTTTAATTTTTTGAAAAGTTGAAAATAGGTTAACACGACGAACTCGAAAATAGAGTAATAGCCCAATCCAACCCTAATTTACTATTAAGATTATTTGACGTTTGTTGACAATATTAGTGATGCGTTGTTACTCGTGAATGTTTAATGAATCTTGAATAAGTATAATTATTATGACTGTGACAACGTTATAAACTTATAAGTTAAATCTCAATTACCGAATAATTACTTTATAACAACTGGGTTAAATTATTAAATTATTTTTTAAAAATATATCATTTATACCAAATTTATAATTTAGATTAAAATTAACCCGATAAACCTCCACTCGGCACTCAGCATGGAAATGGCCGTGACGTGTACAAATATATTTATATATTTTCTATATTTTTTTTTATTTTTTTTTTTGTAAATTTTTAATAATTTGTTGAAATTTAAAATTTTGAGTGTTTGAAGTTTAAACTTTTAATATAGTATTTAATAATTTTTTAAACTGTCGTTATCATTATCGAATTTAAATAATAAACCAGTTGATGTTATAATTAATTATTTTTTTTAAAAAATATACAAAATTTATTTGAGTTAAAAATAATTTTGAGTGGGACATTATCTAATTAATCCAATTAATTTAGGTCGCATCAGAGGGCATTGGTATCTGGTGAGGATTATCACCAATTAGAAGACGACAATATATTATTTGTCGCATTAATCAGGTTTAGGGCCACAGTTAATTAACCATCTTTTTTTTAATTAATTACTTTATTTTAAATTTAGTGTAAATACGCGTGCCAAAGGCTGCCCTAGTCACACTCGACGCCATTGCTATCTGCCGATTGAGCTCTGGACTTTCCAAATGGCTCCGATGAACGGAAAATGGACCAAGGTCAGTCCCTTAACCTAATTAAACTCATTGATTCAATCTTCAATTCACCATTTTCTGAATTCATCTTCATAATTTCACTTCTATTGCCTCAAATTTCATTTACTATTCGAAATCTTGATCAATTTGTTGCAGATCGATCAAAACGGCGCAGGACCAGGCGCAAGAAGCTCTCACGCGATCACAATCGTAGGGAAAAAGGCCTACGCCTTCGGCGGCGAGTTTTCGCCGCGGATCCCCGTCGACAACAAACTCCACGTCTTCGATCTCGACGAACACACCTGGACGGTCGCTTCTGTCTCCGGCGACGTTCCTCCCCCGCGTGTTGGCGTCACGATGGACGCCGTCGGCCAAATCGTATACGTCTTCGGCGGTAGGGATTTGGAGCATAAGGAGCTCAACGAACTCTACTCTTTCGACACATCGATCAACAAATGGACGCTGCTCTCTGGCGGCGAGTCCGGACCGCCTCACCGGAGCTACCACTCCACCACCGCTGATGACCGCCGTGTCTACATCTTCGGCGGATGCGGCAACTCCGGCCGCCTCAATGACTTATGGGCTTACGATACGATAGATGGAAAATGGATCGAGTATCCGTCGGCAGGGGAGGGGTTAAAGGGCCGAGGTGGGCCGGGCTTAGCTGTGGCCCAAAGGAAAATATGGGTCGTGTACGGATTCGCGGGTATGGAAATGGACGACGTACACTACTTCGATCCGGCCCAAAACAAATGGGCCCAAGTTGAGACGACAGGGGAAAGACCCACGCCTCGGAGCGTGTTCTCCACGTGCGCGATTGGGAAGTACGTGTATATCTACGGTGGGGAAGTGGACCCCAGTGACTTGGGGCATTTGGGCGCCGGAAAGTTCGCGGGAGAGGTGTATGTGTTGGACACGGAGGCGTTGGAGTGGAGTAGAGTGGAAGATGGGCTGGGCTTGGAGAATCATCCTGGGCCGAGAGGGTGGTGCGCGTTTTCAGTGGGCCGGAAGGGAGGGGAATTGGGCCTTCTGGTTTATGGGGGAAATTCGCCGAGCAATGATCGGCTGGGGGATATCTATTTTTTCACTCCTGTGTGAGCGAGAATGGTAAATGCAGTTGACGGTGGTGATTTGATGGATTACGATGATGGGTGTGATTATATGTGTGTATTTCGAGTTTTTTTTTAAAAAAAAAAAATTTAAATAAAAGGCTTGATTAGCATCTTGAAATTAAATCTTTTGTTAAATTTAAAACGAATATTAAGCGATATGAAATATAAAATATATTAATGAGTAATAATTGGAAGTGGGTAGCTTGAACGAGGGCTTATCGTTTCCTTGTGACTCCAAATATCATGTTCGACTTCAGCATTAGTAACTTAATTTCATTTCAACGCATTTTGCTTCAACAACATTCAAATGGTTCACGGTTCTTGATGCTGATTTGCAATTAGTTCACATTTTCTCTCTCCATAGATCTTTGTCTACCATCATTGTTGCAATGTTAGTACCATAGTTCATTGTCACTATTAGTAAGTTTAGGCAAAAATCGTGTGTTACACACAATTAAACTCAAAGGTAAACACAATTTTATTGAATGATTCAGCTTAATTATGACAAACCCTAAATAAACATAAACCACCAACCACCAACCACCGGACATTTTTAGGTGCAAAAAGGAATAAAAAGGAGGCAAATTTGAAAAGAAATTTGCTGTCAGTCTCCGCCTTTGTCTTTCCTTAATAAAACCCAAACCAACCAAAATAACCATTGTAGAGCCTTTCTACTGTCACTCCAAAACAGAATAAAAGCATTGAATTGACCAATCTGTATGGATAGTGTTTCATTTTCATATTTTCATTTATTTTTTTATTTCCCTTTTCCATTTCATACTCATGATTTATCCACTTTTTATTTAATATGCAACTACCCTCACTAAAGTATACCTAGAAATATAAAATTCTATCCACTTTTTATTTAATATGCAACTACCCTAACTAAAGTATACCTAGAAATATAAAATTCTGCCCTCAAAATATGAAATCATGCACCAATTTCAGTTCACGATCGATCCTCTTTATTGGTACTGGCCGACCCTATTTATTAAAACTAAAAGTTTAGTGGATTAATTTTGTACCGGGAGGTTAGTGGTGTCCAAATGATCCCTCTTACCCACAAGATACACAAATTACATTTATATATAAGGGAAAAAAAGGAAGAGTAAAGAAAAATAGAGAAATTTGGCAGAAACCCTCAAAGGAAGGAAGAAAAAAAAAATTATTATTAACTTCCTAAAAAGTCATCAATGATGCTCAAAAGTTGGAGAACCTTTTATTAGTGTCCAACTAGCAACCACTTAGCTTGACCTTGCAGCAGAGTCCACATCGTCACCGCCACCACCGCTGGAACTATCGGTGTCCGGTGCCGGAACCACCATTTCCTCCCTTCCCGCCGCCGATTCCCATGTGGTGAAATCCACCACTGCCATAAACACCACCCTGATGATGCACCATCATCATCATCCCACCATACATTCCACCCACTCCGTTGAATCCACCGCCGCTAACACCACCACCAGTACCAGGGTTGACTCCACCACCACCACCACCACCAACATTTGCCCCACTTCCGCCGGGCCCACCACCACCACCACCACCGTCTTTTTCCCCTTTTCCTCCCCCCATAGTGCTCTTTTCTCCTTCCATTTCCCTGTACTTCTGCAGATATGACTTGAGCGGTTCCACATACTCTTCGAATCCTAGCGTCGTCATGGCCCACAGCAAATCGTCGCCGTTGATTGTCTTCCTCTTCTCTCTCTGGCACTTGTCCGATGCCTCTCCCGTTATGAAGCTTATGAACTCCGATACGCACTCTTGTACAGTTTCTTTCGCATCTTTCGAGATCTTCGCGTTTGCTGGTAGCGCCTTCTTCATGATCCTGCTCACGTTCGCTATCGGCAAGAATCTGTCCTGTTCCTTCGCCGATAGCTCGCTGTTCGCGTTGCTGTTGTGACCTCCCGATTCGTTATCCGAATCCGCCATTTCCTAATCTTAAAAAACACGCCTATCTCACAGTAATTTTTAATTCTTCGACTCTGCTAATTTCTCAATCTCACAACAATTTCCTCATCCTAGGGCTCCTGAAAGTACACTTCAACGACATATAGCTCTAAAACTTTTCTTCTCTCGATCCGTTCTCACAAGAACGATGCCGAAAACTTTCTTTAACAATCAATTTAGGTAGAAGAGGATTACGAATCCGTCCATTTTTCGCTATAAAAATTGACGGATACGAATCATCCTCTCACAGAACAAAATAGAAAGAAAGTAGTAGAGAAATCGAATAGCTAATCTCAGTTGACCTAAAACGCATAATTGCAAATCCAGAATCGCATTACAAAACAACAAATCTTCTTCATCAGTGAAGTTCTTCTTCTGCGCCGGAAACTTCTCGACTTAAATAATAATAATAAGACAAACTCCGTCAACAAATTGAAAAAGAATCAGATACGAGAAGCGATATTCCAGCGCCCGCGACTCGAACGGAAAAGAACGGTCAATAATCCTGCAGTTGAAGAGACACGAAGAAAAATCGAATTGCATTAAGAGAGAGAAGATGAACGATTACTGCCGAGTTCAGTTTTTCAGTCAAGGATTGACTAGAATATTTACGGACGCCGGAGCCGGAGTTCTGAAGGAGAATCGGGAAAGTTGCCGCCGGAGAAGAAACACCCAAGAGAACAAGGTGAAGGGTACTGAGGGAAGGGGAGTTTGTTAGAGTCCGTCGCGTCGTTTGGGCTAATAATGCAATCGGGAGCGACACGTGTTTAGTTGCTCACCGTTTATTTGTCGATAAGAGTGCGCTTCGTGGAGGTTTCTCCAACGTTGGATTGTCTAATAAATAGCGAGATCTAACGGCCTGAATTCCGCTACGTGGCGGGAATGATTTGGCTTTTTGTTCGTTTAATTTTCCGTTAGAATAACTACAAAGAACAAATCCTGTATTTTTTAAATATCTCGGCTCAGCGCTAGTTCTTAGCCAGTAGTTTAATTTTTTTTTAAGCCAGATATAATTTTAATTTAAAATCTAATTTTTAAGAAATTAAATTAATTATTTAAAATCATAAATGCTCTCTAAATAAATTAATTATACATATTTTTTTTTTAATAAATTCTAACATAATTATTACATAATCCATCTTGTAATTAGCACGTCATTCCACCAAAAAAAGTCCACGTGTCAAACAATTTTCCATGGAAATATAAAATATCTTTAGGCGGTAGATAAATATCATGAATCTTAACATTATGTGACATGTATTTTTGTTTTATTATATGGTTTGAATCATTGATTTGATATAGTAATAACGAAAATAGTATAAAGGAAAACAATAAATATCTAATTTTATTTGCCCCATACATTATAATTGCTCCAAGATATTTTTCTCTCTCTTACCAATATTGTAGATATATAATCATGTTCTTAATAAAATTTTAATTAAGACGTAAAATAATGAATATTGTTACTATATGATTGTTGTCAAAATTTGGATATGATAAAGCATTTGGTTGTCACGTGTCAACAACGGTAAAATTTATTAGAGGAAGAAGAGTATGATCTACGAAACAAAACTTGCACACGCTTACACGATAAGATAGATAAATAACCATACATGAAGAATCGGACCACACTTCACATTAGCTTCAAGTTGAGGTGACGGGTAATATACTCGAGCAAATATGCCACAAAGATACTTGCACTAGCATGATTTTATGGCCAACACTTTTTTAATGTTTAAATCATTAGGCCAAAACTAAATAATCTTGATGGAATATCTTTATGATAGGAAGGATATTTTCTATTTATACCTTTCCTAACTAGATTATCATTGAAATGACACATAATTGAAGCGGACAACATCTATTGACAGTGGGTTTGAGCTGTTATAAATGATATCAGAGCTAGACATTGAGGGTGTGCCAACGATGTTGGGCCCAAGACGGGTGAATTGTGAGATACCATATCCGTTGGAAAAGGGTAACGAAACATTTCTCATAAGAAACGTAGAAATCTCTCCCTAACATATGAGTTTTAAAACTATGAGGCCAACGATACGTAACTAACCAAAGTTAACGGTATCGATTAGGGTTGGCACTGGGGCTCGAGTTCTAGGTTTTTAACGATTTTAAATTATTTTTCATTGATTGGATTAAAACTGTAAGCCAGTGATTAAAAACACCAAATCCACAAGAATAAATCTAATTTAAATCACGCAAATGAAATATCAAAACCCATTTACAGTAATAAATCACCAAAATTACTGTTTTTATTTTTACTTTTTATTTCCCTGCTTCAATTTCAAACCTTGAATACTTAATGGAGCCGATCGATATGTCGATCTCGATCAAATTCTCCTCCTCATTGATGTCGTTAATTTCAGCCAACAGCTCCATAAGATTCTTCTTCGGCCTCTCAAATTCCGGTAGCTCCTGGTAACAAGACGACATGTCGTCCTCTTCTTCTCCTTCCTCTTCCTCGTCCTCGAACTCGTGGCTGACGTAATGACCAGTCGGGAGAGAGATCTCGATCAAACTTTCCTCGTCGGAAATCGAACCCTCCTCGGACTGGTCTAGGGTTTTTGCCGTAAACCGGTCGAAAGCCCCCCACCCCACTTCGGAGTCCTCGGTGGTTGTGAAATTATCGTCGGCACATTCACTCTCCGACAGGAAACCTCCGTCCGCCGGCGAGGATTGCCGATCAGAGACAAAAATCACTTCCTTTTCTTCTTCTTCGATTAATTTCTCAATCGGAAATGAATTTCTTTTGGCGATTGAAAAATAAAGCATAGATATAATCAGAGGTATTGAGGTAAATAAAAGAGATGAGAATCCCAAAAAACCCCAAGAGAGGAGAAAAAAAGTGAAAGAAATTAACCAAATTAATGGGTTTCTCAAAGAAAGATCAGCCATTTGATCCTAGTAATTTTCTCGGGAAAAAAGGTGAAATATTTTCTCAGGAAACAAACAGGGTTGAGAAAGACTCCATTTTTATGAACATGAAGAAGATGATCATATGGGTTGTGTAATGTGGTGGGTTGAGGATGAAAGTTTTTAAAAAATTTTTGGTGGTGTTATTCCGCAAGTGATTCTCTTGAAAACCCCAAAACCTCTGGAAATTAGAGAGATGGCATGTGCTAATCTCTGTGCTCACCACATGGCGTCCCCTGCCCCTCCCGACAGCCATTTTTTTGAATCTTTTACTGCTAACACCATCAATAAAACCTAGCTGAGAATCCATTTAGGCTAAAATTTGACTAAAAATGGCCAAATTCTTGCATACCCACGAGATGGATTGTGAAGTTTTGTCCAAAGTTTGAAGCTTTATGGAGTTTTAATGATGATTTTGAGTAGGTTTTTTGTGATCTTTGGCATAAGTATGTTGTTACCAAGCTTTTTTAGGGTCTCCCATGGCCGACCGGCTGCGGTCGGTGGGGCACTTTCGCTGAAGGTCGGCTCATATTGGTGTTCTTCTAATCATGTTCATTACCCAGCTTCAATTTGACGGTCTCTTTTTTTTTTTTTTTTTTTTTTTCTTCTCTCTCTCTTCTTGAATGGAAAAGGTAAAGCCAAAGTTGAATTGTGAATCAGTTTCTTGTTAAGCTAATTTGAGATCACACATGGATTGGAGAAGGAACGAAACATTTTTTATAAGGGTGTGGAAACCTTTCTGAGTAGATGCGTTTTAAAACCTTGAGGGACTAAAGCAGACAGTATCTAGTAGTAGTAGGATAAGCTATTACAAATGGTATAGATCAACTAGGCACCGTGCGGTGTGTTAGTGAGGACGCTTGGTCCCCAAAGGGGTGGATTGTGAGATCCCACATCGGTTGGAGAGGAAACTGTGGATTGTGAGATCTCATATTAGTTGGAGAGGGGAACGAAACATTTTTTTTATAAAGGTATGGAAACCTCTCCCTAGTAGACGTGTTTTAAAACTGTGAGGTTGATGACGATAGGTACTAGACTATAACGAACAATATTTGCTAACGGAGAATAGGGTTGAAGATGAATGGATAAATTCCAAAATTGTTTATATGAAAGAGAGTTTGGAAGAGGGTTGTAGTTTTTGTGTGTGGTGTGATCTTAATTAATGTTAGCGAGGTTGAAACATGTATAACCTAATTACTTAAAAGAAAAGGTGTGTTGGACGTTGAAACACGTTCATTTTGAGCACAGGTTCTCATAGTTATGTGAGACTTTTAGAACATCACGAATGACAAGACAATTATGAGAATGACAATGACATAAACGAGTCAACGTCATATCTGAATAAGAACGATCCCAATACTGTAATAAAAACTTCATCTGAGTGAACTTTACTTTAGAGCGATCATATATTGGGTGACCTTCAAGAAAAGACGTCGAAAGGACGATTAGTGACTGATGTTACTTTATAGGGAACAATTTTTCGTTCTCACAACGCAACAGATAAGTAAAGCGTATCGAATCCTGCTTTGATATTATTTTTTGGAGTTTTGCGATGGATCGACGTGTTTTGTGATGTTATAGGTTTTAGGGTTTTGATTTGAATAGCCACCTGTCGGCCAATTGCACAAATAAAGCAGTGCCATAGGACATGAAACCCTAATAAGCTCAAGGAATTGAGTACAAGGAAAGAGAAGAGGAAGAAGAGAAGACATTGGGAACAAACTCAAACCCTAAAAATAAAGCTATAAAATGGGGAATGGTTTCGAGCTTTGAGTAACTTTGCCTTGAAACAAGGAATGTGATGAACAAAACCAGCAAGCTTCCTTGGAGATTGTGACTTGGGAATGTTTTGGATGCCCATTTCCATTCATCAAATTGGGAGGGGACCATATCTTACTTAATTTCTTTTGTTTCCCGAGACCCGTATTCTTTCATCCAAATACGTTACGACTCGTAACGTCGAAGTAAAATTTGGGTTACATGCCTCGAAATTACATCTAAATGAGAGTAATTCTATGTCCGAGTAAAATTAGGGTTACATGAGCCAAGAACACATTTAAATGAAAGTAATATACTAAAAGATCCCGTGTTTGAGGGTTCCAAAAGTCACCAAAAAAGTTTTCTTTTGATCGAGTCACCGAGAAAATTCTCACGAGCTCACCCAACAAAGAACTGTTCCAAGCTAAGCATGTTTAACTAAGAATTTTTTACCATTAACTCATCGAAACAAAATGTAACCCTTGTTGTTACAATTTGTCGTTTCTTAGTTCTTGTTCTTTAATTTTTATTTAATTTTTATACGAGTAATTTTAGGGTTGGGTGGAAAAAAATAAATAAAAAATTATTATTAATAGAGTACAATAATTATCAAAGTAAAATGCTATTTTTTTAATATAAATTTTTTTAATCAGATACGAATTTCGATATATGACGTGTATTAAAAGATTAAACGAAAAGGGAAAAATGATTTAATCATGTTAATTAGGAAATTAAGTAAAAGGCATAGATTAAAATTAATTAATTAAAATAAGGTGTACTTTTTTATAAAAATAAAATTTATTATTACATGAAAACGTGACAGTACAGACCATTTACTCTAATGTTCCCTACCAACCAACGTAACCTATAATTGTCGCAATTATATAAACAATTTTCCAAATTCATTTTGATTTTTTATATTTAATTTCGATTCCTATAATTTTAAAATTTTAAAATAAGTCTAATGGTTTGTTATTAATTAAAGTATTAATTTCAAAATTAAATGATTAATTAGTTTTGATTTATATTTGTTTTAAAGTAAACAAAAATTAATAATGTATATTAATTTAGTAAAATGATTAATAACAAAATTGTATTTAAAGTCATGAGTAGGGATTAATTGTGTTGGTCATTTGAATTTCATTTAATTGATCATAATACTTTTCTATTAATTAAATTAATAGTGGTAAAATTAAATATTTATTTCCTTTTGTTTTCCAACTAGATAATAAGAAAGAGGATTTATTAAGATTTTAATTAGAAAAAAGAAAAAAAAAAATCAAAATATTATTCTTTTTGGGTTTTGTGAACTTTCCCTCGGTTTTAAAACACATATGCTAAGAGAAGTTTCCATACACTTACAAACAGCGTTTCATTCCTCTCTCCAATTAATGTGGGATCTCACAATTCACCTCCTTTGGGGACCAGTGTCATCGCTGACACTCGTTTTCCTCTCCAATCGACGTGGGATCTCACAATCCGCCCTCCTTCAGGGTTTAGCAGCCTCGCTGACGTACTGCCTAGTGTCCACCATCTTCGAGGCTAGCGTCATTGCTGGCACAATACTTGAAATCTGACTCTCATACCATTTGTAACAATTCAAACTCACTGCTAATAGATATAGTCATCTTTGGATTTTTCCTTTCGTGGCCCAGTGTACTCACTGGCACACCCTATCTTTTTTATATTTTATGGTATTGCTATTTGCTCCTTCAACTTCTTGATTTTTGCTATTCTATCCCTCACTGTATTTACTCTTAAATCTACTATGCTCGACAATGTTCATGTCACACGCTCAAAGGCACCCAACCTCAGTCAACCTTACATGTTCTATTATCTCACCGCTGATCTCAAGCCAACTCAAGTTAGAAAGGCAACGTCACTCACCAACTAAAACCCTAAACGTGGGTAGCGGTTCTCAACCTGGGTAAAAGAGTAAAAACAATATAGGAGTATGACGTGGAGTGAAATTATTGGTGGATGGGAAGGGCATAAACGACCAAGAAGAGTTCGCAACTGTACGAAAAAACGAAGTTTTTAATTATGTTTAATTATAAATAAAGTCTCCACTCTCCACCCGCGCCCCCCCTGGTATCTTCCAGATTTATTGGAGATTAAAAACTTACCCCCCCCCCCCCCCCCCCCCCCCCCCCCCCCCCCCCCCCCCCCCCCCCCCCCCCCCCCCCCCCCCCCCCCCCCCCCCCCCCCCCCCCCCCCCCTCCCCCCCTCTTCCTAGCAAAAGAGGGTAGGGGATGGGAAGAGAAAGAACCCAAAAAGGAAGAGGGAAAATTGGAGGTGTTCCTTCCGATTCAGTGTTTTATGAATTAAAATTGTGTAATATGTAGAGCAGATTCATGGGTCGAAGTTATGGTGCGTTCATTTCTTAACTCAATTCTCGATTTGGGTGCTTGTTTTTGCTGCAATTCTTCCTCATAATTGGGTTGTTTCTTCTTTTCTTCTTCTTTTCTTGAAATCTTGCGTTTGTTGTGATGAGTGATTGATATCTGAACTGGGTTTTGCTTTGTTTTTGTTTTGAAGTGGGTCGTGAATGCTAGGGAAAGGGATTGAGAAGATGGGGAACACCCTACTGCTCAATTGAATTATGAGAACACGAAAAGTGTGGTGAACCAATACTTGAGTATTCTGTGGGTTTTGTTGATACTCATCTTGTGCCTTTCGTCTCCCCAGTAGAGGTATGCCTTAATTTGTTTCAATAGAATCTGGATGCTGGGTTTTGTTTTCCTCCCTTTCATTGCATTTATGAACAAAACAGAAGAAAAATGTGTATACATGTATAAGAGTTGGATGTCTGGCTTGCTTGTTTGGTGTATGCTGTAATAGCTCAATCTCGTTGTCTTGTTTGGGCTTTCCCCTCAAGGTTTTAAAACGTGTCAATTAGTGTCTCACACCCATCTGGTGGCTTGCTCTGATACCATTTGTAACAGCCCAAATCCACTGATAATAAATGTTGTTCGCTTTGGCATGTACGTATCGGTGTTAACCTCACGGTTTTAAAACGTGTCTACTAGGCAGAGGTTTTCACATCTATATAAGGAATGTTTTGTTCCCCTCTCCAACCGATATGGGATCTCACAATCCACCCTACTTGGGGGCTCAGTGTCCTCGCTGGCACACTGCTCGGTATCTGGCTGTGATACCATTTGTAACAGCCCTCACCCTTACTCTTCAACCGATGTGCGATCTCATAATCCACCTCTTGGGGACCCAGCGTCCTCCTTGGCACATCGCCCGGTTTCTAGCTCTGATACCATTTGTAATAACTCAAGCCCACTACTAGCAATTATTGTCCTATTTGGATTTTCCCTTCTGGACTTCTCTTCAAGGTTTTAAAATGCGTCCACTATGGAGAGGGTCTGTCCCTACTCTGACTAGTGTCTCGCACCGTCTAGTGGCTGACTTTGATACTATTTGTAACAGCCCAAACCCACAACTAACAGATATTATCTACTTTGGCCCATTACGTATTGTCGTCAGCCTCACGATTTTAAAATGTGTCTATTAGGGAGAGGTTTCCAAACCTTTATAAGGAATGTTTCGTTTCCCTCTCCAACTGATCTCACAATGCTATGCTAGTTATGAGTTTTGGATTCTAAATGATTTTCCACTTGATGTAAATTATGGTGTTTTAACAGTAACAATGAGTGCAAAAGTACTTGTGGCAGACGTACTTTCTGCTTTTGTTTGGAACTTCTCAAAGTTCCACAGAATTCAAGGATTAAGTACAATTGTGTTCCTTTTAGTTTCTGATGATAAACTGTATTTGACGACATTATTGACATGTTAATTACTTTTTTGAGGCTTAAAGGTCATAATACAATGAATGATGAGGAAGTGTTGAACACACCAAGGACATCTGTGAAGTTCTCTTGGAACCATGGTGGCAAGCAAGTGGCTATCATTGGGTCGTGGGATAACTGGGAGACAAGGTACTATTTTGCAGTTAAGATGTTTTATTTTGAACTTTTTTTGTCTGACATAGAACATTTCATCTCCTTTTGTTAGGGAGATCTTGCAGAGCATAGGGAAAGATTTTATCGTTGCCAAAACGCTTCCCTCGGGGATCTACCATTACCGATTCATTGTTGATGGATGGTTGACACATGCTCCTGATTTGCCATGGGTTTGTGATGATTCAGGAAATTCTTACAATATTCTTGACTTGATGGTAATTTCTACTGTTCTTTTGTACTTGGATTCTCGGCGTTTGCTCGACAATTCGTTTGTATAGATCTTAAGAAGATGATAAAGTAAACATCTCCTGCAAAGATTGTCCAAAAGAACACTGACCGTGTTCTTGAAATGATATTTGATTTGGCCTGATCTTTTCTAGTTTTAGAGTTTCGAGTTCTACGAGAAATCTGATTGTTCTGTAAAGCTTGAAAGATCAGGGCATCTATCAGAATGAAAAATGTAGGTTCTGGGGAGTTACCATACTTTTAAATCTTCTTTCCCAGAATTCAACTGATTGGAACAGCTAAATTTGCAACTTATTCTTACTTTATTTCTTATCAAAACCTCTTTATGGACTGTTTAGTTAAGATTGTTGGTAAATTCAACTGGGGACTTACCCGCTTAGTGCCTAGCTCTGATACGTAACGGGCCAAAGTGGACATATCTGCTAGTAGTGGGCTTGGGCTGTTACAAATGGTATCAGAACCGGACAATGAGCGGTGTGCATGCTAGGCCTCAAGGGAGTGGATTGCGAGATCTCACATCAGTTGGAGAAGGGAATGAAGCATTCCTTATAAGGGTGTGGAAACCTCTCCCTAGCAGATGCGTTTTAAAACCGTGAGGCTGGTGGCGGTACGTAACGGGCCAAAGCGGATAATATTTGCTAACGATACTTGGGCTGTTACAAATGGTAACAAAGCCAAACCGCTGTCCCCCAAGGGGGGTGGATTATGAGATCTCACGTTAGTTGGAGAGGGGAATGAAGCATTACTTATAAGGGTGTGGAAACCTCTCCCTAGTAGATGTGCTTTAAAACCGTGAGACTGACTGTGATACGGGCCAAAGCGGACAATATTTGTTAGCGGTGTGCTTGGGCGGTCATAGACACAAATCTAGGTACCTAGTTCTCATGTTCATTGCTATGCAGCAAGTTCTGCTGAATCTTATGATATGATGCTTCTTTCATTAGTTTTGGCTCTTCTTTATTGTTACTCTGTTGATTATGGTTGAATCCTTAGAAAAAGCTCTTCATCTGCTCAGTACTAATTTGAATTCATATCGAATTGTCTTACAGACACCTGTCTTGGAATTTCCCGAAAGTCTGTCCGAGTTTGAATTTCCTCCATCCCCACCATCTACTTACGACAACCAATACTTCAACGACGATGATTTCAGTAGGCCTCCACCGGATCTACCACCACAACTGCGAGAGACTATTTTGAACGAATCATCTCGCTGCATAAGTGGTCAGCAGTCTGGCATGCAGCCTCGACACACCGAGTTAAATCATTTATACCAAAATAACGTTGGAGGTGAATTCATGGCACTTGGTTCAACATTCAGGTTATGTGAAAAAAATGTCACAATGTTACTTTTCAAGCCATTGCTGAAAAGAAATTGATAGGGTTTGGTCCACTGTTTTTTTCCTCTTCTAAATTTGTGGCCTGAATGATTATTTATGTGAAGATTATCACTCTAATAGATTGAAGAGTGCTTGAAATAGGATTCATTTCCATGTGTTTTAATATCTGTTCAGTATTGAACTGAGACATCTGCATTTATATAGATTCTTTTCGTATTAGCTTATCGGGAAACCCCTCCGGCCGAAGACTAGTGGTAGGTGGTCCTATAGAGCTTTCGGAGAAGGATAGCCTAGTGTATAAGCACAACAACGAACAGCGGTAAACCCTCAGATGACCTATCTAAGATTAGGGGGAGATCCTTAGTAGTGGTGACCCTTTCATTTTTCACCTCTTCCACAGACTGATACATTGCCTTAAAAGATGACTTTGAGAAAAGAGATGAGACGCTCAACCCATCTTTACAAATACGAGAAATCACTTATGACTGCCTGGTTTTGGATCAAATCAGCTCCTAGGATATGTAAACTCTATTGCTTTTACTTGTGCAATATGTTTCAAGCCCCATTGGAATTGAAATGCTGAATCCATTAAATTGTTCTCAGATGTCTCTGCTTTTCCCTGGATCATGTCATCACCATTCGCTCTATGGCAATGGAGTTCTTCGTCTTTTTTCAACGTTCCGTTCTTTCCGAACTGATTTCTGCCTCCTGTAAATTAATTGAGTTTCGAGTTTTATGCTTCTCTTCGTTTAATTGTTTGTGTTCTTGAAATTAATATCTCGAACATTCTGCAGAGGCACATCAGTTCTTGCTCCAGCAGGATCAAGAAAACAGCTTGGTGTATTGAAATGGGAATGGAAAAGAATCCAAACTCATATGAGCTGACAGACTAACAACAAAATCGAACTGAGTTACAACAGTTTGTATTAGATTCTGGAAGAACATTACAACTCAAAATAGGCATAAACAGTGGGTTTTTGGTGGGCTGTAGAGAAGCAGCAGAGGATCTGAGGTTACTGTCATGGTTGATCAGATTCATCTCACAGGTACTTTAACCCAGCCATTGGCAAAAGCTATGGCTAAGATCACGAAAGGCGTCGACATGCCGAAGATGATGATATAAGGAAGAGGAGTCTTCATGGGATTTTCCCCTTCCCTCTCCCCTGCTGTCTGCCAATACCTGCTCCAAATTCAACCACATTTCCATCTTAAAGCCCTGATGATATCTTCTTCTACTTGAAAAACAACTCCAATTGGTGAAATCCCACGCCGGTTTTAAAACCTTGAGAGAATATCGGCCAGCAGTGGGATTAGGCCATTACAAATTGATACAGAAAAGGGAAAGAATTTCTTACTGCTCTGGCTCTTCTTCTTTGGTTATGAACTTCTTCTTCCCTCCCTTCTTGACCTCGGCGTCGCCACCACCTGAAAAACAACATCAGCAGCTGAAAAACAGCAAGAGTGAGCTGCAGATCCAAGCGAAAGTAGAAGGGCCTTTACCTGAATTTGCAAGAAGTTTGAACTGAGAAGCTCTTGGCTTTGGCTTGGGCGGCGAGAAGGTGGTGCAGGGAAGAGGAGGGAAGAAGGGAGATGGGTTTTGTTGGAGTGGGAATTTGATGGTGGTAAGGGAAGAAGAAAGAGGGAATTTGGCGGCCATTGTTGAAGGAAGAGTGAGCTTTGTTTGGGCATTTGTCGTTGGGGATCACATATATCAATGGAGATTTGGATATGGATGGTGTGGTGTGGCACTCATATTATTATTAGCCAATGCGTTACATGACGACAGCCAAGACCTCTATGGCCCCATCTTCACTTTTCATTGTAATTTGTGGTCACATTTCTATGGAGCCATGAATGTACTTTTATGGTGGTTGAATTGACTCAACCCTTTTTACCCTTTCTATTTCGGAAATCGTATTTGGCACTTAAGGCCCCGACATCTCCGTTGCATTCCCGCGATGTGGTCATACTACCTGCTTTTCACTTTTTGAAACTGAAGACTATCCCCACAAATCAACACGAGTTCTTTTAATATATTTCATCCTCACTCACTTGCATCCTAAGAGATCTGAAAAAATATCTCAACTTCACTTGACCCAACTTAAGAACACCTCTAATAAATTAAACTTAGTTGTTATGTATTTGAAGGTAACTTAATTTTATGATTAATTATTTGGATTAAAAAAATAAAATTGGGTTGAGTTTAAAATTAATCCATATATTTATAATTCATAATCTCACCATATTATTAGTTGATTAAATTGTTAAATTATTTATTTACAAAGTTAAAAAAAAGTTGGGAAGTAATATTTTGATGCCATTTTCAACGTTAAATATTAGCTTAATAATCACTAATATATTTTCTTATAAATATAATTATTCAAAGAATAAGACCTCTCAAATAAATTGCCTTTTATTTTAATTTATTTTTTTGTGTAATGCCACGGTTGGGGGTGCCTTTATTTAATATTCTACTGGGGCTTTGAGAAATCCCACATCGCTTAGGAACACTATTGAGGTATTCTATATTAAGATCAAGGCGGAAGCAACAGCTTGTCCCTTCGGGGACATCTGATAAAATTGGAACGATACAGAGAAGATTAGCATGGCCCCTGCGCAAGGATGACACGCACAAATCGAGAAATGGTCCAAATTTTTTTTTTCTCCTTCCCCTCCTACGCTGGATCTGTAGTCGGAGGATTTCTATTTCATCTTCCCTATTCGAATCGGTTAGTTGTTCTTCGAATCCCTGTTTTTCGCTTTCCTTCGATTTGGCATCTGAATTGAGCTGCAAGTGGATCCAGCAGACAGTTTCTTGAATTTAATACTATCTTATTAGTCGCCAGTTCGATCACAAAACCCTAATTTGTGCGAAAATCATGAGGTTTGTGTGTGTGTGTGTGTGTTTTTTTTTTTTTTTCAGATTTTCCTCTTTGCTGAGATCTGTAACCAGAAATTCTGCATCTGCAAACCCTAATTTGGATGTTTCCTTAGGAAAAAGAAACTGGAATCGAATTCCAATACCTCACCGATCAATCCCGATGCCTAAAGGCCAAGACCTTGATACATAGCCACCTGATTCATTCAAAGGGCTATGTAGTTTTGCTCGAGTTCTTGATCTTCTCATACATTTAGAACTGCAGAATTAATTATGAGGAGTATGTTAGATTCGTTCTCTATTGAGTTTCCTTCGAAGTTCTTTGAATCCTTACTGTACTCCTAGACTGTGATTCTTCCCCAAATGTTTTTGATCTGTTTATTTTTTGAGACTTTTGCTCATTTGGAGAAGTTTAGAAATGGCTCTGATACATTTTTGAAGATGAAGGATTATGGATTTTTACTCACTGTGGAGTCGTGATGTAATGCATTTCTGAGCTCCTTGCTTAATTTCAACAGGGGCGATATTGCTTTGGCGTTCCTCCTGATCTTGGGATTCCTTGCTTAATTCCATTTCTGAGCTCCTTGCTTAGAATTTCAATGGCCAAAAATGTGGTTCCTCCTGATCTTGGGATTATTCAAAAGAGGAAGACAAAGAAACCAGCATTTCTGGTTACAGAGCTTGACACAAAGATGAACTAATATCCAACTCAAAAATCTTCCGTATCTTTGATCCATTGAGCGAGAGCCCTTCCATGCGGAACTCCCGGATCACTATGGGCAACGGAGAGCCCTTCCACACGGAACTCCCGGATCACTATGGGCAACGGAGAGCCCTTCCACACAGAACTCCTGGATCACTATGGGTGACTAGAGATAAGCTTGATGGTGCCATCTTTGACTTGAAATGAAACATATATTCATATCGTCTTTCTTAATCAATTGATTTGCAGTTTTCAGCTAAGGATTATACATCTTATGTTAGCCCTAAAGGAATATTGGCTTGATTACTTGCAACCCTTCATCGCCTCCTTCGAACGGTCGTGGGCTCGCTTTTGCTGTCTGAGACTGGATGATTTCTGGGTTGGTAATACTCTTTCTTCTTCTTCAGAAACTATTTCTTTACATTGGATAGATCAATGGCTACTGAACATCTCGAAACGAAACCAATTGGTTTGGTTGAACATCGATTTTCAAGTCGATTGGTTCAGTTGGTCCATCTTTAGAAAAACCATTGCTGTTGTTGCTCTGTTATCAGTTTAGATCAAAAATCTTGTTGTCTTGGTAGATTCGTATTGATTGATTACTGTTTTGGTTGAATTACATATCTAAGCTGAAGAATTAAAGATTTCTTCAAATGATGTGAAAAGTTAAAGATTTCTTGTCCTCGTACCATATCTAAGCTGAATAACTAGAACCCATTTTTGTAGAAGAGAGAATAGAGTTGGGGGAAGTTCATTCGTTATGCTCATCTGTTATAATGGTCGGTAGTTCCCATATTCTAAGCATTAGAATTATAAATCTCCTCTGTAACAATGGAATCATTGTCTGATAGAAATATTGCCAAATAATACCCGCAGAGAAAACAGTGAAATGAAAACATAAATTGGAAGAAGCTTTGCACGAAGATATGTATATTTTATCTGCGGAACCTCTCTCGTAGAACAATTCTCTCCGTTCGTTAAATGTAGCTAGAGAGAGATTATATTCTCCGTTCCTATCCCTAGCCCCGCCCCCTTTAGTGGTTGTATATTTTTATGTTTTTAACATATATATTCTACATGCATGCATCCAATAGTGATTCTTTAAACCCTTAATAATTGCCTCCTTAAATTAAACGGACTGAAAATACATTGTTCAAAACAATGATGAATCCTATTCTTTTCCTTTTTTTCCCTTGCAAAGAAATTGGGGAAAAGAAAAAGAAAAAAAAAAGAGCATAATAATCTAAATCCCATAAACTCTCCCCTTCTCCTAAACCCCAACAAAAAAAGGAAGAACATCACAACACTCCCACCCACCCACTGCTACAAACCCAACTCCTTCCATACTGTACACGAACCCCCCAAAAAAGACCTCCCAATATACTTCTTCTGCTACCATTGTTAAATTATGCACCAAAATCCCACAAATGTAACCTTCTGTCGAACCCCGACGCTGCCACATACCGGTCGTTGGCAACCATGGCCGTGGCTGCCCCGACCCTCTCCCTAAACCTGTACAGAAACTGTCCATGCTCGATTTCCCAAACTTTCATCGCCCCGCTCGAGTTCATCACTGCATAACCCATGTTGATGCAGCCCATGGCCCCTCTCTGACCCGCCCCACTCACTAAGAACCTGCAAACTTCTTCCATTGTGTCCACTCTTCTTACTATACTCACCCCTTCTCCGTCCACCACAATGTACCTCTCGTTGCTCACATCCATCGACGTTACTATCCTCACCTCCCCATTTTCCTCCTCGTTTAATACCACTTCTTGATCTCTCAAGTCTAATACCATTAGCTGTAACCTTGTGCACGCCACTGCCGATTCCTGGTTCGACACGCGTACTCGACCCACTGGCTCGGTTGGCTCCGTCAGCATGTGCCATCCTGTCACAGCTTCTGGGTCCGTCAGCGACCCGCCAACAAACACGAGCTCCTCCGTGTTTCCATCCCATACATGGAACGTCCGACCAGGTACACCTGCGTAAAGACCAACCCACCATCGGTCACATCCAGCGAAATCCACCAACACACCGTCGTTCATCACATTCCCTTCGCATACCCGACGTGTCGGGGAAACACCATTCATGGCTGCAGCAATGATTCCAACATGGACATCACCATCCACGCTGGCAAACACGAGGCATGCATCGGTGATGACAATCCCAGAGACAGCACGCGAGAATAAGCCAAGACGATCACGATGGTGAGGATGAAACGTCGCGACATGGAGACGCGTGGCAAGGTCGAAAAGGCGAACAGTACCATCAGCAAATCCACATGCCAGGTAATGCAACGAGAGGGCAAGACAACGACACATCAAACCAGCAGGCTCATCCACATCAGATTGATCAAATTGGAGGATCGTATGAAGATATCTACGTCTCCAAAAGTTACACGCCGTAGTATGCCAATAGATGTATTCATCACGCCACGTGTCAAGCAGACGAAAGCTCCGACCCCAAATCTGAGTAGTCAAACGACGCCACAACAGCTCCGACCGAGACACAGCACGCCACATGGAGCAAACCTTGAGAGAAATTGAAAAGAAAGGTTAATAAAACATAATCTCTAAAGTCAAAGCGGCAGAGAAGCAGTCAATGAGAGACAAGAAATGTCAAAGTACAAAAAGATGAGATCTTTGACATGATTACAACAAGAGGGGAACAAATCTCTAAGCATGTGAAGCAAAAAAGGGAGACCCCACAATAAATCACGAGCAGTCAGCACAGGAAACAATGGCAGAACAGGATTGTATGTACATGTACATATATATATATATATATATATAATGAAAGGGAGTGGCAATCCATGCTTGGCGCATATGAGACACAAAAAAAGAAGCAAATTTGAGAAGAAACAAAAAAGGGTACATGAAGAAGTACATGAAATTTGGAGATAATGAAGAAACAGAGGGAGACAGGGTCAAAGATGTGCAGTTTTTGATGAGATGAACATGAAAAAATGTTATGTTTTTTTGTTGCCTTTGAGAAATGAAACAAAGAACATAGATATGAAGTGAGGGAAGAAGATATCTGTTTGTCAGGGAGTGGTCCGGAGTATGAAACAACCTAAAATAATGAACAAAAGAAAGCGAAGCAAAGCAAAACAAACAAAACAAAACAACACAACACAGAACAACAGAACAAAACCCTGTTTTCTTTTCTGTGTTTTGTTAAGAAAGGGTTTTAAAAACATGGGATATTCATTTTCATTTCCAAGAAAGGTGTAAAAACTTTGCCTCTTCTCGTTAAAACCACAGAATCTTTTCCTTCTTTTTCTCTTTCTTTTCTTCTCTCTTCTAGCTTTGACCCGCCTGCCTCACTGCCTATTCAATCCATTCACCTCCCCCAAAGCCGGTGTTTTCTTCTTGAAACTTTCACTTTCGTGCTTCACTACGAGACTTTTACAGCAGTCTGCTAAGAGGAAGTTTCTACCCCCTCGTTAAGAATGTCTCGTTCAACCGATGTGAGGTCTAACAATCCACCACCTTTAGAGCCTCGCGTACTCACTTGACACTCATTATTCTCTCAAACATAAGTGGGATCTCACATCCACCCTGTAAAGGTCTAATGCCTTTGTTGGCACTCGTTTCTCTCTCTAAACAAAGTCAGATCTCATAATCTACTCCATTTAGGGCCCAACATACTCACTTGTACTCATTCATCTCACAATACACCCCCTCAGGACCCAGCATCCCCGCTGGTATTCGCTCCTCTCTCCAATCAAGGTGGAATCTCACAATACACCCCTTTCTCTGCCAACTAATGTTACAAAATGAATATCCACTTTAAGGTATAGTTTGGACATGTTTTGTTACATAAAATGTCATATGTAACCAAACATAACATAGCGACATTAATGTCTTGTATCATATGGTTTGAGACATTAAACAAAGACAACACAATAAATACGATATAGTCTCTCTCTCTTCCTTAAATTACATGGGTTTGTGTTAAAAAGTGGGATGGAAAAGCCATTATTTGCATTCTAGTGATAGAACAACAGAAAGGGCATTAGAATAGATTTGGTGATAGTGAGCCCCATATGGCAGAAACAAAAAAAACTACAAAGAAAAAAGGAAAAGAAATTAAAGCTTTTTGAGTCAAAAAAGTAATGAGGATTTATAGAACAGAAAAGAGATCCATGCCAATAAAGGCAAATTCTACGCCAAAAGACCCCTTTTCTATGAGATATTCTTTGGCCCCAAAAATAGACAATTTTAAAAGCACTTCAATAAAGAACCCACACCAAACCAAAACTTGAAAACGACATTAAAATAGGCAAAAAAAAAAAAAAAAAAAAAAAAAAAAAAAAAAAAACAATAAAAAACCCCTTTTTTTTCAATAAAATTCAAATTTTTGTGATACCCATTTGAAAAAGATTGAAGCTTTGCAATGTATGAAGCATTTCAAGACTTGGGTGGCAAGGAATTATTAAAAACATAAGAGATTTGTTATGATGTTTGTGAAATGAATGGTGGTCAAAGGAAAAACGCTTACTTTTTATTGATGAACAAAATTCCATACACTAAAAAGACAGAGAAGAAAATGGCACCTGGAAGACATTGGAAAGAGCTGCGGCGGCGTGGATTCTGCCGAGAGAGCGAGAGGCATCAATGGCAACTTGAGTAGCAAGTGCTTCTATAAATGGCTCCGGCCAAACCCCATTGGCGGCGCGGCGGCGGGAAGAAGAAGGAGTGTCGAAATCCCCACGAGGTCTCCGCCGTCGGCCGCCGCCGGAGGAGGAGGAAGACATGGAACCAACGGTGAGAAATGGAAGAGGAGGGGAAGTAAGAAGGACAAAAAAGGTGTGGATAAAGACACCAAGTGAGGGTCCCAAAAAGGGCGTTGCGGATTCTTGGATATATATGAACACAAAAAAACATACCAGAACCACCACCCCCACCACGTTTTTCTTTTAATATTTTAAATAATAATAAACTAATTAATTAATTAATTTTTATATGATTTTTATAATTATGAAATGGGGTTTTGATTTTGATTTTGGGGACTGCAAAGACGGCGGCGTTGGGAAGAAGAAAGGAAAAACTGTTGTGTTATGTAAATTACCGATGTTTTTTCAGGTGCTTTTCTATGCGCATTTTTCTCTGCCCTATTGCTTTCAACAATTATTCTTTTTTTTTTTCTTTTTTTTTTCTTTTTTAATTTTACCTCACTCAAAACAATATTATTTTCAAATAAATATACTTTCATAACCCGAGCAACGTTCACAATCCGACCATTCAAAATTATTTATAAGCTACAATCAACCGTTCAAGCCACTTAAGTTTCCACATCTTAAAGAATGTTTTTTCTCCTTTTCAACCGATGTGAGACCTCGTAATCCATCTCTCTTGGAACCAATGTGTTTGTTCCCACATTGCCCCTGACCGATATTGTCCATTTTTGTCCATTACGTATCACTGTCATACTCACGATTTTACATTCTTATAAGAAATGTTTCATTCTACTCTCTAACCGACGTGGGACCGCACAAACTCAACTCAATTTTTATAGTTTGGATAGGTAGATTGGATTTTTATTTTATTTTATTTTAGTTTTATATTTTGGGAGTAAAATGGAACATAAAAGAAATTAGTATGGGGGAGAGATTAATAAATTAATAAATAAATAAATTAATTAATTAATGAAAAAAAGACGTCATGGAAGACTTGGAACTTGAATAGCCGTTTTTTTGTTTATATATATTTATTTTTGGTTGGTAATTACTGGAAATTGTTTGTGGGTTTCTCACATGTTTTATCCTTTTATTAATGCAACCGAACCTCTTTTGGTTTGCTACGTTTTACCCGTTTTTTTTTTTGTCTCTAATATTTTTTTATTTATAATTCATTATTCATTTATTGTATTTAAATTTTATTTTTATTTTAAATTACAGGTTTTATTTTTAATTTTTAAAATTTTAAATTGTTTTAAATTTATAGTTATTATAGACGTAAATTTTATATTTAATAATTTAATTAAGTTTTAAATATTGTGAATATGCTTGAAATTTATTCGCTATTTTTTACATTCGAGTATTTATTATTAATTCATGTAATGCCATATATTGACTAGATATTATAAATATTTATCATTTAATATCATTGACTTAATACATACAAGCATCCTAATTATCATTTAACAACATGAATCCATTTTGTTACCATACAAATATTTTTTCAATAATTATTTAAATGAAAATATAACAAAGAAAATACTCTTAAAAACTTCTTTAAAAAAATACTCTTAAATTTTTAAAAAAGAAAATCATTAATACCAACTTAAAAACAAATACTAATTAAAATACATTTATTATTAGTACTATATTTAAAAATATCCACAAAATTTTAATGCTAGTATTAACATATTTCACCCTTATAAAAAAAAAGTTAAAAAAAAAAATACTACGATTAATAAATGGACGAAAATCGTTTATTGACATCTCATAAATTATCTACAAAAAGTTCTAGGGTTATTTTGAAAAGTTTATAAGTATTTTTTAGTTTTTTTTTAAGTTTTTTAAAAATATATAGGCATTTTTTATGTGGTTAAAAAAAATATTAATAAAAATTTTGAAAATGAGAGATAATAAAAATTATATCGGAAATCTTTTTTAAAAGTTGAAATGTATCTCTGGAATTTTCATCCAGAACTAAATAGAAGTATTTTTTTTTAATTTTTTTAAAAATTTAACGTTATTTTTTAGACCCTTTGCAAATTCAGTATTTTTTTTTTTTTTAGACAAAATACAATATATATATATATATATATATATATATATATTTGGTGGGTTTTTAAAAAAACTAATAGAATATATTATAAAAAGAGAGAAGAGGGGAGGAGGGTTTATTAGGGTTAGAGTGAGAGGTCAAAATCAGTCCTTTAAAATGCAGCTAAGGCTAAGGCTAATAGTAATAGTAATAGGGCTAAATTCAGTCCCATGGCTGCCTCATTGTACCCTCTCTACAGACCTCACCATTTAGCCCACACCTGACTGCTTACGTTTACATTTATTATTTCTTTTTTTAATTTCCTTCTTTTTGGGAATCTAACTCCTCCCCCATCTCAATTACATTTACACCCTTCTCTTCTATTTTTATTTTTTATTTTTTATTTTGTGTTTAATATCTGTATCATAATTAATTAAAAAAAAAAATTAACTATCAGATGTGATATCAGGTGAGATAATAAGAGTATGCGAAGAAGTTTCAAAAATTAAAGAATAACATTTCATACCGTATAATGTAAGAAATAAGAATGATACCTTATTCATGGCCTTCATACTGGCCCAACAGTATTGGGTCAGCCCAATTTCACTCCAGAACTTTCCAGACCCCAATTTAACAATGTGCCCACTATGATATATTATTCGAAAACTACTACCTATACCAACAAAGTATACCTTTCAGGCTCAATCATGAGAATTTCAAGGTTAAGCATATTTTACTAGGAGTGATTTACGACACTTTTTAGGAATTATCTCAAAATGCATGTAAGTGATGATAAAATATCCTAGAAGGACTCGGTGTTGTTATGTATCATCACTAAATCTGGATTTCCAAATCCTAATATATATGTTGAATAATATTTGCAAATGGCTAATGATACGAGAGTATGTATGAAGTATGCTATAGGTAGAATACCTATTTACCCAAGATATAATAGTATGTAGGAATGTTTGTGTATATGATAGACTATATTCATTTAATAATGCCAGTATTTGCAAGACATTATTATCATTAGTTCCCTTACAAGAATTGAAAGAAAGTGAATTTATACCAACCAAATAATTGGATCAATTAAAGCCTTATACTTTGCTTAGTTTCATAACTAAGCAATAAGTGACATACCCATCGAAAATTCAAATCTTTATATTTCGAAAACGGGCATTAATCGTGCAAGATTAATGATTGAATATAGCTCATTCCACTAAATACCCGCTACTGCCATAGAGAACATCCAACAATACATGTTATGAAAAATCAATAATGAAATATGTTTGATTTACAGAAGAAGAGGAGGAAGAAGAGGGGTTTGTGGTTGAAGCAAGGAGAAGCAGTTATGGGGAAGGGAAGATGTCATTATAAGATAAACATTTGATTTTAGAAGGATTGATTGTTATTTGGTTGTTTGTTTTTCAAGTCGTCTTCTGTTTACCTTTTCTATACTTGCTCTTTCGTTTTCTTCATGTTGTTCTCAAGCACTTATCTTTATGTGTTTGGGCACCAACACCCTTCTTTATATCTATTATTTTAGTTAACCCATTATTAATCATCATTCATTTTCTTTCTCTCATCCCTTTTACCCTTCAATTATCATCCTCTTCTTTCTTCTTTTTAATAATTACTTTATTTATTTTTATTTGGAAGTTCGTTCCAGTATCTTATTTCAATCTACTCAATCTTCTATTTTGGAGCGGAACAAACCATACTCTCCTGAGTCATACTCAGATTAAACTTTTTATTTCTCGTATTTACGCGGTTCCGGTTCCTATTCTGGCTGGTTCCCTAGAAAAAGCATAAGATTTCCTATTACTTTTTGTCTAGTATCTTTTATCCATAGTTTTGAGATCAGCTCAAGACAATCCTTAATCATCATTAAGGGGTCTCTTAAGAATGATATTCCAAATACTTTGAAGCCCTTGATTTTACCCTAAAGCATATCAATGGTAATACATTTCCTCTCCAAAATACCCTGGAGCTCGTTTTCTAAGCACTTGATTTATCAATAGTAATACACTTCCTAGAACATATAATCCACTCCCTATTTGATTAAAATAATCTGAACTAATTTCACAGATCACTGTTAAACTTGTTTGTAGCGACCTAGTAATAGTATTTGTTTTTCTGGCTAAAATATAGTAGGTTTTGAAACTTATCAAGACCTATGTTATATGCAAAGAATCGGAAATCTACAGCACTTTTAGTACATAAATAAATTTAAATTCAAAATCGTACAAAAACAAATATCTAAATACAAAACCAAATCACGTGCATATATATTTGACATGAAAGATCAATTTCACAGAATTTCAGGGACCATGGAGGGTAAAACAAAGATATGGAACCAATGGACTATTTACCATTTTTCTATTTTATTGCGTAGGCACACAAAGACTTCAAAGGTAGAAATGTAAACAGATCCAAAGTACAAAATATTTTGCAAATCAGCAAGAGAAAGAAATTGTTGTTCTAAATCTATTACAGAAAAAAAAAATTTACAGCAGAGTGAAAAATGTGACTATTTTGGGATTATAAAAATACTAAGCTTATATAATATAAGTATATCAGTATCTTAGAACGCAAATATATGCATGAAAAATTTAAGAGGGGGGTTGAATATTAAGGTGTGAAGAAGGGTAAAATTACAAGATGTTGATGACAAGAACTCTACAACAAGAAGGTAAGTACGAAAGGCAGTCTTTTTACACCGGGAAGGATAAGCGAGTGAGAAAGGGTAAACGTAAGAATTTGTGTTGGTTTTTGACCTTTAGGGGTTTCTTGTTGTATTGTTGCAATTATTAAGTTCTTCTCAGCAAGACTTGGGAACAGTGCTTTCTCAGATGTGTCCAATAGACAAGTCCAACATGAAACAAAACAACGTCTTCATAAACCCTAAAAGAATATAATATAAAGGTGGGCCATGGGGGTGTCCTAAGAGAATCTCCCACCTCCTTCCCCCAGAACCCAACCTAAAGGGTCTTTTTATAAATCTAAATGTCAATTCTAACACCCAATATAATGATGTTTTATTATATGCTTTCTGTCTCAAAGGACTTGGGGGTTTCCTTTCTGTGCCAACTCCATCAGACAATCAATCAAATGGGCACTGCCCTGTCTATAATTTTCAATAGCTCTTCTCAGACATATTTACATTATTTATTTATTCATCAGTAATTTCTCTGAGGAAACCTATGGTGCTTGTTTCGCTCTGACTTTTCTTCCTGCTCACAAACAACACCTTATTTTCAAACATTTTTTAATGCATTTAGTCGTCTTCTGGTTCACCTTTTTCCCCCCCAAGTGCATAAAGTTCTGTCTATTTTGTTTTTAGTTTTCCAGCATCCATTTCCTCAGTATGATGAGTATATATCACTGTATCATATGATACCCATATGAAAAAGCTGTACGTTTTCTAATAGAAATGAACCATACAACAAGATTCATAATTATAAAAACAATAGTTTTAATTCAAGCACACTACTTCAGTGCTAACCTATAGGTATCTCATAATCAAAGACAATGCAAAATATACCTCCACCATATTACTATCCGATTGTCAACACGTACGTTTATCATAGTCTAACTTTCTCTATCCCTGTATGTGAAAAATTGAAAATCATTAAATCTCTCTTCTAGAGAGAGAGAGAGAGAGACATGACTAAAGAACAAGAGTGAGCTACGTCTAAGTCTACCATGCCATCTACTTAAGATCTACATCAATAAAACAGTGACTAAGAACTCAAAAATGGAAGGGGGGGAAAGCTTAAGAATCAGAATTCCTCTGTTCTTAATACGGAAGGGGAGTAAATGATGTGAGCCTGTGGAGTACGATGGATAAGCCTTCCCAGAAATCATGGGGAAGAAAAATGAAGGATTAAACTAAATGATGAGAGATTGTGAAAAGAAAGAGAAGTAGGATGAGCTGAGCAATGTGATTAAAAGAGAGAATAAATGATGTGTTAAATTAAGATATAGTCAACAACATTTCACAAATTTAAATTTCACAAACATAAGTATTTTACCTGAGCAGAGAAGACGTGGGTATGTGGAATAATTTCCTTAGAGGATAGGATATTTAAATGAGATACTTTTTCATTATGCATAGTTTTCAGGAAAAATCTTTTAAAGTAGTTTCCCATAATTTTAGAAAGTTAGATAAAACTCTCATAAATTCATACCGAAGAGACTATAAATGAGTGTCTAATCAAACCATATGAATTATTTATGAGATTTTATTTAATCAGATGGAATTCTAAATGTTATATGAACTAAATTCTAACTCTCCTACTGATAGTAACCAAATTTGCAATTTCTCCAATTTTCCTATAATAGTAAAACTAAATGGAATCATAACTGGTTATGCATTGCATATACTATCTATCATGATATCATAAACACTTTAGAAATCTATAATTTGATAGGGCACTATAGAGGAATTGGTGTTTCATGATTATGATTATGATTAGGATAGAATAAACAATGTTGGAAGGAAATCACACATTACTAATTAAGAAGATGGTCATGAGTTTATAAGCAATAAATATATCTCTATTGGCAGAGTGTTTTGGAGAAATCAAAAGTAAAACTACGAGAACTTATGCTCAAAACGGACAAAATCAAACTATTGTGTAGGCCATGATTTCTAACCTGGATATGGTCCACACACCGAAGTGGAGAAAAGATAGGCGTGAAAACAGAATTAAAGAAAGTAAACATATCCATGCCCAGCTGATGTAAAAGGTCGTTCTGTTTGAAAGAGTGGCTCCCAACTCACAACGGACACTTGCCCAAAGTCTTGGAATATGCACACACATACACACCCTAAATTCAACTACAGCTTTGAGCTACTTCTACTAAGCCCCTAAACGAATTTTTTAAAGAAAAAAGAAGCCAAAGAAAGAGAAAGTTAAGCGGCATCGCATTGATTTGCATTGGTTTGAGTTTTTTTTTTTTGGTTTGGAGCTTCTTCCTTGGCCCCATCTCCTCCCTCCTCGATACCCACTCCTACCTCTCCCCTCTCAATCCTTCTCACAGACATTTTCACAAACACGCGGACTTCGAGACGCACAGCAGGACAAATCCTATCTTAGACATTTTCTCCTTGTTAATGAATTTTCACCAGATCTCTCTCTCTCTCTCTTTTCCTCTCTATCTAGTTCCAATTCCATATATATCACAGAAATAGATCGCTTCCACCTTCCAAATTCCTAATTATACTACGGCTTAAACGTAAAAATGCAGAAGAATCACATACCTGAGGCGAACGAGAAGCGGCGGAAGTTCTTAATCAACGACAATCTCGACATTCTCATCGAAATTCTCAAGCGGCTAGACGGACCGTCACTCGGCGTCGCCGCCTGCGTCTGCCGCCTCTGGTGCACAATCGCTCGAAACGAATCAGTTTGGGAACATGTGTGCTTCCGGCACGTGACATCGCCGCTTCCCTCATCGGTGAAATCAGTGGTCGCCGCACTGGGAGGATACAAGCGGCTATACATGGTGAGCATAAGGCCGGTGCTGAGTCGACTCGGATACTCAGAAGTGGTGAGGCGAGTTTGGACTCAGGACGAGGTTCAACTTTCACTGTCTCTGTTTTGTGTGGATTATTACGAACGGCTCACTGGGAGTGGAAGACTCAGTGGCGATGCGTCCGCATTGTCCCTCATGTTCCTCTGCAACACCGTGAACGTCTGATTGATCTCGTGGTTTTTTGATACTTTCTCCACCGTTGGATTTGTAGACCAGTCCATATAAGAAATCAAGCAAGCTCCGGTGATTTTAGTCAAAGGATTAAGATTAGCCTGGTATGAATATGATAATTATTCCAATTATACATCCATTTTATTAAAATGAAAATAACAGTTCCATTATTTTCAACATTTTCTTTATTGTTTGATTTATTTTATGTTATTATTATTATCTAAATATTGTTGTAATGAAAAGAAAAAAAAAAAAACAAATTTTGGGTTGAATAATATTTATATTTTATTGTTTCCATGGTTACTTGAAAATTAAAAAGGCCCAATCCATCAATAATTCTCCCTACTCTCTCACACACACCACACATGACCACCCTCACTAGGTAGCACGGATGGCTCGTTAGATGATCCCGACATGACCATATTATCTACTTGTTTTTTAGAATTACTTACTATTGTTTCCAACAAGTATGATCGAGCCACCACAAAAGAATTGCATATTTTGGGGCATTCTCTGTATCTACTCGTGAGAAGTTTCCACGTTCAATGTGGGATTGTCCACTTTGGGCTTCCCCTCAAGTTTTTTTTTTATTAGGGAGAGTTTTCACACTCGTGGAGTTGTCCACTTTTAGTTTCCTTTTGGGCTTCCCCCTCAATGTTTTTGGACTCTTCTTCATTACATATCTACTCGAGTGAGGTTCACACTTTCCACACCCGTATATTATCGACTAGACCTATTGCTTTGTTCATATAACAATCCATGCTCAAGATTTGAACTAGACTCAGAATGAAATTTAACTTCATCCCCTATGACATGATTACTTACACCATGTTTATCGGAGGAAAAATGAAATCAAACTTGTAATCTGGTTATTTATGGTGGAGTGAAAGATTGGAACAACTTTTTACGATGATCAATGTCTTAATCTATGCGGCGTTCGAAACAATCCGATTATGAAATATATGAAATATAATAGAGTTATAAAACGATCGAAACGAGATGTTGTTAGTAGAAACTAAAATCTTAAGATGCAATATAACATAAAATCAGCCCTCTTCCCATCTATCAAAAAAAAAAAAAAAAAAAAAAAAAAAAAAAAAAAAAAAAAAAAAAAAAAAAAAAAAAAAAAAAAAAAAAAAAAAAAAAAAAAAAAAAAAAAAAAACAAACAAAACAAAAGCAAAGCCTATCGTAATCGAAACCGAAACGATTGTTCGAAATTTAATCTGTTATTCTATAAATTATTGTCGAAGTATGTGTATCATCGTAGTCGTCGTCATTGTACGTGAGATGCAAATGGGGTATCTGGTTCACTAAATCCTTCTGTGCTGCATGATTTAACACACAAAACCAGAAAAACTACAGAAACATAAGTTTTTGAGTTAAGGCTTTTTTATTTCACAGACCTGTCATCATGATGGTCAGTCCAAGAATCTGGGAAGTCATGTGGCTGCTCAGTAGATAAACAAAACTCTGCACTGCACCAACAGATTCCACGTTCTTTCAAAATTAAAAAGCTGATGAATGAGCCAAATTCTGAGATGAACAGCCCAAAGTGGAAGAATTCTGTCGAACACTCTGTTCAGAAATTTCATTGCGTTTTGGAGAATCATCGGCTAAGATTATCGAATTCTTCCCATGGAGCCTGAAAATGGCAATTTGTAGAATTAAAAAGTGGGTTTAGTTTTGTTATTTATGAACAGAGTACCACAAACAAAGAACAGAGTAGCAGAAACAGAGAACAGAGAACAGAGAACAGAGCAATGAACCCGTCAAGAACACGAATGCGGCTCAACAGAGCAAGCAGCCGCGTGAGGCTAAGCCCAGTCTTCGAAAGATACCCATCGCCGAGAAGACTGCGCCCATACCGCTCACGATACACCATCGGCAAAGCCGCAATCAAAATCGGCAGCCCACCACGGGATTTCAGAAGCTCGACAATCTCGATTTCGAGTTTATCCAGCGCTCTCCCACTAAGCACCACAACACGCGGCTCCTTCTCCACAACATCATGAACATATCGGCAAGTATTCCCATGTTTGCAATACCCTTTACTGAAATAATGACAAACTTTCACCGGAAACTCCCTCCGGCGGCTTCGCCTCACCGGAGTTGCCGAGTCCAGCGACAGCCACTGCATCTGGTTCTGCAGGGCGAAGTCGGAGAACGTCTGGTGGGGGAGGAACAGGCGGGAGGATGGAGAAGAAGAAACACGACCGTATGGAATTGGAACTTCGGGGATTCCGAGGTCGGATTTGGCGGTGTTAATAACACATTGAATTATACCATCCGGGCTGAACGCCAATCGGATCATGTCCTGTTCGTTGGTGTTCAGCATAACGTAGCCGACGATCTTCAACCCATATTCAGGCTCCAATTTGCAGATTCTTTCGTACACAATTTTCGTCGTTTCGTTATCCATTTGAACTGAAACACACAGAACAAGAACAGTAGAATGAGAATTTTGACGAATTTAAGGAACAAGAAACAGAGCAATGGAGGATTTTGTTTAGAGAAGATGATGGAATGGAAGGGATTGGGTTTTAAAGGCGCTTGATTTAGCTTAAATTAGCCTAATTAATTATTTAATTATAAATAATCTCGAATTTAAATTCTACGATTTCTCTTTAAAGATCACATCGAAAAAGCAATATATATAATTTTTTTTGGGTTTTTCTCACTGTTTTTTAATTTTTTAATTTGTTTTATTAATGTATTTATTTAATTTGTTTTGTTTTGTTTTTTTCAAATTACAGGTTGTACTTATTTACAGAAAATCGCGGGAAATTCTGAGAAATGCGCCGGGATTTCCGAAAGCAGGCACTACCGGCGAAATGACTGATTTACCCCTCTCTCAGCAATAAAAAATCCCACGTGTGCCCGGAATTTAAAAAATATATATATACGAAAACGCACCGTTTCGGTTGGGTCCCACTTTGACCTTTTCTAGAATGGGCGTCGCCACGTATCATGAAGTAGCCACGTTTATTCCTATTGGTTCCACGTCATCCAAATTTCTATCCTACCTGGCAGGTCCTTGGTGGAAAATTAATTGTGGCCGACTTTTTGGTCTTTTTATTTTTCCCTTTTTGCCAGCAAATAATCAACAACACAGCAGGAACCCCACTGGCTTATTTCCACGATTATTTTTAAAAAAATTATTTATATTAAATAAACTTTTTTTTAATATTTTATTTATTAAAAGAATATTTCTTTTTAATTTTTTTAAGCATTAGAAGAAAATCTTTGAAAAAGGGAAGGATCCAGTGCTTCGCGAGCTGGAACCAATCAAATTGTGGGCCACAGTCAATATAAGGCAAAGGGTAAAATGGGTATTACGCCAAACCGCTAGGGACTTAAACGTAAATAACACAGCAAAATGGGGTTGAGTGGTGAGAGCAGTTCAAACGGCAGATAAAGAGGGAAGGATTAACGGTCACCGTCAAAGTTCGATCTAGAGATGAGTGATGGACGGACGTTTAAGGCTCTCCCCGTTAGATTAGTGCTTTCCCGTAAAGCCACCTGGTACCGAAGATATCAGTAATGGAGAGAAATTTTAGGGTACGGTCGAGTGCATGGAAGCTTCAGTAGATACTATAACATATAAAATAATTATAGAAATTCTTTATTTGTTGTTAAACATATACCCACTAAATTTCAGCCGATGCATACCTTAGGTTACAACTTTGAATGGGCCACTCCTACAAAAACCGGCCCAGTTATTGAAAGTCGGCCCAAAAGTGGAATCTTATTGGGCTTTGTGCCACTCCAATATTCCAAAACCGGCCCAGTTATTGGCAGTCGGCCCAAAAGCGGAATATTATTGGGCTGGCTTGATTCTTCTACGGAGCTTAGAAAGTTCCGGTAGCGGAAGGGTGAGGGAAGGCAAGTTTGCGGAACGTTGTCATTTGGAGAATCGCAGAGGGGGATGACGAGAACAGGGCAAATTTGATTCTACGAGAGATAGGAAATTCGATTCAGGATTCCGGTTTTGTTACTGATCTCATAGCAAATTGTGATTGTTTGTTTGATTTGTTGATGTATTAGAGAGATTCAACGATTACTCAAATAGCAAGTGAATCGAGGAAGGGAAGATGTATCAAAGGAGGAAGTTCGAGTTCTTCGAAGAGAAACTAGCCGGAAGGTGCACAATTCCGGAAGAGGTGAGGGAAAAGAAGATCGAGTGTTGTTCGAGCGGCAGAGGGAAGGTGGTGATCGGTTGCAATGACGGTAGCGTTAACCTACTTGATCGTGGGCTTAAGTTCAGCTATGGATTTCAAGCTCATTCCTCGACCGTATCATTTTTGCAACAGCTCAAGGTTGGTAATTTCTTTTTCAGCTGTTTTTTCCTTCGGGCAATTTGGATTTTGTGCTGCTTCAGCGTGTCTTTGGTTGAAACGGATGCCAATTTGTCAAATGAACTATGTTAAGTACTTTGACCTTTGAACTGCTATCTAAACGTTGCCTTTTCTTTCTTTAATCAGCACCACGAGTCTGTTGCATTATGAATCTAACTTGTAGATTTGTTTTCCCTTTCTTCTACTATGTAATGATTTTAATATATAAGGACCCGGAGATAGGATTGTTGATAATATGTCATTGACATGGATTACGTTTGTATCTTTTGATTGATGATCAGCAACGGAACTTTCTAGTCACTGTTGGAGAAGATGTGCAAATACCTCCGCAACAGACTATGTGTCTGAAGGTTTTTGACCTTGATAAAATTGAGCCAGAGGGCTCAAGTGCTACAAGTCCCGAGTGCATTGGAATTTTGAGGATATTTACTAATCAATTTCCCGAGGCAAAGGTACTGTTGTGCTTTCATTTTATTCAGACAGTATCCTGTTTTATGGGGTTGCTTTATAGGCTTGACATTTTGAACCATGATTGTTCGTTCTTTGTTTCATTGGAAGCAATTTCCTGATAATGATGGAATTATGAGACCTATGAGCTTACTACTGCAGATAACATCATTTTTGGTCCTAGAAGAGGCACCGCCAATACTACTTATTGCAATTGGCCTAGATAATGGTAATATATACTGCATCAAAGGAGACATTGCACGAGAACGTATCAATCGTTTCAAGCTTCAGGTAGACATCTCAGACAAGAATCAATCATCCATCACGGGGCTCGGGTTCAGAGTTGATGGTCAAGCTCTTCAGTTATTTGCTGTAACTCCTGATTCAGTGAGTTTATTCAGCCTGCAGAGTCAACCACCAAAGGGGCAAACTCTGGATCATATTGGATGTGGTGTGAACGGTGTTACAATGAGTGATCGCTCAGTATGTAGTTCTAATCTCTCCTATATCTCATTTGCCATGTCATTGTGTTGATTAATGTTCTTTCATAATGATAACGATTACTGTGTTTTATGTAATAGGAGTTGATAATTGGTCGTCCTGAGGCAGTTTATTTTTATGAGGTCGATGGACGTGGTCCCTGCTGGGCTTTTGAAGGAGAAAAAAAGCTTGTAGGTTGGTTTCGTGGATACCTTCTCTGCGTAATTGCTGATCAAAGAAATGGCAAGAACACTTTCAACATTTATGACCTGAAGAATCGACTGATTGCCCATAGTCTAGTAGTTAAAGACGTTTCTCACATGGTTTGTGAGTGGGGTAGTATTATACTTATAATGGACGACCAATCGGCTCTATGTATTGGGGAAAAGGATATGGAAAGCAAATTGGATATGCTATTTAAAAAGAATTTGTACACCATAGCTATTAATCTTGTTCAAAGTCAACAAGCTGATGCTGCTGCAACTGCAGAAGTGCTAAGAAAGTATGGGGATCATCTATACAGCAAGCAAGATTATGATGAGGCTATGGCCCAGTATATCCATACTATTGGACATCTCGAGCCCTCTTATGTTATACAGAAATTTCTTGATGCTCAGCGAATCTATAACCTCACTAATTACCTGGAAAATTTGCATGAGAAAGGGCTTGCGTCTAAAGATCACACCACACTTCTACTAAACTGCTACACCAAATTGAAAGATGTTGAAAAGCTGAATGTATTTATTAAGAACGAGGATAGTGCTGGAGAACATAAATTTGATGTCGAGACTGCAATTAGGGTTTGTCGTGCTGCCAATTACCACGAACATGCCATGTATGTTGCTAGAAGGGAAAGAAAGCACGAATGGTACCTTAAGATCTTACTTGAAGACCTTGGAAGATATGATGAGGCCTTGCAATATATTGCAAGCCTCGAGCCTAGTCAAGCTGGCGTGACAATTAAAGAGTATGGGAAGATTCTAATCGCACACAAGCCACGTGAGACAATTGATATTCTCATGAAGCTCTGCACTGAGGATGGTGAATCATTGAAGAAAAGATCTTCAAATCGCACATATTTATCTATGTTGCCATCTCCTGTTGACTTTCTCAACATTTTTATTCATCACCCACAGTCACTTATGGAATTCTTTGAAAAGTATACAAACAAGGTAAAGGACTCACCTGCTCAGGTTGAAATTAACAATACACTGTTGGAATTGTACCTGTCAAATGATTTAAACTTTCCATCAATGTCCCAAGTTGGCAATGGAAGAAGTAATAGTTTTGTGGAAAGATCAGAAGCCACATTGATGTCAGCCGAGTCCAATACGAAAGTAAGCTTTGAGGACCGGCTTGAAAGGCAAGAGAAGGGACTACGCCTGCTTAAGAGTGCATGGCCATCAGAACTGGAAAATCCTCTCTATGATGTTGATCTTGTGATTATTTTGTGTGAAATGAATGCGTTTAGGGAAGGTCTTATGTATTTATATGAAAAGATGAAACTCTACAAGGAGGTTATAGCATGCTATATGCAAACTCACGACCACGACGGTTTAATTGCTTGCTGTAAAAGATTGAGCGATTCAGGAAAGGGAGGTGACCCATCTCTTTGGGCAGATTTATTGAAGTACTTCGGCGAACTGGGAGAAGATTGTTCCAAAGAAGTGAAGGAAGTTTTGACCTATATTGAAAGGGATGATATTTTGCCTCCTATTATAGTTATTCAGACGCTGTCAAGAAATCCATGCCTCACACTTTCCGTCATCAAGGACTACATTGCGAGAAAGCTTGAACAGGAATCCAAGATGATTGAGGAGGATAGGCAAGCAATTGAAAAGTATCAGGTTCGTACTTATCCAATTCATTTTAAAGAATCCTTGAATGCTTGGTCAAAGTTAGCAAATGAAAAACATTTGGAAAATGACTTTATCACATACTAAACCAAAATCAGAAACAAGGCTGCTGGAATTAGCAATTTTCGTCTTTCTTACTGGAAATGGCCTAATTTTATTTGATGTAACTGGATGATATTAATTCTTGAAGCACTTCAAAAGATAAAACATAAATTAAAGATAATGATGAAAAGAAGTTATAGCTTCCACAACAGAACTACTTCGATCAGGGAACAAACGTAGAAAGACCTTTGTGAGTACATTTGATGAGCACCTGAAGCTTTCTCATTTATTCTACCTAACATTGCTAGAGTAAAAACTTAGGGTCATAGCTGCAGATATGGTATTTTCTAGCTTTAACCAAATACAATCCCACCCTCTGAACTGTTAGCTTTTTCGTTAAATGAAGTTCGTTAACCGTATTAGCTCTCTGCAGGAAGATACAGTGGCAATGAGAAGAGAAATTGAAGATCTTAGAACAAATGCAAGAATTTTTCAACTCAGCAAGTGCACTGCTTGCACATTCACTCTTGATCTCCCGGCTGTTCACTTCATGTGTATGCATTCATTCCATCAGCGTTGTTTGGGGGATAATGAAAAAGAATGCCCTGAATGTGCTCCAGATTACAGAAAAGTTCTGGAAATGAAGAGAAGCTTGGAGCAGAATAAGGATCAAGATCAGTTCTTCCAGCAAGTGAAGAGTTCAAAAGATGGGTTTTCTGTAATTGCCCAGTACTTCGGTAAGGGAATCATTAGCAAAACTAGTCATGAACCTCCGAAGGCTACTACAACAGTCTCAGAGAATCCTTCTTCAACAAACGATTTTCAATGATGGTTTGAGAAGGTACTTGTTTGTGGAACTCCATTGCATTTCCCTCCTGTTTTTGAGCTTCTATATCAAAAAATGGAGGGAGCCCTATACAATCTTATTTGACTAGCTCTCAATAGCAAGATGATTGATGGTTTGTCGGAAGAAACTTTATTGCGTCGGTTTCTTCAGGTCTATTTATGCTCTAAACTAATGCTCTAAAGCTGAAAGTAGTCAATGCCTCCTTGTTCTTGTAATCTACTCCTTTGTTCTTGAAGCCAGACTTGTTCATCAGACATAAGGAACACCATTCAACGATCTTGTTCATCAGATTTCAAGAACACCCCTCGACGATCGCCTCCACGACTGGATCTGTTCAGCTGGAGAATTTGATGTGTTACGACGCTGGAGTTGAAGAAGACATGGGCGTGGTTGGATGAGGGAGATAGTTACCACTTTTGTTCTGTTCTGAAAAAATTTCGCTACCGATTTCGTATAGTTTGATTATTTACCTCGATTGACATAAATTGTAATGTATTGACTGTTGTAATCTGGAATTCTGTTTTGGAATGCATTATGCAGTTGTTGTGATGAATCCATCTAATCCCACAATTAGTCTATTATTCAGTGAATTTATGGATAACCAAGCAAATGCCACCAGAGATAATTTGATTAGTACATAAAATGTTGATCTTCTAATAATTGGAGATAAACTTGGTATAATGAATCAATCTTTAATCTAATATAATTAAATTGTAACATAGTATATTGATTTTTAATTTTGAAATTAAAAAAATGAATTTAGGAGTTTATCTCTTATGATATTTATATGATGCGTGTATATATATATATATATACATTTTCATTGACTTTTTCATTTGTCAAAGCATATATTAAACATCACAAACATACACATCTAATCCTAATACACGATTGTTTTGGAAGGGAGTTCAATTTTTTTTTTTTTAAATAATAATAATTATCACTATTTTTTAAAAAAATAATATATTAGTTTCAAACTACTTAGAAGGCTACAAATTATGTACAACAATGGCCAAAAAAACCTCCACAACACTAAATAAACACATCATTTTAGTACAATTCAATTGTATTCTTCCTCGAGGTCTGTAACTTTCGTATATTTTGTATAAATTATACGTTTCAATGACACATCGTCCTTTGATCCTGGGCATCATTTGGAAAAGTCAAGAGGGCCTCTCTCTCTCTCCTTTTTTCCTCATTTTGTTTGAGGTGGGCTGAATAGGTTCGATGAGAAAGAAACCTGGGCCAGTGACTAGTCCCGTCGGAGAATAAAGTCTCTCTTCCCATCCCGGATTGCAAAACACAGCATGCAAAATAGAATCATAAGAGCATAATCAAATAGCACGCGATGGCACGCATACACGCTTTCAGACAACACATTGAGGTGTTTGAGGAGAGGCTGCCAGCGCTTCGTGTCAATGAATTCTCGGCGTAATACCAACTCTACAATGATTTGTGTCGAAATTTTTCACTAATTAGGTGTGAGCTTACAAGACTAAGAAAAGTTGTATTTCTAACGGTTAGAAAGCAAGGCTTTAAATGCTATCTGTAAAATCAAACCAAAAAGATAAGGTGCTGTAAAATGCTATCAAATTAATACAAGAAGAACCCCCCCCTCACCACTCAATGACAAACACTAGAGGCAAGGTTGTTCTTGTAACTAATGATTGTTCTTTCTAAATGAAAAGGATTTGGTAAGAAAAGTACTTGACTCGACTCTATTAGAGAGGGTCCACATGTTCATGTTTGGTCGGGTTTTTCACCTGCTCCAATTTTCTTTATTATATGGCTTGTCTATTAGCTAAAGAGGCCATGTGGGTTGTCCATTTGTGAACTGAATGGATCAGATGGCTTTCAAAGAGTCCAATCACCTGAAGGTGATGATTGGAATGGAATCTAATAACAATAGCAACTTTCCATTGCATATTGGGATAAGGAACTGAATTACGAACCCTTCAGATCATGGAGGACCAGGAAATTTCACCAGAAACAAGGGGGGAAATAAAAGAGTGGAAAAGAGGAAGAGAAAGGTGAGGTATTCACTTGGTGATCAGACTTTAATGGAAAGTTTCTATCTCCTACTTTTCTTGGGAGAAGACGATGGAATAATGTCTTTTGTCTTCCATGTGGGTTTGTCTTCTAAGGGTCTCAGATGAAGTCTGTCCAAACTCACCCCGATGTGAGTGCCAGAGATATTAAATGTATCCCCTTACCATATCAATTCAATGTACAAACAATAAGTAGTATCCAATGTAAAAGAGGAAAGTTCACCTCAAAAGCCTCTGATGTCCTTCTTTACTTGTAACAGCCCAAGCTCACCGCTAGTAGATATTGTCCTCTTCGAGCTTTCCCTCAAGGTTTTTAAAGCTTGTCTACTAAGAAGAAGTTCCACACCCTTACAAGGAATGCTTCGTTCCTCTCTCCAACCGACGAGGAAGGATCTCACACCACTATACCATATAAGGCTCTCTACTCACCAGCACCCCCTCCCACCACACCGTGACTGTTCTAAACTATCAAAGGGAGTAGAGGAGAAAACATGATTGGACTCTGTATACAGGCCTAAATGAAAATCTTGGTTGCTTCATTGCTTTTCCTCAAGCGGATTGTCAAACTGAACACATAAAACTTGTATATAATATAAACATAGTTCTAAACAAAGAAGAAGAAAAGAGGTAATATTGACTGATTAAAATTTTAAGAAAAGGGTAAACTAATATGTTTCTTCTCTACCTTTATATTCTTCATGCATAAAAAGAAATACACGAGGGCATACAAATAAGATGATCGACTTATGGTTCCAGCTTCAAGGAAACAACTCGAGATTGTCTGTTACGCTTAGCCACCTTGAGAAACACCATAGAGAGGCACGATGGTGCCCACCACGGCCGTCGTACCTTTTGCTCTCCTTTCAAGCAAGCCACTGGAAGTACATAACTTAAAGAATAAACACCATGATCTTAATGTCAACTGGAAAAGCAGACATATAGTTAGGGTAGGCTTGGTGTGACTAAAGAAATTGTGATTTTGAAAATTCTAGTGTTTCAAAAACAAAGTTAAGCAGATATGCACTTTTGTTTATTGCATTGGAATTAAAATCAAAATTAAACATAACATAGAAAAATCTAAAAATATTTAAACTAGTCTAATGTTTCCTCTAAAGATGCTTATTAAAAAGAAAAAGAAAAGAAAAGAGTGTAGATTGCTCTACTACCCTCAAAAGTCATCTCAAACTCTTGTGCAGCATAGAAACTGGTGCATGCATCAATTTCTCAACCAGCACTGTCAGAAACATGCTAAGGACAACCGGAGATTGCAAACAGATCAAATAAGGAGTTAAATAGTTGATTTACGCGTTCAAACTTTTAAGAACAGACACAAACTGCTTAAAAAAACAAGGCAAGTCGCTTTAAAATGTTTCATAAAAGGCTTGTTGTAACTCCTATGTATGCCAATTCGCATGCTTTGAATTAAGATTTGGGGCATTTAGTTTATTTACTTATTTATTTCATATGGTGAACTTAATTAATTACAAATCTTATGTAGGTACTTCTGAAATATCAGATGATAGCAGCAAGAAGACAACCCTGAATATATATATTTTTCCAATGACTTTGAATAAAAAAGAGGGAAAAAGCTACATCATAAACAGACCTTTAATTCGTCGGAGCTCCTTACAAAGTGTGATGAAGTCTCCCCATTTCATATGACATCGTCTGATAAACCTTAGAATCTGCTCAGTTGTGAACATTGACATGCCTTCAAGATACTCTCCATTAACCCCGTTTTCTTTAAAGATCTGACGATAGCTTCCAAGATTTATCTCTTCCAACCACAACCCAACATCCTGGAAAGAAGTTGTAGTAGGGATATTATAAATCCAATTTCACCAAATTTACAGTTAAAATTTTAGCCCGATGTAATACAATGGTATATCGAAATGTTCGCCACGTAAAAACATTGTCTCCTACCCATTATAAGAATCGAATGTATGCAGTATTCAGTGCATCTATCTGTACACAAACAATCAGCCAAGATAAAGTTCCAAAAAATCACACAAATATCAAGCTAAGCAGTGATACACATGACCACTCCAATTAAAATGGAAAGGTGCAGCAGTTTGGAATGGTATCTTCAAAAAATTTGGACTTCAAGAAACTAAAAACCATGTGACATCCAAGATATGCAGAGAACCGGGAACATAGAGACAGTATAACATTATGACATAATTTCTTTGGCTCCATCAAATATAATTTCTTATATTCAAAATTCCTGAAAAACAAATTTAGAGAAGTTCAAGCTAACTACTAACTTCAAAACTAGAAAGAGAAAAGAGGGTGGAACTGACACAGAAAGTCCAAAAATCTAAATAGGAGAGAAAATAAATCCCAATGCAATGAACATACCTTTGCATGTATATACGAATTTCGCAGGGAGATATTAAAAAATGAAGCTCCTACATTAAAGCACTGGTGATGAATTCATTTATTTTCTTCCACAATTAACAGTTATTTTGAGAAGTTTTCAGCGCCTAAAAACACAAAAACTCATAACAAACAAAGTAGGGAAGATTATTACAGGGTAAACCCCATTGATCCAGTAATCACACCTTACCAGCAATAAGCACAAAAAACAGAGGGCATCACCATATCACAAGATTAAACACTTGAACAAGCAAACAATGGGAAAGGTTACAGCAGCCATCAAGTATAAACTCCCAGACCGACACTCTTTAACACATAACCGTTCAGATTTTCAAGTCAAAATCCAAACAACAAAGAATTGCAGTTAAAGATCCTTGCACAAGAGATCCAAAATCAAAGATGATGTATCAGATGCTAGAGGATCTGTAAGTACCTCTATAGTCCAAATGAAGAAATCAAGAGGTTCCGGTCGCTGTTCCTTGTTCATCTCACTATCAAGTCTACCCGAAATTTCAGATTACCTAAATTCACAAAGCAAAAAACAATCCATCACAGTTTGATAACCACAAAAAACAAGATTCCAAATACCAAATTCACTTCATAGAAAAAAAAAAAAAAAAAAAAAAAAAATAGAGAGAAGCCACAAATTACAAATTGAAGCTCACCACAGAGCTTCAATCTCCCCTTCTTCTTCTTCCTGTAGAAAAAAACTAGATCACCAAAATTTCTCTACATTTGAATCAGAACAGAAGTGCCGCATGAGAGGAAGAAAAATTGAATCAACGAAAGAGAGGGCTTTTGATCATTTGATGAACGCCAATTTCTCTCTTTCTTCTCTCTCTCTCTTTCATTTCCCTCCGCCTCTTCACCTCGCAGTTGTATGCTCTGCCTTACTGTCTCTGTAACTCCATTCCCACTCGCTTCTCGTTCCCGTGTATCTCACGCGCACTATTCCAATTACCTCATTGACGTTGACTATTAATTATTTCCGTAATTATTTCATAAATAATTTAGATTTTGATGTGAATTTTAATATAATTTAGCTAATTAAGATATTATAATTAATCAATATTTCTTTATATAGAAAACAGCATATCTTAATTATTAGTTAGGTGATAAATGTTTTTAACAACCATACAAATTATATTGTTATTATCTCGATTTAATCTAGAATATTAGAATCTTAATAACATATAATATTAATATTTTTTTTAATGTACCGAAAAGAAACAGCCCATTTTTAATATAATTTTAATTAAAATTAAATTAATAAAAATATTGTTAACTTTATTTTTTATATAAAAAAAAAATACTTAATGAACTTTAAAATTTTAAATAATACTCTTACAATAAATACCTTTAAACTAAAAAAATGGAAAAAATGGAAATAACTAATAAAAAAAATTAATGATTTAAAAAATATCATTTTAACTCTTAAAAGTCTTTCAAAAATACAAGTTTACAAAAAAGAAAAAAAAATTATTAATCTCAACTTTTGATAGATGCTTCAAAAACATTTTTTTTTATTTTTAATTTTAAAAACACATTTAAAATTAAAAAATAAAATACTCATAAACTTCTAAAGTAACACTAAAATGTTGATAGAACTTTTTTTTTAAAAAAAGAGCGTTATTTTTTAAATTTTATATGTACTTTTTAATTAAGTATATTTTAAAATAAAGCATTTACATTGTAATTATATATTTTTTAAAAAATAAAAATTATTATTAAAACATTGGAAAGTTTAGGAATAATATAAAGTTGGGAGATATTTTTATTTATTTAGATTTTAATTAATAATGAGATTTTGGATGAACTTGAGAAAATATTAATTGATAGCGTAAGCAAGTCGTTTTATTTATTTATTATTATGAGCTTGTAAGGAAGTTTATTTAAAAATAAATAAATCATATATGGATGCGTGTCAGTGATAGAGGTGCCAGTGGGGTCCACGACACATGGCAAATAAATTACGGTTTTTTTCTTTTTTCTTTTTAAGATTTGATCCCTTGAAAGCAGACCACAGATGCTAGGAGGAATATGGATCGTCGGATGAGATTCCGGGGGGGGTGGGAAGATCTCGACGGTGGAGGAAGGGCTTGTGGCGGCCTGTAGTCAACCGGACCGCCACCGGACACCGATTAATCGGCGAGCTGAGGTGCATGTGCAGCACGTGTCCACGACCGTCGCATACGTTTGAAATAATAATAATGATGATGATGAAAATCATGGACCACACACATCCATCAATGGGCTTGGGCTTTGTGTTTCTTATAATGACGTCATTACCTTGCTGGATTTAAAGATTAGACTCTTAATTAACTATGGTTAATTAGTTAATTATTAATTGATTTTAACGAAGTATTAAACTAATCAAAATATGTTTAAGGACTCGTTAAGATTCATTAATCCCATAGCCATAGTGATTTAAGTGTGGTTATTGCAGACTGTAATTCACCCAAAAGCTTTACGTTTCTCGTTAGGAGTGTTAAAAAAATATGATAATTCAAAAACTTTACGTCTCCCTTTAGTCTATGGGCTTAAGTGTGAATGCTATTCGATTGCTTCAGTCACTAATCCGACTAACCCAAAATTTTAGATTAGTTCAAACGATTTGTCAAATTCAACCCGTGTATATCATTTAGAACAAATATTAAACTATATGAACTGAGTGTGACACTTTCATTGATATGCAACTTTTGCTGCACTAATGCACGAAAACTAAGACTATAAAGTATTATTATTATTATTATTATTATTTATTTTTTTTTTTTTGTATATGGACAAAAAAATATATATATATAGGCAAACATTAATTAACATTGGATTATTTTTATTATTTTTATTATTATTATTTTAAAATGTCTCTTATTGTACCATTACTTTCTACACCAAAAAGAGAGAATAAATAACTTTAATTCATATAATTAACAAGATTTAATGCCTGCAAGAAAAATGGAAGACATTTATTAAAGGATCTATTTATAAAAGAAAAAAAAAAAAAAAAAACAAACTGAAAAAGCCAGGGTAAAGCACTGACGTGGCACGGTCACTTTTTTTTTTTAAATTTCTTTAATTATTACATTTATATAACTTTGTGAAAATACAGAATTACCCTCGTCCTCTCCAGAACCTTCGCGGTGTCGACCAAATTTGTCTCAAAACCCTACTAAAGCCCTATTCGTCGTCCTCTCTGCGAGTTTGTGTCTGCGCTCTCAACGCTTGGTACTGGTCTCATTTCGTTCATACAAGTTACTCGAGATTCTACAATATGCACAAGATTTCCAGGCGCTCTGTCTCTGCTATCCTTCGTACCGGTGGAGCTCGCTACCACCGTAATGCTGCCTCTGCTGTGGCTCCGGCCACTCATGCCGCAGTTTTTTCCAATTTGGTCTGTGTTGTTTTCTTGCTGTGCTTGTATTTTTTTTTCTGAAATCTTTGAGAATCGAACATTTATGCGTGGGAGTGTTTTGAAATGAGGAATAGTTGATTGGAATGTTCATCTCCCTTCGCCCCTTTCTGTGGATTTTCATGTTTTTTTTTTTCAAAAAATAGGATTAGTAGAGTGTTTTTTTTTTCTTTTTGAATTTTATTAGCTATATGTAGATATTTGATGTTGATGAAGATCCTATGATCGACATTTTTGGCGTTTGGATGGAAGTCAAGAACCTCTGTTGATGTTTTGATATTTTGATTTTGATTGTTCCATTTGTAGAAACTCTGTATTCGTGCTCTCTTTCATTTTTCTCAATGAACGTTTGGTTATCTATCAAAAAAAAAAAAAAAGAAAAAAAGAAAAAAGTTCTCGTTGTGGAAGGGTCCCATTGCAGCTATTGGAGACTAAGATGTTTTGTTGGGTTATTAATATTCAATAGATAAAATCCGTTTTATGCCTCCCGCGCTATTTCATGGTCGTTTTGTTGCTTTCTTGTCGTGGTTTATGTGGAAAGCTTGGCTTTGTGCTTCTCTGTTATGTTGCCGAACTATTCTTCTAGATCGTAATTTTCTGAAACATGGCATGGACGATCACACGTTCCCGACATTTTCAGGTGGGAGAGAGTGATGGTAAAGTCAGACAGTACTCATTTTTAGCGGCTGGACAAATGGATGCAGTAAAATCTTCCTCTCAATTGAATTTGAAACACACTTTTTCCTTGACCCATCGGTACGAGTCAACTTCGACAGCATCTACTGCATCAGCTGCCCCTCCAGTTGAGAAGTACGAGTATCAAGCAGAGGCATGTTCCTTGAACAAGAAACTATATACTAATTTGGAATTCAAATCTAGATGCTTACATTCACCGTTTACCTTCTATATTTGTGTTTTCTTTTTACATGGCAGGTGAGTCGTCTGATGGACCTCATTGTTAATAGCTTGTACAGCAACAAAGAGGTTTTTCTTCGTGAGCTTATAAGGTATTTTGTGATTGCTTTATGATTCTTTGTGTATTCATGTATTTTCAGTTTGGATTTGAGTTCTTTAATAATGCTTTACACAGTCAACGTTAATACTCATTCAGTTGTCAGGACCAGGCTGGTAATTAACCTGATTGATTCTAATCGGATCCTAGTTATTATATAATGGACTATGGTGCTTTTAAGCTTGTGAATTGTGTCTTTCCTGTGGTTGAATACATGAACGTTACCCATTTTCTTTTATTTTGCGTTGTTTGTTTTTTTTCTATCATCTTCTTTATCTGTTTTATTGGATATTTTGTACATCTTGTTCAGTTCTCTGGGTTCCTCTACTGTTCCTGATAGTAGTTGCTTTAATGGCACCTTGCTGTTTTCCTTGTATTTCTCATCCTCAAAATGTCTTGATTCTCAACCACAATTGTTCAATCTTTTGTAAGCATTATAGGAGTTGTTCAAATGCATTCACTTAAATTTCTTTCACGACATGGATGCCAAGATATTAATATTGCTTTGGGGTTGTTGGTTGGAAAGAAAGCATAGAATGTTTATTAGTCAAGCCTCATACTTTTAGTACTACTATACAGTTCACTGCTTCATGGTGACGTTCTACAAGAAAATTCTTTTGTAATTACCCCTTCTCCACAATTCTTCATGATTGGGGGGTGTCCTCTTCTCCCGGCCCTTAGGCTGTCCCTTTTTGTTCTTATTGTATGATCAGGTTTCTCCCCCGCCCCACAAAAAAAATTATGATTAGTAGTCTGTCGTCTATGCTATCGACTTTTGTGATACAGTGTTGTGTATAACTTGTGGTCACAGCAGGATTCGGCTTAGTCCACATTTGGCTTGGTCTTTTTTCCTTTCTATAAACTCACCATTTGATATCAAATTTGAATAATGATTTCGGCCTCTTCAACCTTCACAGCAATGCAAGTGATGCTTTGGATAAGCTGCGGTTTATGAGTGTTACAGACCCTGAGCTTTTGAAGGATGCAGTTGACTTTGATATACGTATCCAAACTGATAAAGATAATGGGATTATAAAGATAACGTAAGGATCATGTTATTTTTCTCTCCCCCGCCCCCCCTTCACATACTTATATGACTACAATGACTTGACTACGTTGCAACATCTGCAATCTGTTTTCTATCTCTATGCAGTGATACTGGCATAGGTATGACTAGGCAAGAACTTGTTGACTGTCTTGGTACTATTGCACAGAGTGGAACTGCCAAGTTTTTGAAAGCATTGAAGGTCTGAGGAGTGATTTAGCTCGATTGTTGTTATTAGTGTGCTCTCTGCTTAACAAAATTCGTTTTGTTTAACAGGATAGCAAGGATGCTGGCGGAGACAATAATTTAATAGGCCAATTTGGTGTTGGATTCTATTCTGCATTCCTGGTTGCTGATAGGGTATGTCATCTCTTTAAAATTTTGCATGCCTTTTAGGGTGAACATATGTGTTGTAGCATTCATTGAATATTTCTTAATTTTTGAAGGTGGTTGTGTCTACAAGGAGCCCCAAATCTGATAAGCAATACGTGTGGGAAGGTGAGGCAAATGCTAGCTCCTACACTATTAGGGAAGAAACAGATCCTGAGAAACAACTTCCGAGAGGAACCTGCCTTACCTTGTACTTGAAGGTCAGTTTATATTTATTTGTTTTGTTCTTTATTCTTTATCCTTGCTTACTTATCTAACGTTATGCTTTCTTTGCCTGATATTTTCAGCGTGATGACAAAGGTTTTGCTCATCCAGAGCGTATTCAGAGGCTTGTGAAAAACTATTCACAGTTCGTTTCGTTCCCAATATACACCTGGCAGGAAAAGGGTTTCACCAAAGAGGTATGGTTAAATTTTTTGTGCCTGCTTAATTTCTACACTTCTTTGTTCAAGTTTAAAATATTCGTTCTGGTAATTGTGTGCTTCTTTCAACCTTCCAGGTAGAAGTTGACGAGGATCCGACTGAAGCTACCAAGAATGAACAAGATGGAAAAACTGAGGTAGTCTGTCTTCTTACATCATCACATCTCAACACATTATGGCATGACAACTTACACAACCAAATCTATGAATTGTAATATAATTAATGACTTTACTATGCAGAAGAAGAAGAAAACAAAGACTGTTGTGGAGAAGTACTGGGACTGGGAACTCACTAATGAGACCCAACCAATATGGGTTAGCTCTTAACCCGTCTAATTTTCCAGTTTTGATATTAAATTGTTGTTACTTCTAACCATATAAAGGGTGCAACATCTATATGTATTTTCAGCTACGGAACCCAAAGGAAGTCTCCACGGAGGAATACAATGAGTTTTACAAAAATACTTTCAATGAATACTTGGAACCAGTAGCATCATCTCATTTTACAACAGAGGTATACCTAATACATATTAACTATGTTCCTCTCCTTTTTTGTTTGGTCTTGCAAATCTGAAACCACTTTCCTTTTTTTTTTTTTTTGAAATCCTGTGAGAATGTGGATTACCATCCTGTCGACTAATTTGTTCTAGTTAAAATGAATCTACAAATTTTTTTTCCTAGATGATTTAAAGATCAAATAATAGTAATCTAATTTATCAAAATGATGAGAGTTTGTCCGAATATCTAAAATATTTGGATTTACATTTTCTCTTATTTTTGGTCCTTCATTTAAACCACAATAAGTTATGAATTTCTTTTTGTCTTTCGTTTACCTCTTTTCATGTAGAGCTAATTAGATTATGCCATTATGACTCGAAAGAATACATTCAGTGCTGTCTCTATCACCTTCATGATTCATGCTCAATAAGTCTGATTTTTCCTGCTGTGGCATGCATGGATTGTTAACAAGGGATGAATATCTGTGAATATAATAAAATTAGTATGCGAATTCACATTTTAGAAAACTGTATGGAAGTACTATGAATTCGGCATGCCTATGAATGTAGATAATACTTGTTGATCTTACAAAGACAATTACGATTAGTTTCTACTTCATATGAGTGCTTTCTACTCCCTTTTTTTGTTTTCATGGAGCTAATATTTGACAGAATTTTTAGGGTGAAGTAGAATTCAGGTCAATACTTTATGTCCCAGCTGTTTCTCCCATGGGGAAGGACGACCTTGTCAATCCCAAGACTAAAAACATAAGGCTTTATGTGAAGAGGGTGTTTATTTCTGATGATTTTGATGGAGAATTGGTAAATAGTTACCCAAATGAAATATCCTTCCTATGCTTTAAATGTTAGATTTTCTGGTGGTAGTGCTGATGATTTTATTGATTGTGTCCTTTAGTTTCCTCGATATTTAAGCTTCGTCAAAGGGGTGGTGGATTCAAATGACCTTCCTCTTAATGTCTCACGTGAAATCCTTCAAGAGAGTCGCATAGTAAGTTTTTGAAAGAATTGGTTCCTCTAAAGCTGTTCTTTTTTCTCACTTTTTTTTTTAACTTTGTTTGATCAATATAAAGAAATTCATTCTTTTGTTATTTATAGGTACGGATCATGAGGAAGCGATTGGTTAGGAAAGCCTTTGACATGATTCTGGGGATCTCCATGAGTGAGAACAGAGAAGTATGCTGTTGAATAGTTGATTTCTTATTTGTTGTTACCATCCTTGTCTTTGACAAAGATAATGATACCCTAATGAACTTGAATGCTCCACAGAATGAAATTATGGCATAAAAACAGAGGAAAGATTTTTAATAATACCCTGTTTTTGACGGTTTTGGCACATATTCAGTTTTTCAATTTTGCTTATTTTTATTATTATTTTTCCGGATGTGCATCTACTTTCCTTTGAACCCTTCCTCGTCTCCAACTAAAACCGAAGGCATGATCAATGTTAATATGTTGGATACAAAGTGATCTTGTACTGGTAGACCATTAAATGAAATGCCTAAGTTTCTAACATGAGTAAACATGTCTTTTTTTCATTGCATCTGCAAACAGCTGATAAGAAAGATATACATTCTCTAGTTGCATTTTTCAGGTTCCATATTAAATGAAGTCAGGTTCTTTAATTTTATGTTTTTTGGATTTGGCAGGATTATGAGAAGTTTTGGGATAATTTTGGGAAGCATTTGAAATTGGGTTGCATTGAGGACCGTGAAAATCATAAACGTATTGCCCCATTGCTTCGATTTTTCTCTTCTCAAAGTGAAGCAGAGATGATTAGTCTAGATGAATATGTTGAAAACATGAAACCAGACCAGAAAGATATCTATTATATTGCATCTGACAGTGTGACTAGTGCTAAGAATACTCCCTTCCTCGAGAAGATTCTTGAAAAGGATCTTGAGGTAAGAACCCTACCTTGCTTCATTTTTATTCTCCTGAGTTGTCTCTGAGCAACTAATTCCATTTGCAGCTATTGGTTCTCCTACGTTTTCCTTTCCATGTTTTGTTCTTTTTTAATTCTTTTCACCTTGGCAGGTTTTATTTTTAGTTGATCCAATTGATGAAGTTGCCATCCAGAACTTGAAATCATACAAAGAGAAAAACTTTGTTGACATTAGCAAGGAAGATTTGGATCTAGGTTAGTTTACTCGAACAATCTTGAGTTTATGTTTTTTAACTTTATCGGTATTGTCTTTTTGATTTTAGAACTTTTGTTTCGAAGTTTATTCAAGCACAATTTATTTCTGCATCCATGTGCTAAATTGTTTTGATCCTCACTGGTAGTTGACTGTACTGAATACATGGACTGAAGATAAAACACTTTGACTTTACTGAATACATGGACTGAAGATAAAACACTTTTGACTGTACTGAATACATGGACCGACGATAAAACAATTTCAGGGTTAATTTATTAGTTTCCAGTACTAAGGATGATCACACTATGCCCATTTGTGCATTTTGCTTCCACATTGGCCTTGCCTTCATTTCTAGTCTAGAAATGGAAAAAGGGAAATAATAACACTGTTATATGGTATGTTTTCAGGTGATAAGAATGAAGAGAAAGAGAAGGAAATGAAACAGGAGTTTGGCCAAACTTGTGATTGGATTAAGAAACGCTTGGGAGATAAAGTTGCCAATGTTCAGATATCAAGTCGCCTTAGTTCTTCACCCTGTGTTCTTGTCTCTGGGAAGTTTGGTTGGTCTGCCAACATGGAGAGGTAACTTACTGAGCCTCGCATGTTTAACCAAATGATATATATATTTTTTCAAGTGGCGTGCCTCATTCGTTTTTCTTTTCTAAGGTTGATGAAAGCACAAAGCGTTGGTGATACCTCGAGTTTGGACTTCATGAAAAGTAGAAGGGTGTTTGAAGTCAACCCTGAGCACCCAATTATTAAAAACCTGGATGTACGTAAGAGCATAACTAAATTTATACATTCTTTTGCCAGTTCATGTAAATTGACATATTATGACAATATTCACAGGCTGCATACAAGAGCAACCCCAACGATGAAGATGCTTTGAGAGCCATTGATCTTCTATATGATGCAGCTTTAGTTTCTAGTGGCTTTACGGTAACCTCCACGTCCTCTATATATGGATATAACATTGCACTATATGGTCAATTCATATGGTTGTTTTGGACATGAATATCCTTTAGCTGCTATTAGCTGCAATATTTAGGCATTGCTCACAAAATGATTGTATCAATCTTTAAACATCGGTAGCTCTAGCCATGCAAATAATCCATGCTCTCGTTTTGTGCCATTCTAAATGTGTTCAATCTGTTGTTGATGCAGCCTGATAACCCGGCCCAGCTTGGTGGTAAGATATATGAGATGATGGGTGTGGCACTTTCTGGCAAGTGGTCCGGGCCGAGCGGGTTCCATAATCAGGGGGCTCAGTTGCAGCAATTAGAAGCAGAAGTAGTTGAACCAGTCGAAGCTGGCAGCCAAAAGTGAGTACTCGATATTGGAGGATTCCGTATTAGGAGTTCGAGAAATTTTGTCCATAAAGTTCGTTGGATGGATGGAGAGAATAGTATTCTGGGATTGATTGATGATTTACTACAATTCCGTTCCAGACTGAAATCAATTGGTCTCGTTTGTTTAATCGATTTCTCTTTGACCGAAACGCTTTAAACTATAGTCATCTATTCAAATATTGTTTAGAACCTTACAGGGATTAGGCACAGGAATATACCAATAATTTGAACTTGCATTGTTAAGAGCTTTGACCAGGAAACTAGATAAGTATTGTAAGCTTGTTGGATCATGAAAGTCACTGTGCTGCTGTGGCACTTTTTAGGATTAGTTCTTGAAATTGTAGTTGATTGCTGCATCCCCACGTAAAGTCTTAGATCTTAAGCTATTGTCTGGTTTTAGTGCAAATTTAATTTAAATTTTGAACTTTTTTTCCTTAATTATTATTATTTTTGTATTTACTTCTTCGGTTTACATCTCATTATGGTAGATTTTATGATAACTGTTCTTTATATATATATATATGTGTACAATAAAGTAGATATTCAAAGTTCTTAATTTATGACATTTAAATATATTATTAGAAATATAATCTATTTTCTTACCTTTTAAAAAATGTTTTAATTTTAATATTTGCACTTTGGGCTTTTTTATTCAGTTTAATAAAAAATTTAAATATATTATATATTTTTTTATGGTTTGTAAAATCTTAATATAAATAGGTTAGTGTAAATAAAGTTTTACGTTAACTGTAACTAATAACAATTTTCTGAAGATCGTGGTGGAGAATGCGTTGAATTTTGGCCGTTGGGATAATTTACTCGAAGCCGTCACGTTTGCGTGTTTGAATGTTCATCTTGAGGGAGTCAAACCCAAAACCCAGTGCGTCGGAGTTTCGTTGGCTTTTGACTTTTATTTCCATTGGTGAAGAGCGTGGACTACGTTTCTTTTGGCGTAGGGTACAAAATTCAATTTTGGAATTGCGTGTTTTTGTTCTCATTTTCGCCGAATCCTCGACTTTCATCCTCCTGTTCCCTCTTCTTTGCTTGCCTACAGAAACGCTGAGCTCTCGACTGCTTCTGTTTGTACTGATTGGCCCAGGTACGTGGTTTATTGAGAGCGAAATTTCAGTGTTCTTGCTGTTTTTGAGTGTCGAATTACCGGCTGGAACAATGATTTCTTGTTTAGAAGCATTGGGGTGTTTGTCTCTGTATATGCCTTTCGTTGTTGCTCTCCGACCCTTTTGGCCCTGTTTACTTTTGTTGCCTCGATATAATTAAATCCATTGCGTTACTTTGTTTTTCTGCTATCGCGTTTTGATTTGCTTGACTGATTCCAGTGATGGTGAATTGGGTTTCTTTTCTTCTTCGCTTCTGTGTCGAAGAAAAGTTACTTTGTGATATTAGTGGAATGATTCGGGATGGATGGGGTGTTTTTGTTTCTGTTGTTGATTAATTGCAGAATGTCATGTCTATTTTTAAGAAGCTTTAAGTTGCGGAATCCAGGGTATTTTTTGAGCTGCCACCCCTGTTGAGGATTGTTGGGACTCATTAAGGGGTTGATCGTGGATTTGTAAGTAAGGAATACATCTTCATTGGTATGAGGCTTTTTGGAGAAATCAAAAGTAAAACCATAAGAAATTATGCTCAAAGTGGACAATATCATACTATTGTGGCGAGTCGCAGTTCCTAACATGGTATCAGAGTCATACCCTTAAACTAGCCATGTCAATAGAATCCTCAAATGTCGAACAAAAAGAAGTTGTGAGCCTCGAAGGGTATATTTTGTTCGAGGGCTCCAGAGAAGGAGTCAAGTCTCAATTAAGGGAAGGCTGTTCGAGGGCTCCATAGATCTCAGGGGAGGCTCTATGGTGCACTTTATGAGGAGAGGAGCTCCACATTGGCTAATTAAGGGTTTGATCATGATTTTATAAGTAAGGAATACATCTTCACGAGGCTTTTCGGGAAAAACAAGAATAAAGCCATGAGAGCTTATGCTCAAAGCTGACAATATCATACCATTATGGAGAGTTGTGGTTCCTAACAAATCGTTTATTAAAGTGTCATTTAAGTGCATAATATCTTGAATTGATATTTATCCTGCAAACTTACAGGTATATGTCTTAATCAGAAGCCTGTCTTTGTTTTAAGAATAACTGTTGTAAACGAAATTGTTTCTCCGAGGGAATTATGTCTGTCTCTGACTTCCTATCTGTTCTGTTTTACTTTTATGTTTTCTGGAGGGTGTGGGGGTGGATTTTCCCTCCCTTTCCCTTTAAACTCTGTTGGTTTTATTTGAGGTTCACTTTTCATGCTTCACTTGTTCCCTCGCCTTTAGTTTTCAGACACCATGCACCGATTTTACTTGAAGCACATAGACATTTCTTTTCTCACATTACAACTTCAATCTCAGGTACTCACATCCAGCAACAGTCTGCACAGAAAATGCTGCTTCCACGTCAGCAATCACAGTCGAGCACGCTGCAAGCCTCGTTTTCCCTAGTGTCAGCTGATACACGCATACCTCAAGAGGAGCCTACATCCAATGCTGGTCAAGTTCAGGAGTCCCCCACGGAGAGTGCCAGTTCTAGGGAAACTTGGCCTAATGTTGAAGCTATGTTGGCAAAGAAGATTGAGAATGATAATGCTGAACATTCAGTTGTTCACCGTCTATCTAGTGCTGATAAGATATCCCTCAGGGACATTGCAAGGGAGAGAGTAGACGTAATCTCCGAAAAGATGCATCGTCTACCAGACGAATTTCTCGAAGAGTTGAAAACCGAGCTACGAGTTATTCTTGATGGTAATGGTGGTTCACAGCACAGAGAGGAGATTTTCCTTTTACAGAAGCTTGTTCAGAGTAGAACTGATTTAACTGATAAGACTCTACTTATAGCCAATCGAGCGCAACTTGAGATCCTAGTGGCAATAAATACTGGAATTCAGGCGTTCTTGCATCCAAATATTACCCTCCCACAGAACACTCTAATTGAGATCTTTGTATACAAGAGGTGCAGGAACATAGCATGCCAAAACCAGCTCCCAGCTGACGACTGTACATGTGAGCTATGCTCCAAGAGAAATGGTTTCTGCAATCTTTGCATGTGTGTAATATGTAATAAGTTCGATTTTGAAGTTAATACTTGTCGTTGGATTGGCTGTGATCTGTGCTCCCATTGGACTCATACGGATTGTGCCATTCGTGATGGACAAATTTGCATGGGTTCATCTGGTAAGAGTGGAACTGGGCAATCTGAAATGCTTTTCAGGTGTCAAGCCTGCCATAGAACGTCAGAACTGCTGGGTTGGGTTAAGGATGTTTTCCAGCACTGTGCACCTGCCTGGGACATGGAGGCTTTAACAAGGGAACTCGACTATGTTAGTAGAATATTTCGTGGAAGTGAGGACCTTAGAGGGAGGAAGCTTTTCAGGAATTGTGAAGATCTCAAGGAGAAAATGAAAAGTGGGGTTGTGGATTCTTCGATGGCATGCAGAACTATATTGGGATTTTTCCAAGGTAAAGACCTATACGTTTGTGTTTGAACTTGGTGCTTATTTCTTGATCATACATTTAGAAGGTGGCTTAAGCGAAGGAACACACCCTTATAAAGAATGTTTCGTTCTCCTCCCCAATCGATGTGGGATCTCACAATCCACCCCAGTGTCCTCACTGGTACTTGTTCCCTTCTCCAATCAATGTGGGACTCCCCCAATCCACCCCCTTCGTGATCTAGCGTCTTTGCTAGCACACTGCTTCGTGTCCACTTCCCTTCAGGGCTCAACCTCCTCTTTGACACATCGCTTGATGTCTGTCTTTGATATCATTTGTAACAACTTAAGCCACTGTTAATAGATATTGTTTTCTTTGGGCTTTCCCTTCTGAGCTTCCCGTCAAGGTTTTAAAATGCGTATGTTACGGAGAGGTTTCCACACCCTTATAAATAATGTTTTGTTCTCCTCCCCAATCGATGTAGGATCTTACAGGAACATTGGACTATATTTGTTCCCGTTCACGTAGAAAACCTACTCATATTGCTATGAAATTGATAAAAAGACACTCAAATGCATTATGTGGGGGCTCAAGCTACATGTTTTCTCAGTCATTTTGCTCATTTGACTCAAAATTAAATTCGTTCATATTCTATTATAATAAAACACCTATGTTTCTTGTTTCTCTTTATGAAGAACTTGAGTTGGACTCTCCAAGAAGCATGGAAAATGGGGAAGGAGGACGACTAGTAGCCCCACAGGAGGCATGCAGCCGCATTGCTGATGTAGTACAGGAAGCCATAAGAAAAATGGAAATAGTAGCCGACGAGAAGAAGAGGAGATTCAAAAAAGCACGAATGGATGTCGAGGCATTCGAGCGCGAGGTCGAGGACAAGACCAGGGAAGCAGCAGAACTAAAGCTGGAGAAACAGAGAAAGAAGCTGCAGATTGAAGAGCTGGAGAAAATTGTGAGACTCAAACTGGCAGAAGCAGACATGTTCCAACTTAAGGCCAATGAGGCAAAACGAGAGGCTGATAGGCTCCAGATGATCGCTCTTGCCAAATCTGAAAAATCTGAAGAAGACTTTGCTAGCAGCTACCTGAAACAGCGGTTAAAAGAGGCTGAAGCAGAGAAACAGTATTTGTTAGAGAAGATTAAACTGCAGGAAAGTTTCCGTTCACCGAGCAGTGGTGGAGCAGATCAGTCCTAGATCCTTACATAGTTTCGAAACATTGTTCTATATTATACTGCGTCCTCTCATAATCACACAAGCTAAGTGATGGTCGTTGAAGTTGCCTTAAAGTTGACTTGAATTAGCTATGTTTCTGTTGTGGGGGACTGTAAGTTGTCTGTTGATCATTGTTAGATATGAAGGGATTCTATAATGGTGTAAGTAAGCGCTGGTGATCCTGAAGTTCATGTAGTGAGCACTGAGATTGTGTAGGGTAATGATCTGCCAAAAGAGAGAAACAAAAGCAGCAGGCATGTTAAAGAGATTAGACGCAACTTTGAATGGACAGATCTTGCTTTAGTTGCTTGTAGGTCCTTGTCCTTTTTAGGAGTGCTCTCTAATGGATCCCACTTCCAATATTGCAGCAATCAATTCAGCAATAGAACTGTATGATTTGGAGATGCTATTGGTCTGAGTGGAGTCTACAATTAGTTCTTGATTGCTCGACTTAAAGGCTGCATTCAGAAAGCTTAGCTCAGTTCTTCCTTGGACCAGAAAACAGGTAATTGCAAACACGTCCAGGTTTGTAGTTTTAACTTCTTTGGTCTCTTTTTAATCTTTTTTACCAATCACCATTTTAGGAACTATTGAACCTGAGCGGTAACGGTTTAAACCCATTGCTAGTAGATATTATCCATTTTGGTCTGTTATGTATTGTCGTCAACCTCACGATTTTAAAATACATCTACTAAGAAGAGGTTACTACACCCTTATAAGGACTCCCCTCTCTAACCGATGTGGGATCTCACAATCCACTTCCCTTGGGGGGCGGCCTCCATGTTGGCACACCCTGGTGTCTAACCCACTGCTAGTAGATATTATCCGCTTTGGTCTATTACGTATCGTCGTCAGCCTCGCAGTTTTAAAACGTGTCTGCTAGGGAGAGATTACCATACCCTTATAAGGAATGTTTCGTTTCCTTCTCTAACTAATGTGAGACTTCACAATCCACCCCTTTAGAGGTTAGTGTTCTCGTTAGCACACCGCTCGATATCTCACTCTGATACCATTTGTAACGATCAAAACTCACTACTAACAAATATTATCTACTTTGACTCGTTACGTACCGCCATCAGTCTCACAATTTTAAAACACATAGAGTAGGAAGGGGTCATCCGACTTTTGTAGAGGAATATTTCATTCCCTCTCAAAACGAGGTGAGATCCCATCCCACATCCTTCAAGAAAACCTCCTAAAAGCAGCATTCGCATTTGAGTTAGGTGCACGAGACTTGGTGGATAAGTGATAATGCAGGAAATCACATCAAATAAGAAAGAACTAAGTTTCAAACTTATGAGGTATTGTCAGGACAAAATTGAGCAACAATGTCAACAAGATTGTTTTATGAGCATATAAAACCCAAGATGGATGTACGGCCTGCCCATAAATCGGGATTCAATCCGACCCAATCCAATCCAAAAAGAGCTTATCATGAGGAATGAAGATTACACATTGAAAAGATGAAGATATCTCATGATTTCTATTATGGCTCATAAAACTCAAATGAATATTGAGTCCAAAAATTTGAACTCTACCCAAGAACGATGAACTCAAAAAGACCCATCGATATGTTGAGGGATGTTTTGGGCTAAACAAATGTATATGAAGTAAACGTGGGAATCTACTATAGTGGGGTTGAGGCATATTTGCAATATTTATTCTAATTGGGTATCATAGAATACCATTAGAGATACATAGGCTTTAACTCAAAGTAAGCTCTATAAAGATTTCTTTTGTTTTCTAGAGCAATCTAATCCAATGAACAAATTAACATTGTTTGAGAGAGATATGAATATAATCTTATCTTCTTCCCCATTTCCTCCACCAATCTCTAGCTGATCACATGGAATAACAACTATGGATTACTATTTAATAGAATGAAAGAGAAAGAAATCTTGTTTGATTCTTAGATCTTCTTCCTTTGAATCAAGCAAGCAGGAGAAAACCCATTGTTCTTTGTTTGTTCGTAGGAAAATTAATTGGGTTTTTGAAGAATAGAGAAACCAAAAAAGGGTGTATCAAACTCCAACATATCATTATTAGCCTGATGTTAAAACGTGTATGCTAGTGAGAAGTTTATACACTCTTAGAATGCTTCATTCCCCTTTTCAACGAATGTGGGATCTCATAGTTCACCCCCTTTTCAGGCCCAACGTCCTTATTGGCTCTTCATCAGTGTCTAGCACGGATACCATTTGTAATAGTCCAAACTCCCCTCTCTAACCAATATGGGATCACACAATCCACCTCCTTTTGGGGTTTAGCGTTCTCATTGGCATACCATCCAGTGTCTAGCTCTGATCAAGTCCACTACTAGCAGATATTGTCCACTTTAGCCCATTACGTATCATCGTCAACCTCACAGTTCTAAAATGCGTTTGCTAAAGAGAGGTTTCCTCGCTTGATGAGCTATAAAATGTTGTTGAGTGGGTGTAAAAGTAAATAGTTGTTTATGTTGATGGCAATGTAGGAAGCTCCATTGATATTAGATTGAAGTAGACAGACATGTAAGGATCATTGAACTCAAATCCAATGCCTCAATAAATAATCAAATCACCCACTTTCAATGGTTTACGAAGCACTTCTTCAACAACTTTTAAAAGGCAACAAAATAAAGAAATAGGAAGAAGAAAAAACCAAATACAACTTTTACTTTTCTTACTACTCAAGAAATTCGACCGTCCCCATATCCCGAGCGTTCATCGTTTAATCCACGTAGTTCAGCCTTGTAAAGACGTGTCATCATAGAAGAGAATCGAATTATTTGTTTATTACATTGTAATATTGAATTTTTTTAAAAAATTAGGTTCGTGAAGTATTATAATTATGTTTTTGTTCAATCGAATAATTATAATATTCTATATTCTTTTCTTTTAAAAAGTTAGATATCTACATTAAAAAGAAATATTGATATATTTTCGAACCTTTATTTATTTGTTCGAACTAAAATGATAATTTTTTTAATTTTTTTTTACGATATTAATGGTTGTATTGTTTAATCCAATTAAAGTTATTTAGAGGAGAAAGTCATATTTTTTTTATTATCTTTCTAAAAGGAAATTTGATTATTCTTTATTTAATTCATGACTTTATACAATACAATGTTTTTATTTATTCCAAATTTTAACATAAGGTTAGAAAATATAGAATAACTCCCTTTTATTTATGTTCAAATTCAAATATTTTATTCTATTTCAAAATAAATAAACAAACAAATATTTGTATATTTTTCTAAGGGCTTTAATTATTAAAAATATTTTTAATAAATATTCGAAGTGAAACGTATCTTTAATAAGAATTTAATAACAAAGTCAACTAAATATATTTTTTAGAAAAATCTAGATTAATAAGAAATGTTTTTATAAAATTATTTTTAAATCAGGTTAACTCGATGGATGGTTAGATTTAGTGTTGTAATTATAGAATCAGAGGTTTTTCGTTACATAAGAATTTAAGTTCATCTGATCAATTGGCTCGGATATTAGACAGTTTGTATCTGTCCTTTCCATTTTTTTTTATAGGACATGTTCCCTCTCGACTCAACACTAAACAAATATATTTTTTTATATTAAAAATATTTAAAGTCATTTAAAAAAAATAATAATAATTTAAGCTATTGATAAAAAAAAAATGAAAAAGGTTATGCGAACTTAAAATATTCGTTTATTTGTTTGATTTTAAAATCGATATTCCAATATATAATTTATTATTTTTGGGGAGGGCATGGGGGGTAGAGGAAGTAATTTGGTAGCTAGAAGAGGGGTAAAAAAGGGAAATAGACAATTTTGGACATTCGTCGCTTAGTAAAGTGTGGGGCCGCCTCTTTTGTTTTTGTTTTTGTTTCCCAAAAAAAAAAGAAGAAAAGAAATTAAAAAAAAAAAAAAGAATAGCGAAAAGGTAGGACCCACCCATGATGATGACGTGTCAACCATCTACGCGCCGCTCCCCTGCCTCTTATTTCTGCTTTGAGGTTTTGTTTTGTCGTATTAGGGGAAGTTCAGGCCTTGTGGTGAATAGCAAGCTGTCGTGGGCCCCACCCCTCCATTCTTTTATTATATTTAATTTACTTTTTAATAAAATAAATTTAAAATTGTTTTTTTTTTGTTTTTTTTTTTAATGAAAGATGCAAAATACTTAATTCCTTCATTTAAATATATTTTTTAATACTCACAAAATTTTAAAAAATTCTATATCAACATTTGAACTTTACTTACTTTTAACAAAAATTAATATTATTTTAAGGGAAAAAAAAATTAAAATTCATATATATCTTTGATTATTGGGAGAATTTGTGATAAGGTCAGTGGTGGGATCAGAAATGGTTCAATTATTATTATTATTATTATTATTATTATTTTGAAAAGAAAAATCTTTGTATTTGGTACATAATCATATGGAGTTTTGATTTTTTTTTAATTTATTTATTTATAATTTTTTACATTTTTAATGTTTTGTTTTTATTTAATATTTTTTAATTATCAAATTTTGAAATTAAAATATAGATTCTAAATTTATTTCTATAATAACTGACTCAAAATTCAAATGTCTATGAAAACTATGAGAAAATTTTATGAGTTTGTTTAGTTATTTTTGTTTTTTTGTTTTTTTTTTTAAATTAGTGACTATTTAATGATTTTTTTATTACAAAATATAAATGTCATTGCCAAAAAAAACTTATACATAAAATTTAATTTATAAATATAATTTTTGTTTTGTTAAATGTTTTGGTTTTTCTTTTTGGATTTTTTTTTAAAATTTTAAAACATGTCAACTAAAAAGAGTTTTTTTTACCTTTTATAAGAAATGTTTCGTTCCTTTCTTCAACTAATATAAGATCTCACAATCTACACCTCTTGGAGATGCAATGTTCTCACTGACATGCCATTCAGTGTCTAGTTATGATACCATTTGTAACAGTTCAAACTCATCACTAGCAAATATTATCATTTTTTGGCTTTTCCTTATGGGCTTCCCCTCAAGGAGAGGTTTTTATACCTTGTAATAAATGTTTCGTTTTCCTCACTAAACGGACGAGGGATCTCAATTATTGAAATTTTAATTTTTTTTCTTAGGAAAAATAATAAAATAATGATTTTATTTATATGTTAAAAAAAAAATGGGAAGAAGAATGTGAATACCAAGAGATTAGGGGTCAATTTATTTTTGTAGTTTTCTTTTTTGTGGTTGAAAATTGAAATTTGAATTAAAAAAAGGAAGAAATAAAATTCCCAAAATTGACCCACATAAAAGCTGAAATTTCATTCCAGCCACTGAAAGTGGACCAAATTGCAATTAATAAAATTGTTTAATTGAATCTGTTCCATTTATTCTCCAAAACAATATTTCTTGGAATTTCCTATTCAGGACTGGCACAAATGTCACATGCAAAGTAGACATTAATAAAATTTAAAATATTAAACCTAACATGACATTATTAATAAATCATAATACCTTAATTTATAAGGTCAAATATTATCTTAATCCCACTACATAAAGTGAGACATGTTTTATAAGGTTGTCCAAATACCCTAAACTCCAATGTTAAATTTAAATAAATAAATAAAATATATTATTTATTCCTGATTTTGATATATCAACCACCATAACCAAACAAAAGCTTCATTTATTTATTTATTTATATTGAAATTCATGGGATAAATTATATAAATTGGATCAAATAAAACTAAAATAAGGCTATTAATTTTTTTTTAATATTAAAAAGTTGGTGGGTTTTGTTATTCATCCAACATAATATTCATTTATTCCCACGTGAAATTAATTAGTTTTTATATATTGGATTTTTTTTTTTGTTCGAGAATATATGTCTCACTCAATTTGTTCATATGAGCTACAGTAAAACATGGTTAACTATGAAAGTATACTGTGTTGGTATAGATGTTAACTTTCATTCTAACTCTTTTCTAGTCATTCTATTTTCTTGTTCATCTATGTACTCCTCTTTTACTTGGTTCATTCTTGAACCATATTTTATTAGAAGAAATACTATTCGAATACTATTTGTAATGTCCCATACTCAGAATCTAGATTTTGAATCGGGGTTAAAATATTAAATGCTTTATTATAACGTCTTGAATCTTAAATAGCTAATCGAAGTGAGTTTGGTAGGGTAGTTTAATTCTAAAGACGACGAATTTGAATATGAATCTAGTGGGAAAAGAGAGATGGTTGAATTATAATTGATCAAAAGTGTGAATCTGTAAGCCTGCAGAGTGCAGCGGTAGAATACAAATTCCATCATCTTTAATCACTGGATGGTGCGGTCTCTTTCAAGTCTTTGCAAAGTAAAAGTGAAAAATAATGCAGAAGGACGAACAATAAGAGCTTGGGTGGACGACTGAAAATGGCTTGCTTAGCTGCTGTGGCCTAGCTGAGCTTTCACTCAGCTAAAAAGCAGCCCAAAATTCCACAACCCATTTGGAGAAACTTTGCCAAAGTCGAGGGGATTCTCTGCTTCTCTCTCTCTCTCTCTGTTCTTAAAGTTCAATTAATTAATCTGTTCTTAAGAGGGTTGATTTTGATCATAGCTTTTGTTTGCTTTTGCTTAACGTTCTTCACTGGATGATGAGATAATGATGTACCCACTTCGAGATAGAGAACAGGAGAGAGAAAGAGAGATAGAGAGAGAGAGAGGGTTTTACCCTCTTTTTCCCCCACTATCTGATCATTGATTCCAGTTGTTATAATTATGGAGGAACCATCTGGGTTTAACCTTCTTTGAATGAAAATTCCCCCCCTTCCCTTTCATCTTCCCCACCATCTTATCATTGATTCCAGTTAAATTCAGGCAGGAGCCAACCCGGTTGTTTTACCCCATTCACGAAAAAGCAGAGCAAAAAGAGAAGAAAAACCAGATGTTAGAGGAAAAGGGCCAATACTTCTCCCGCCCCTTTACTTGTTCACGTAATCGCTACTAAAATAACGACTGGGTTGTATCCAGTTTGTTGCCAACATGATTCGTACGAAGCTTTTCGTCGATTAACGCCAGTGGTTTCCGGATTCAAGGGATGAACAAGGTTCTTTGTTCTTTTTCTTGTTCTTTTTTCAAGCGGATTCTTCATGGGTTTGTGAAGAATCGATGGTATTTCTTTAATTTGTGTTGATTCTAGTTGAATTTGTGTTCGGTGGAGGAGTTTTATGTGGTGGGGTTGGTTTGGCGGAGCTGGGGTTTTCTCAAGCTCTTAAGGTGTTTACTTAGGATGTCTTTGAACTGCAAGTTTTCTATCTTTAATGGAAAGTTTCCAGCTGGGTTTAAGCTGAAGAAGGCTAAGGAACATCTATGTTTGTTAAATTCCACTGGAAAATGGAAGAAGAAGCTGTTCTGTCTTTGGATTTTTACTGTAGTTTTAGCTTTGGGCAGCTGGTTTTCCTTGCGTTCGTGTAATGTAAATAGTGGAACAAAACAGCAAATCTCGAACTTGTTTGATGAAGAAACTCAAACTTTGATGCGGCATTTCAATGTAAGCAAGAATCAGATTCAAGCTTTGACTGCCTTGTTATCTGAATCAGATCGGGTAAGTTTTCTTGCAGTTCAATTCTTTGGGATCCAATGATTATTGGTGAAGTTGTGTGCCATAAACAACATTGTTCTTTTTCTTCTTTGAGTATTTATTTTCAACTTTGGAGTTGGGACAATGTAAAAGGCTTAGGAATTGTGGAATTGATGATCTGAGGCAGGCTGTATTAGACTATTTGAACGAATTCATCAATTTTAAGTGAGGTAGAAATCATTGATATTCACTTCCAAGTTAGGAAACATCATGCTTGATGTGTTGTGCAATCTGTAAACCTGTTCATTTGTGAGATCCCACCTCGGTTGGAGAGGGGAACGAAACATTCCTTGTAAGGGTGTGGAAACCTCTCCCTAGTAGATGTGTTCTAAAAACCGTGAGGCTGACGGTGATATGTAACGGGTTAAAACGGACAATATCTGTTAGCGGTGGGCTTATGCTGTTACAAATGGTATTAGAGCTAGACACTGAGCGGTGTGCCAGCGAGGACGTTGGCCCCCAAGGGGAGTGGATTGCGAGATCCCACATCGGTTGGAGAGGGGAACGAAACATTTCTTACAAGGGTGTGGAAACCTCTTCCTAGCAGATGCGTTTTAAAACCGTGAGACTGACGGTGATATGTAACGGGCTAAAACGAACACTATCTGTTAACGGTGGGCTTGTGCTGTTACAAATGGTATTAGAGCTAGACACCGAGCGGTGTGCCAGCGAGGACGCTTGGGGGTGGATGTTGAGATCCACATCGGTTGGAGAGAGGAACGAAACATTCCTTATAAGGGTGTGGAAACCTCTCCCTAGTAGATGCGTTTTAAAATCGTGAGGCTGATGGCGATACGTTATCTGTTAACGGTGGGCTTGTGTTGTTATACCATTACATAGGATATAATCATATTACCAGTTCTGTCTTCGTAAACATACACCATGAATGTGCCTCATGTCATTCCCAGTTCATGTAACAGGAGGACAATTAGAGAATAACTGCGTTAAAAAGTTTACATTATCATGTTTGTTGCAGATGACATCCATGGGGTGCATCAATGATTTTGGATCTGACAAATCACAGTTGGATGGAATTGCCTGTACCCTGAGGTCACTGTACTGGGAGCAAGATTTGCACAAGCAGCATGTATGGGTTGAAGGAAGTGCAGATTCCAATGTTGGGCAGTGCCCAATTCGAACTGAGAAGGTCCCTGAAAATTCTGAACAATTATTCTCTGAGGACATAACTGTTCCATATGCTACAGACTTATCTGTCTCTTTACTTTCTTCAGGAAATCAGCTCTGTGGAAAGGTAGATAAGTCTTATATTGGAATTAGTAAATGTAATTTTCTGATCTTGAAAACTTCATCTTTCACAAACAGCAACACTTGAAGATCTATTATTTTAAACTTATGATTGTTATCATGGAGATCCCACATCGGTTGGGGAGGAGAACGAAACATACTTTATAAGGGTGTAGAAACCTCTCCCTAGCAGACGTGTTTTAAAAACCTTGAGGGGAACCAAAAGGGAAAGCCCAAAGAGGACAATATCTGCTAACGGTGGGCTTAGGCTGTTACAAATGGTATTAGAGCCAGCGAGGGGGTTGAGCCCCGAAGGGGGTGGACACGAGGCAGTATGCCAACAAGGACACTGGACCTTGAAGGGGGTGGATTGTGAGATCCTACATCGGTTGGGAGGAGAACAAAGCATTCTTTAAAAAGGTGTGAAAACCTCTCTCTAGTAGACACGTTTTAAAAACCTTTAGGGGAAGTTCGAAAGGGAGAGCCCAAAAAGGACAATATCTGCTAGCGGTGGGCTTGGATCGTTACACATTCCTTCTTGGAAGTTAATGTAGTACACCTTAGTATATTTATTCATTTCTTTTTATCTTTTGATAATCAAATAAATGCATCCCCAGTCTTTGAATTTTGATGACGATAAGCACAACTATAGTCAGTTCCTATGCAAAGAAAGTTAACTTTGACAAGTGCAAAAGATTTTTGAGTTGCTGACTAAACTTGCTTCTGGGCGTTATCAGATAATTGAACAAGCAGGAGTTCTAAGATACTTTATAAGAAAGCACTGGAAGAGTTTTTATAGTTTGTTGATTGGATGTTTTTCAGTCTTTCTTGGAGTGATATCATTCCAGAAAACATCTGGTTTCCATCTAAAAATGTGGAACAAAAAACATCCAAAGCCAAATCAGCCATTGGTTCATCCACAATGGGTCTTACAACGGAGAAAAAAACATCAACAAGTCAAAGATTCTCCTCAAGGAGCAGGAAAATGGCGGAAGGTGCTCCTAAGAATATTTATTGTATTCGGAATAATCGGGTCCATATGGCTATTTTGGTACCTGAACAAGACAGCCATTTTGAGAAGAGAAGAAACACTTGCAAACATGTGTGATGAGCGAGCTCGGATGTTGCAGGACCAGTTTAATGTTAGCATGAACCATGTTCATGCATTGGCCGTTCTTACCTCGACTTTCCACCATGGAAAACAACCTTCAGCTATTAATCAGGCAATTTTCTTTCTCCTCTGTTGTGCAATTTCTATACGAATATGAAAACTGAGTGATTTCAATAATCTTCATTGAAGAACAGTACTCATAATTCTTTTAAGCTTTAAGATTTTTCATTATCACGCATTTGATCTATAGTTTATTTGTGAATTCCTCTCTCAGAAAACATTTGGTGAGTATACAGAAAGAACATCCTTTGAAAGACCACTAACTAGTGGTGTAGCTTATGCTTTGAAAGTTAATCACTCAGAAAGAGAACAATTTGAGAGGATGCATGGATGGACAATAAAGAAAATGGAGACAGAGGACCAAACTCTTGTTCAAGATTGTAACCCAGAAAATTTGGAGCCTGCACCAATTCAAGATGAATATGCACCTGTCATATTTTCTCAAGAAACGGTCTCTCATATAGTTTCTATTGACATGATGTCTGGAAAAGTAAGTACCCTGGGGGGTTTGTGTGTTGAATACTCTTAAACCCAATTGATAGTTCTCTTTTCTTGGTTCTCTACTCCTTAAATGAATTCTGGTATGCTGCTGTATTCACTTCTAGCTTGTTAGGAAGACGGTGATCGTATATGCTTAACTTACTCTGGAGTTCCTTTGACCCTCCTTTTAATGGAGTGGACTTGTCATTATGCAAGCATAGTAAACGATTGGAGCATGGTTTTTGTATATTTCAGTCACTTCAATGACTTACTAATTCACATAAATGCGTCCGTCTTGTAGGAAGATCGTGAGAACATATTACGAGCTAGAGCTTCTGGAAAGGGAGTGCTTACATCTCCTTTTAAGCTTTTGAAATCTAATCACCTTGGAGTCGTCCTCACGTTTGCCGTCTATGACACTGACCTCCCACCAGATGCTACTCCTGAGCAACGTATCGAAGCTACTGTTGGGTAATTTTATTTCTCGAGAACTTCTTACTTCTGTGTGTGCTTTTCTTGAAAGTACTCTGTCATAGTTGACAAGCTGAACCTAATTGTCTTTCTTGAATTCATTTATTCACAAGTTATCTAGGTGCATCTTATGATATCCCCTCACTGGTGGAAAAGCTTCTGCATCAGCTTGCTAGTAAGCAGACAATTGTTGTGAACGTTTATGATACGACCAATCATTCCACACCCATTAATATGTATGGTTCGGATTTTTCCGACACTGGGCTACTGCATATTAGTAAACTTGATTTTGGGGATCCATTAAGAAGGCATGAGATGCATTGTAGGTAAGTCCCCTGCTGTGTTGACTTCATATCAGTATGGCTATTTATCTATAGGAATGCCGTTATCATGGAATTACTGTTGATTTCCCACGAGCTCAGAGCGTATACGTTGGTTACAGATTCAAGCATAAACCTCCACCTCCTTGGACAGCCATCAATTCATCGGTTGGCGTCCTTATCATTACCTTGCTGGTTGGGCATATTTTTCATGCAGCCATAAGTCGGATCACAAAAGTGGAGAATGACTATCACGAGACGATGTGGCTTAAAAGTCTTGCCGAAGCTGCTGATGTTGCAAAATCACAGGTGCATGTTTAAAACTCCAGATATTGTAGAGCGTGCTTTCTCTCCCGAGTCGTCCTTATCTAGAGACACATCTTTCAACATATACTGCATTACTGATGTATTGTCTTTTGCAGTTTCTGACAACAATTTCCCATGAGATCAGAACACCAATGAATGGTGTTTTAGGTAACACGAATGCTATTAAATCGAGAAGTTGGTGCTATGAATCTTCTCATTTCTATCTTGCATAACGATTCTTAATTACTTTATATAGGCATGCTGAAATTACTGATGGACACTAACCTTGATTCAAATCAACTGGATTTTGCCCGGACTGCTCACGAGAGTGGAAAAGATCTGATATCTCTTATAAATAAGGTTCTTGATCAAGCTAAGATAGATTCAGGAAGGCTTGAACTTGAATCTGTACCTTTTGATCTGCGTGCTATACTTGATAATGTTCTCTCACCTTTTTCTCTCAAATCCAATGATATGGGAATTGAGGTAAATTGGTCAATTTATTTCCTTCGTTTCATTCTGTAAATTGGTTTTTGGTGTTATTTTCCTTATGTGAAACTGCTTTTGTCCTCCCTTGCATGTGAAGTTGGCTGTTTATGTCTCTGATTTGGTGCCTGAAGTTGTCATCGGTGACCCTGGACGTTTTCGTCAAATAATTACTCATCTCGTTGGAAACTCGGTCAAGGTTAGACTTTATCTACAGCTACTTTGCTTTCTTTATCATCTGTAAGCCTCATTGACGCTGAATGACTAAATAGAACAACATTCTTTTGCTCATTTTTGACCACTTGTTTTTGTTCTTCTTTTGAAATTTGTTGATTTTGATGTTTCTTGTGAGATCTCACATTGGTTGGGGAGGAGAACAAAACATTCTTTATAAGGGTGTGGAAACCTTTCCTTAGCAAACGTGTTTTAAAAACCTTGAGGGGAAGCCCGAAAGGGAAAACCCAAAGAGGATAATGTCTATTAGTGGTGGGCCTAGGCTGTTACAAATGGTATCAGAGTCAAACACCGGGCAATGTGCCAGCAAGGAGGCCGTTCCCCGAAGGGGGTACGACACGAGGCGGTGTGCCAGTAAGGACACTGGGCCCCGAAGGGGGGTGGATTTGGTAGGGGTCCCACATCGATTGGAGAAAGGAATGAATGCCAGCGAGGACGTTGGGCCCTGAAGGGGGTGGATTGTGAGATCCCACATCGGTTAGGAGGAGAACGAAACACCCTTTATAAGGGTGTGGAGACTTTTCCCTAGCAGTGGGCCTGGGCCGTTACATTTCTAGTTCCTAACATTACCCTGTTTTACATGTTACTCAATACTTGAACATGGATTGTGTAAATTTGCTCGGCAAACGTGCACGAGTAGAGGTTGTTATGCATGATATTTCAAGGATTCCTTGTTTGATATTGTTACCATTTGCAAAATCCTCAAATCCGTGTTCACCAAAAAATCTGTCGATCTATCTTTTTCAACTGACGCAGCGTATGCTGCAACAATGCTATAGCTATAGTGTTATGTTCTTTGGAGCAATGACATTTTTGTTAGGAATTACGCCTCTCTATAATGGTATGATATTGTCCACTTTAAGCATAAGCTATCATGACTTTGCTTTTCTTTTCCTAGAAGGCCTCATATCAATGGAGATGTATTCCTATGATTATTCTCTTACTTAGCCAATGTGGGACTCCCTCCCAACAATCCTCAACAATCCTCCTCTCAAACAAAATACACCATAGAGTATCTCCTGAGGCCTATAAAGCCCTTGAACAGTCTCCCCTTAATTGAGACTCGACACCTTTCTCTGAAGCTCTCGAACAAAGTACACTCTTTGTTCGACACTTGAGTCATTTTTTTACAACATTTTATAAACTCACAACTTCTGTGTTTGACATTTGAGGATTCTATTGACCTGACTAAGTTAAGGGCATGACTCTGATACCATGTTAGAAATCACAAACCTCTACAATGGTATGATATTGTCCACTTTGAGCATAAACTCTCATGCCTTTGCTTTTGGTTTCCCCAAAAGGCCTCATACCAAGAGATGTATTCCTTACTTATAAACTCATGATCATCCTCTTAATTAGCCAATCTGGGACACCTTCCCAACAATCATCAACTATCTTTGCCTCTAAGTCTAGCATCATTAGTTGGTCTTCAAGAGTGACTGTTTTTTTTTTTTTTTTGATAGTTTTTAGTTTTCTTTTATTTATTGAAATGAGATTTGATTCAAGAGTTAACAATGACCTTAAAGTTTTTTGATGTTGGTCGACATGAAGCCCATTATTCAACCATGTATCCTGTTCAAAATCATGATGCCAATTTAAATTACATTTTGATGATGCCAAATTTATCCTGTTTTAATGCAGTTTACTCATAAAAAGGGACACATATTAGTCTCAGTGCATCTGGCTGATGAAGTGAGAGGCCCAGTTGATTTTATGGACATTGTGCTTAGACAAGGCACGTACTTAGCTGGAGATGCATCAAAGAATAGTTGTACTACATTCAGTGGGTTACCTGTGGTGAATAGATGGAAAAGCTGGGAGGATTTCAAAAAGTTCAGCAATACAAATGCGGTGGAGGAACCCAAAACTATTAAAATACTCGTGACCGTTGAGGATACAGGTGTAGGAATTCCCCGAAAAGCACAAAGCCGAATTTTCACTCCTTTTATGCAGGCTGATAGTTCCACTTCACGGATATATGGTGGCACTGGAATAGGATTGAGTATTAGCAAATGTTTGGTCGCTCTCATGGATGGGGAGATCGGGTTTGCGAGTGAGCCTGGTATAGGTAGCACTTTTTCATTTACAGTTTCTTTTCAGAAAGGGGAAACAAATTTTCTGGATACGAGACGGCCACAGTTTGATCTCGGTGTTATGGAGTTCCAGGGGCTAAGAGCTTTAATAATAGATAATAGCTGCATTCGAGCTGAGGTCACGAGATATCATCTGCAGAGGCTCGGGATTTCTGTTGATATAGCTCTGAGTGCAGAATCTGCTTATCAGTATTTATCTAATACTTCCAACACAAGGTAACTTTTATTAGTTTTGTTCATCTTGAGTGTAAAACTTTACTAATGCATTTCAATTATCGAAATCAACAGAGCATCGACGCAATTAGCCATGATTCTTATAGACAAAGATATTTGGGACAAGAAAGTGGGTCTGAAGTTCCATCTTCTGTTTAAAGAGCACGTTGATAGAAGTGTGACAAATCTCCAGATGAATACTCCAAAGCTCTTTCTTTTGGCAAACCCCATTAGCTCCAATGAGCTGAATGAACTTAAATCTTCTGGTCATGTAAATAATGTATTGATTAAACCTCTTCAGTTAAACATGTTGGTTAGTTGCTTCCACGAAGCCTTCGGGATTGAGAAGCGGAATCAAGTAATAGTTAAAAGACCTTCTACTCTTAAGAACCTGCTGAAAGACAAGCATATTTTGGTTGTGGATGACAATGCGGTTAACAGAAGGGTGGCAGAAGGTGCCTTGAAGAAATATGGAGCTGTCATAACTTGTGTAGAATGTGGAAAGGATGCGGTGGCTCTCCTCGACCCTCCACACGACTTTGATGCTTGTTTCATGGACCTCCAGATGCCTGAGATGAATGGGTAATTATCTTCGTGCTTTTTAATGAATTTGCTTTATAATCACTCAACACATTGCCTGTGAATAGACACACACGCATATGAGATTCCACATTGGTTGGAGAGGGGAACAAAACATTCCTTATAAGGGTCTAAGGGTGTGGAAACCTCTCCCTAACAGACGCGTTTTAAAATTGTGAGGCTGATAGTAATACGTAACAGGCCAGGGCGGACAATATCTATTAGTGGTGGGCTTGGGCTGTTACAAATGGTATTAGAGCCAGACACCGGGCGGTGTGCCAGCAAGGGCGCTAGGCCCCCAAGGGGGGTGGGTTGTGAGATTCTACATTGGTTGGAGAGGGAAACAAAGTATTTCTTACAAGGGTGTGGAATCCTCCCTAATAGAATTGTTTTAAAACCGTGAGGCTGATGATGATACGTAACAGGCCAAAGTGGACACAATATCTGCTAGCGGTGGGTTTGAGTTGTTACAAATGGTATCAGAGCCAAACACCAGGCGATGTGCAAGCGAGGACGCTGGGCCCCAAGGGGGTGAGTTGTGAGATCCCACATCTGTTAGGGTGGGGAACAAAGCATTTCTTATAAGGGTGTGGAGACCTCTCCCTAACAGACGCATTTTTAAAACCGTGAGGCTGACGGCGATACGTAACGGGCCAAAGCGGACAATATCGGCTAGCATTGGACTTAAACTCTTATAAAACATCCCATTCTTTGTCATGGTATTTCCAAGAATACTACAATAGGCTTCTAGAACTAGTATGGTTACTTCTTTTTTCAGCTGCCTAATTTGAGCAATTTAGTTCTCATCATTTGTTTCACTTAGCTGGTTCGATAAGGCGACACTCACTTAAACTAACAAATGAGCACTTCGTTCTCGTATTAAGGAAAAAAAGGCAAATTTCCTAGTAGATTTATGTTCACTTGCTGTAACCATGATGTGTATCACATATTATATACTCAGGTTTGAAGCTACAAGACAGGTTCGTGCTGTAGAAAGAGGGGTAAACGAGAAACTTACATCAGGAGAAGTGTCAACTGAGGACAATAAGGTTTATTGGCACACACCAATATTTGCTATGACGGCAGATTTAATTCAGTCTCTGTATGAACAGTGCCTGAAGTGTGGGATGGATGGTTATGTAGCTAAGCCATTTGAAGAAGAGCAACTTTATTCAGCTCTAGCATGCTATTTCGAGACTACTTGACACAGTACCGACGCAGCGACAATAACTGTTTCTTACTTCTCAGACCAAAGGGACACGTCTCGTGTGGTAGGACGATGGCTAGCTGGTGGATGGAGTTATCTGGTCGCATCCTTCTCATCTTTTAATTTGTGGTAAAATTCTGCTTTCTTTGAATCTTTTCCATTGTTCATTCACCATCTAAACGATTTCTTCTTTGTTATTTGTTTCAGGAATGACAACCATGATTCGGTAGTCTTAGCAATGGCGTACGGGAAAAGCGAGCAAACGATGCATAATCCATAGTTTTGCATTTTATCGTCTCCCGACAACGGCCATAAACTAACTGATGGCATCCGCCCTTGACTTCTCGTTGGTAAGTGCTTCCTTTTCCTTTTCGATTTGCCTAAGAAAGGCTGCATGATTTACACAATTCCTTATCTTGACATAGGTAGACTCAAATGTTATGATTTGCCAAACTCACTCATTTATGAACCCTGATGACATTTCATCTCGTCCGAGATGGCTTATCGAAATCATCCCTCATACTGCATAGGGGAAGATAAAATCTTCACAATTTATCGAGATTTTCCGAGCTGACTACGAATTATTCAACATTTTTCATTAGCTGTATGTAGTCTGACAGATTTAACAAAGTAGGAAGGATGTCGAATAATCAGAAACACCAGAAACCCCATTTGAAGGAAGGTGTGCTGCTGTTTCCAAGTACTTAGATTTGAAAAATATTGTATATTCCCATGTATACAACAATTTGGCTTTAAGTTATGCAGTTGCTGTTGTTACCTATGCAATGTTCTGTTCTGTTGTATATTTGTATATCATTTCTGTAAGCCTGCAATGTAGCAAAAGAGTAGTAGATGATCACTTTTGTCATTCTCCACTTATCACTTTTATTGCATCTTCAACTTGAGTTATGATTCTCTTTTATTTGTTTTACTTTTATGTCTAATCTGAGAAAGGGTTCGTCTGGTAACCGCCCAAGTCCATTGCTATCAGATATTGTCTATTTTAGGGTTTTCCTTTTGGATTTTTTCTTAAGATTTCTAAACGCGTATGCTAGAGAGAGATTTTCACACCCTTATAAAGAATGCTTCGTTCTCCTAGTTGATGTAAGATCTCACAATCTACCCCATTTGAGGCTCAGCATCATCGCTAGCACTCTTTCCTTTCTCTATTTGACGTGAGACCCCCCCCCCCCCCCCCCCCCCCCCCCCCCCCCCCCCCCCCCCCCCCCCCCCCCCCCCCCCCCCCCCCCCCCCCCCCCCCCCCCCCCCCCCCCCCCCCCCCCCCCCCCCCCCCCCCCCCCCCCCCCAATCTTCTCCTTTCAAGCCCAGCGTCCTTGTTGACATACCATCTCGTGTACACCCTTCTTCAGGGCTTAGCCTCTTCACTGCTCGATGTTTGGCCTGATATCATTTGTAACAGTCCAAGCCCACTGCTAACAAATATTGTTCTCTTTAAGCTTTTCCTTTCGGGCTTTCCCTCAAGTTTTTTAAAACGTGTTTGTTAGGGAGATGTTTCTACACCTTTATAAAGAATGCTTCGTTCTCCTCCCAACCGATGCGGGATCTCACACCTCTACTAACTACTGAATACTAAGATGATTCAGGCTTCAGCACTAGAAAGTAGAATTAAGCATTTTTTGATACTTCCCATTAAAATAAAAGTATGTTATGTGGATATTAAGCAGCGGGTCGAGGATAGGGATGCGAGGTTGGGGATGCACTCTCTGTCTCCGTCCTCGATGCCACAAAGAACTTTGTTTCATTCTCTGTGGTCCCATTCTCTAATATAGAGAATTGGAATCACGAGGGAGCTCTAATCTCAATCCACATTTGGCCAATCTTATCTGTTCTTTGAGATTTGATGTGAAAAACAATTACGCACTGAAACATATACTGTTTTCACTTCCAAAATCATGATTTCTGTTAAGGATATTTAGTAATAAATTATAGTTTACCATATATATTATATTTGATATTTTATTATAAGGCAAATATTAGATATTTGCCTTATTATCATAGGTATCTTTCTATTTATTGTTATTTCCATTTATTACTATTTCCATATCCTTGTAATTCATTAGATTATAAATAAGATAACTTTCACACTATTTAGGTGTGGTGGATTAAGCAAACATTTACATGGTATCAGAGCCCTCTCGGTTTAACAACCCCGATCCTTTCTTTTCAATGGCTTTTGAATCCTCTAATCTTCTTCTCCACCACCCCTGCTGGTTTTGACGCCGCAGGGGCAGTCTTCATGGCTGCCGTAGTCGGAGCCGATTGATTACTCTTCGGCTCCACCCTATTGACCTCCAAATCACCTTTTGTCATACTCTGTACATATAACCTCACCTTTTCCAACCAAATCGGTTTTCCCCTTGGCCAATATAGTCTCTCTCATTTTCTTCCCAATCAACCTTCATCCTTCACATAAACCCTAACCTAAACCTATCAACCTTTTGCAGAGATTTACCTTCGGAATCTGGGTGCCGCACTGGCCTATTCGCCAACCAAGTTGCCGCCGCCCTTCCTGCCAAAATTGGCTTCTTCGCCCGATGAGGCGACTCTTCCGACTGCCCTTCTCGCCAAAATTGGCTCCTTCGCCCAATGTGGCGACTCTTCCGGCTTCAACATTGTCTTTGTCCCTTGCTCTAGGTTTCCCCTTCTACTTCTTGGGGTTAGAAATATTCTCACCAGAGCCAAGGCAGCATCGTCGCTAAGCGACAATCCCTCTTCATGGGTTAGACATATTCTCGCCGAAGCCAAGGCAGCATCGCCGCTGAGCGGCGATCCCTCTGCAAATTTTTGATGGCCAAGAACTGGGTTGTTAGCATCTTCATGAAAAGTGTTTCTCAACCTCTTTGAATTTTTCAGATTCAAGCTTCACGTTCGTTTAAATCCGACGCTTAGCTTGCGGTGGGGTGTTAAGGATATTTAGTAATAAATTATAGTTTACCATATATATTATATTTGATATTTTATTATAAGGCAAATATTAGATATTTGCCTTATTATCATAGGTATCTTTCTATTTATTGTTATTTCCATTTATTACTATTTCCATATCCTTGTAATTCATTAGATTATAAATAAGATAACTTTCACACTATTTAGGTGTGGTGGATTAAGCAAACATTTACCTTAGCATAGCTTTGTTTGTACAAAACAAACTCTATTTTATATGGAAAATCAATTGCTTTGCTCGATTAATTGTAAGTAGAAACATCAGCACATGGCCTAGCAGCGCATCAGCACATGGCCTAGCAGCGCATAGACAGATGCGTTCTAAGATGTCACTGTTTGTGGCCATTCTATTTTCTTACTCGGATAGATTACTCTGTTTTTGCTAGGGAGCCTGCTTGGTAAATGACCTATATAATAGATATATATAGTAAAAAGCTAGTAAAGCTATATATATGGTAGATAGTTATATATAGTAGATGGTTATGTATAGTAACCTAAACCATATATATATATATACCATCAAATCAAATAGAAATAGAACTTTGAAAATGTACTTTTGTATTCTCTTACGATCCTTTAGCTAGAGTTCTCCTTGCATTTTTTTCAATATCCTGTTCTTTGTGTTCATCTCGATCGAGTGTGTGTTGTTGTGCGATCCTAACATCTTTCTGTTTCTCTGCCATGGCTGCTCTGTGGACGGGTACCCTGCTCACTCTGGCTCTGCTATTACTGTCCACAATTCAGCATAAAGCAGGTAACCACCAATGCCCATTTGAAATTTCAAGTCAATAAATGCTTAGTTTTATGAAACTTACTTCCAGACAATGAACTCTGAGTAGGTGGGGAGTTTGAGCAATGGTGTATAGCAGACGAGCAGACCCCAGATGATGAACTACAGATGGCTTTGGATTGGGCTTGTGGAAGAGGAGGCGGCAACTGCAGCAAAATCCAACCAAACCAGCCTTGTTTTAACCCAAATACAGTGAAAGATCATGCTTCATTTGCCTTCAATGCTTACTTTCAGAACTTCAAGCATCAGGGTGGATCCTGTTTCTTCAAAGGAGCTGCCATCATTACAGAGCTGGATCCTAGTAAGCCTCCACTTTCACTTTCTACCATCTTTATCATTATCTTTCTTTCTGGTAAATTGCAAAAGTCACCATGGCCATGCTTCTTCAAGGAGTTGTCAGATGTTGGAGAGGAAAACGAAACGTTCCTTATAAAGATGTGGAAACCTCTCCCTAACAAATGCATTTTAAAATCGTGAGGTTGATAATGATATGTAACGGGCCAAAGTGGATACTGTTGGCCAGCAGTGAGTTTGAGTTATTACAAATGGTATTAGAGCTAGGCACCGAGCGGTATGCCAGCGAAGACACTGGGCCCCTAAGGGGGGTGGATTGTGAGATCCCACATCGGTTGGAGAGAGGAATGACATTCCTTATAAGAGTGTGGAAACCTCTCCCTAATAGATCGTTTTAAAACCGTGAGACTGATAACGATACATAACTGGCCAAAGTGGATAATATTTGCTAACGGTGAGTTTGAGCTATTACAATTGATATTAGAGTTGGCGCCGAGCGGTGTGCCAGCGAGGACGCTAGGATCCCAAGAGGGTGGGCTGTGAGATCGCACATCGGTTGAAGAGGGGAATAAAACATTTCTTATAAGGGTGTGGAAACCTCTCCTTAGTAGACGCATATTAAAACAACTATACATAATGGATCGAAGCGGACAATATCTACTAGCGGTGTGCTTGGGTTGTTATAACGATGCATTTGTCTTTTTACATTATTGAGAGGACAACGTGAACCCATGTGGAAGCCATGAAGCATGTTGGATTTGATTATGTTTTACTTCCATTTTCTTCATTTCTATTAACAATGATTATGAACTAAAATATTAGAAAGTAAGTTTAAGCTTAAAAGAGTGACTTCGTTTCATTATTACCTCGAGCTCCTCAAAGATCGTTGTTAGTCTAATTTATCATTATTTTAGTCTAGGCTCGATTTTTTGAAAACCTAGCCGGGTTTATAAACTTAGTTTTCAAAAACTAAATAGTTATCGAACGAAACGTCCCCATTTATCTCTAAGCTGAATTGCCCCTCTAGCCTCGTTCTCATTGTAATGAAATTGAAACAGAAAGGAAAGATAGTTCACATCGATCGATATCTTTCTCGTGCTTCCAAAAGCCGAGACTTTTTTTTTTTTTTTTAGTTCAACAACTTGTAGGGTGGAAGATTTAAATGTCTAATATCTTATTATATGCTTTGATTGGTTAAACTATGCTAAAGTTGATTGATAAAGTCGAAATTGTTTATTAGTTGTGTATATCGATGAGCATGATTAGTTGTACTCGAGTTTTTTTTGTCTTATACATGTTTTGGTGCAGGTCATGGCTCTTGCCAATACGAGTTTATTCCATAGTGAGAAGTAGAATCAGAAGAGATCACTATTTCTACCACTTAGTTGTTTATGATATCTATGTAAACTGACAAGATAGTCTCAATCGCTTATAGAGCTTCGATCCTTTATTATTTTCAAAACTTTACTTTATTATTTTTTTAACGTTGATTAAAGTAGACAAAAAAAAAAAAAAAAAAAAAAAAAAAAAAAAAAAAAAAAAAAAAAAAAAAAAAAAAAAAAANAAAAAAAATAGGAGTAGACATCAAACTGTGTGTCATCCAAGATGTTGGGCCTCAAGGGAGTGGACCTCTCCCTAACTAATGCGTTTAAAACGGTGAGGTTGATGACTATACATAATGGATCAAAGCGAACAATATTTGCTAACGGAAGGCTTGGACAATAACAGACTCGTTGGATAAATGTTAGCTTTTGTGATTTTTTTTTTTTGTCTCTAACGGTTTAACGGTAAATTCTTACAACTCAAATAAGTCTCGTAACGATAGAACTAATTCTAATCTAATGTATAAAATTTAAATTAGGTTAGTTCAGTTTCAACGAGTTTCAATCAAAACTCATATGTTATCTGTCGTAATTGTTTAGTAGAGTAAGTACTGCCCTTTAATATTACCTGAATTTAGTTTCTAAATTTTCGAATATAAAATTGAAATGAGAAGACAAGACGTTCGGCTAATTGTGTACGAACTTTGAAACTTTAGTAACTAGAGACAACTTAGAATTTCGAGAGACAAGATGAGAATCAAAGACATGGAGATGACAACAAAAAATAAAAGGTCCCACGAGTTACCCTAAATGCTCAACAAAACGTGTAAATAGAGGTCATGTTTGGAGCTTGAGATGAGATAGGGAGACAAAAAGGAATAAAGAACCTTTAATATTCATAAGACTATACGACCAGATCTGAAGACAATGATAAAGTTCAAAACAATATTTGTCACCTCGTCCCTTCCTACTAACATAGAAACAAATTCTCGTAGTATAAGAGTCTCTACGTGAATATCTTCACGATCAAGCTGAATTAGAACACTACTCGAGTGGAAATGGTTCAACCCACATGCATCATTTGATTGAAGCACTTTAGTCTAATCGTCTTGAGCTCCGCTCAAGAGAAAGGTCTATGTTCCTACAACGATTTTGATAAGAACTGAAAACTCGATCTCGAAAAGGTTCAAAACTTCCCGAAAAGGTTGAACATGGTCGGGTAAGGTTGGTTCTAAAAGTCAAAAAGTTGTTTATATTAGTTTATTTTTCATGGAAGTTCGTAAAATTATGACACGAAGTTAAGCTTTGTTCTTGCTCACCCCACCAAAATTGTCATTTTTTGGGTGCATGCCATGCCATGCCATGCGTGCATTTATGTTTGTCTTTGTGGCGCCCACCTTATGTATAATTAATCCTTGAATCTTGGGAGGGACACTGTGCCAATTGCAATGGCTCTCTAATATTATTGAATATTTTTTTCTTATTCTCACCTTCACTATAAGAACGAGCGAGCGAGGTTGTGTCGTGTACATAGTTCCCTTCGTTGAATTAGAAATTTGACAAATACGTTGTTTTAAGTGAAACATTGTAGAAACAAGTTTCCGACACGTGCACCAATGAAATCTTTAACAATCATTGTACAACCATTTTTGACATCCACCCTTATAATAAATGTTTCGTTCTTCTCTCTAATCGATATGAGATCTCATAATCTACCCCCATTGAGATTTCAATGTCCTCTTTAGCACACTGCCCCATGTTTGACTCTGACACCATTTGTAACAACAGCCCAAGCTCATAGTTGACAAAAATTGTTTGTTTTGGTCCGTTATGTATTGTCGTCATCCTCACATGTTTATAATGGTTTCATTCTCCTCTCCAACAGATGTGAGATTTCACTTCGAAGTAATCTTTATGTAATTATTTTAGTTCAACCAAATCTCTGAAATTTTGAACGATAATAAATATATATGGAATTTGAATAAGGCCGTTCACAAACAAGTGTAAATAATTGGACAATAGAAAAGTTAATTAAATTGTCCATGTTTTAATGATTAATTGATATGCGTCATGACCATATTATTTACTTATCTTGAAACGCAAGCAGACTACTATTTCTACATATCAATACTGATCCAACTAAATCTAAATACACTTAATTTTGGAGTACTTATTACTGAGCCACTAAAAAAAGTGATACGTAAATATTATTCACTTTGGTCCATTATGTATCACCGTCAATCTCATGATTTTAAAACGCGTCTTCTAGGGAGAGGGAAACGAATCATTCTTCCTCTCTCCAACCGATTAGGGATCTCACAATCCACCCTCTTTCGGGGCAACATCCTCACTGACATATATTGCTCGGTGTCTAGTTCTAATACCATTTGTAACAACTCAAACTCACTTCTAGCAAATATTGTCCACTTTTGCCCAATTACGTATTACTATCAGTCTCATGATTTTAAAACACGTATGTTAACGAGTGATTTCCACATTCTTATAAAAAGTCGTTTTGTTCTCTTCTCCAACCAATGTGAGATATTATAATAACTATCAATTCTTTCTTAACCATCGTCTTATTAAAATCACTCTTATCTAGATGAAGTTTAACGGTCTGAAGTAAAGAGAAAAGGAAAAAGATTAGGCGCATAAATTTCATGAATTAATCCTTGTTCTAGAAGGATATCTAGATATGATTAGGGCTATATTGGGAATATAATCAATATCCTATGCTATTTTGGCACGCGCATAAAGTGATATGACAAAAACAAATAAGAAAAATTGATTGGAGGAGAAAATTATTTGAGTGGGAATTAAAATTAAATTGCATGTTTGTGGTGGGATATTTATTTAGAAGAAAAAAAAAAAAAAAAAAGAAGGTTAGGTGCATTGAAGCTAAATATTTTGATATTGTCCTATGTGTATTTGCACATGAATTGAATATATAATTACAAGCATCCAATGAAAAATCAAATCAAATCTAAATCAATTGATTCTCCATTTTTTTTTTCTTCTTTTAATTTCTCTCTCTTTCTTGCCTATTTGGTTGATGTGACCTTACTTTATTTTTATTTTTAAACTTTCGAACGCGACAAAAAGTGAAGCCACCCAAAACGAAGAGGAGCATATAAAAGAAAATTTGGGATGAAAACAACCAAATAGTTGGTTCAGTTGGATCCACTCGAAATTTTAAGTTGGTTCAGTTGGTAACCCAAACTACTCGAATGGAGTTCACGATGTTCATTTTTTTAATTATTAAAAAATTATATTTATTTATTTAAAATCTCATACGATCACTAGCTAGCAGTTCATAAATTATAAAGTTATTCATGAATTAATAATAATAATAATACTAAATAAATCAATAAATTAAAACTAAACCTTATCTTATGACATGACTTTTTTTCTATTAAAAAATTAAGGGATTGGCCCACGTGTAATCTTTTATCCAATCCACATAATAATAATAATTATTATTATTATCATTATAATAAATTATAATAAATCCAGCAAAAATTTATAAATTGAAATTAAATCACTCCATGCCAAGAACATGGGATGGGTCTTGCATCCAAAGTCAAGTTATTCCCTTTGCTCTAAAATTTTAATTGAATATAATATTTAAAATTAAAAAAATAAATAATTTTACCATTGAATTATTGAATTTCTTGAACTAATTTGACTAACTTTTTAGCGTTTGAATTTTTCATATTCTAAAATTTAAAAAATAATTAAGAAGTTATAAATTAATATACTCTTTTTAATATTTAATTACATCAATTAATACAAACTAAATTTAAGTGTAATGAGAGTTAAACCTTTTGTAATTATGATTATTTAAGAGTAAAAGTATTATTTTTTGGAGGGTATTTTCGTAACTGCACACAACTAGGTGACAAAAATGGCGATTGCAGTTTCGCACTCGCTCTGTTAAATACTTCTCAGGCGGTTCGCAGAGGACTCCCCCTTCGCTATTCTCTCTCTCTCAAAATGACTCTGGTTTGAAGTGAACTCCAGCCGGAAGATTCTTCAAGCGAGGTGAGTTTAACAATTTGCTTCATTATGATGAACCTATGATATTCTTCTCGTTGAGTTTAATTCGATGTAACTTCTGGGAATCACAAGTGTTTGTTTGATGTTTTGTGGAATCTGTTCTTCATTTGTTTGTAGGTATTTGCATTTTCTTGTCTGATTTAGTATTGTTGCTAAAGGATTTGGATGGAAATGGGAATTCTTGGCTTAAATTGGCTGCCATTCTGTATTTATGCTCTGTTTTCTTTGTAGCATTTTTGTGGAGGTCGATTCCTTGAACAATTTTTCTCTCATATTTTCTGCTGTGTAACGAATTAAGTTGTTAGAATGGTTTCTTACTGTTTGTTTGTTCGTTCATGACTCTCTCTTTACTTTGCGAATTGGGTTTGAATTTTCTAGGGATTAATGGTAGATGTTATGAAACAGTATCGAATTCCGATGCTATCGGTTTCATGTGTGAATAGCTAAAGTTGAATGATGATCTGGTGGCGGATATAGACGAATACGTGGAAAGGTATGATCATGAGTCACCAAACTGATTTAAAATATTCCTTCATGATTTTTAAATTGCTTTTTCTTAAGTAGAAAGTATAAAGTATAAAGTATAAATTTGATTTCTCTAAGTTGTAAGTTCGGATGATTATTTGGACTGACAGGATTCTCTTAGCAATTTCTCTGTTTTCAACTGTGATCTAATGGATGAATCAAACTTGAAAAATGTCTTCCTTGGTGTTCCTTGCTAGTTTTCATCCTTTTTGTAAACTATCTTGTGTATTGACTATTGTGAGAACCGTCGGTTGGAGAAGAGAATGAAACATTCCTTATAAGGGTGTGGAAATCTCTCCTCACAGAGCATCTTAAAAACTTTGAGGGGAAGCTCGAAAGGAAAACCCCAAAGAGGACAATATCTGCTAGTGGTGGGTTTGAACTGTTACAAATGGTATCAGAGCCCGACGCCAGGCAATGTGCCAGGACGCTGGCCCTAAGGGGGTGGATTGTGAGAACCCATATCGGTTGGAGAGGAGAACGAAACATTCCTTATTCCTTTTAATAAGGGTGTAAAAAACCTTTTGTACCCCCTAATTTTGAGTTCTCTTTTTATGGGTCTGCTTGGTGCTAATATTTTTATAGGTTGAATTGAGAGAATCTGTGGCAGCTTGAGTTAGATGGCTTGAGCTTGTTTGAACTTTGAAGTATGCTATCTATCTTATGTTTGTTGGCTTCTGCTGGACTTTAGATCAGTAATAAACTCATATGAGAATGACTGTTTTGAGTCGATATGTTATCCGATGCTGTCATGGGTACCCATGATGCTGATTTCGGTTCATATGTGTAGTAACATAGGATAAAGATTTGGAAAACGGCAGCTCTTGGTGAAAGGATCTTGAATACTCTTAGCTTCTGTGGAGATAAAAGCAGTCCTGTTCAAGTAGACGCTTTGTAAAATGCAAGCTTCTCAGCTTTATAGAGGTCAACATATGTCGAAAAGACTGTGTTATCAGCCACTTCAAGGAGTGGATGCCTACTGTGTCTCCCAATTTCAAACTTTAGGTCGCCAATTATATACCAATGCTGGCAACGAAAGAGCTCAGTTCAATCTTCAAGACATCAGTGATCGGTACTGCACTTTGGAGTCGTCCTCAGGAAGCCACGGCTATGCAAATCACAACTCGACGTCGACGACCATCACTTTCTCATCCAATGGGAGTCCTTCTGATCAGCATAATTCCCCTGACAATACGTATGGCTCACCAGTAAGCGGATCCTGCATAACAGATGATATTAGTGATTTTAGGCACAAACTGCTGGAATTGGAAACTGTGATGCTTGGCCCTGATTCTGATATTGTTGATAGTTTTGATAGTTTCTACCAGGAAGGAACTGAAAATTCAGAAGTGGGAAGTTGGGGACAAGTGATGGATGCAATCACTAAAGGGAACTTAAAAAAGATCCTAATAGCTTGTGCTAAGGCCGTGTCCGATAATGATGCCTTAATGGCACAATGGCTTATGGATGAACTGCGCAAGATGGTGTCGGTTCGGGGTGAACCGATGCAGAGATTGGGAGCTTATATGTTGGAGGGGCTGGTTGCACGGTCAACCTTCTCAGGCAGTAGCATCTATAAATCTTTGAGATGCAAGGAACCAGCAAGCATGGAGCTCCTCTCTTATATGCATGTTTTGTACGATGTTTGCCCGTATTTCAAATTTGGATACATGTCTGCAAATGGTGCCATTGCAGAAGCCATGAAAGATGAAGATAGAGTACACATCATTGATTTCCAAATCTCTCAGGGTACTCAATGGATCACTTTGATTCAAGCTTTTGCAGGCAGGCCTGGTGGACCGCCTCACATTCGTATAACCGGCATAGATGATCCTGCATCAGCTCACGCTCGGGGAGGCGGCCTAGATATCGTAGGGATGAGGCTTTCTAAGTTAGCAAAGTTATTTAATGTCCCATTTGAGTTTCACTCGGCTGCCATCTCTGGCTGCGACGTTCAGCAGAAAGACTTGGGAATTCGACGAGGGGAGGCTTTAGCAGTGAACTTTGCATTCATGCTACACCATATGCCAGATGAGAGCGTAAGCACCGAAAACCATCGAGATCGGCTATTGAGGCTGGTTAAGGGTCTGTCTCCAAAGGTAGTGACGCTTGTTGAACAAGAATCCAACACGAACACCGCTGCATTCTTTCCCCGGTTCATCGAAACGCTGGATTACTACAACGCCATGTTTGAATCAATCGACGTTACTCTTCCAAGGCAGCACAAGGAGCGAATCAACATCGAGCAGCATTGTCTAGCCAGGGAAGTTGTCAACATACTAGCATGTGAAGGGGCAGAGAGAGTAGAACGACACGAGCTACTCGGAAAGTGGCGACTGCGATTCTCAATGGCAGGATTCACTCCCTACCCATTAAGCTCTTTGGTGAATGCTACCATAAAAACGTTATTAGATAACTATTCTAACAGGTATAGGCTTGAAGAGAAAGAAGGGGCTCTATATCTAGGCTGGATGGATAGGGATTTGGTTGCTTCTTGTGCATGGAAGTGAAAATGTAGCCATGGTTTACAGGAACTAGCCATTAGAAACCAAGGGGGGCGCATGTTTTTTTGAGTTCCATTAGATGCTGAGACAAAACGTACACTTGTCTTTAACAAAATGTATTGCCAAGAACTTTCCTTGTCTGGTGATGGTAAATGTTTTCTATATGTATGCTATGTTGGGATGAGTTAACTTTCACGAAGGGTAGTAGCGTTTCTGTCTTGTATGACTAACCTACATAGACACTGTTGTTAGTTTAGATTTGGGGTTGTTCTCGTTATGTTCAGTAGCGTTCTGTCTGGTATGACTAACCCACATAGACACTGAAGTTGGTTTAGACTTGGAGTTGCTCTCGTTATGTTCAGTTAGATTATTTACCTGAGACACTTTGTGAGATCCTACATCGGTTGGAGAGGAGAATGAAACATTGAAACATTTCTTATAAGGGCGTGGAAACTTCTCCTTAGCAGACGCATTTTAAAATCGTGAGACTGACGACAATGAGTAATGAGTCAAAATGGACAATATCTATTAGGGATGGGCTTAGGCTGCTATAAATAGTACTAAATGGACAACATCGAGCAGTGTACCAGTGTACAAGAGGGGGTGGATTATGAGATCCCACGTCGGTTGGAGAGGGGAACAAAACATTTCTTATAAGGTGTAGAAACCTCTTTCTAGCATATGCGTTTTAAAACCGTGAGGCTGACAACAATATATAACGGGTCAAAGCTAACAATATCTGTTAGCGGTGAATTTGGGCTGTTACACATTTTGTTGGGATAAACTTGGCTATATCATGTGGTCCCCAACTAACATCTAGTGGCACTTGGTTTACCATAATTGATTCACATAGATACCATATCGTTAACACGACTCTTTATGAGAAACACTCGCACTCTTTATCAACACCAATTAAGAAGAGATTAAAAACAATTCGTAGAATGCTACAAAACTTTGTTTTGCTTGAAACGGCTTGAAATTTCATGGGATAAAACTCAAGATATCTTTATTTCTAAAATACTTAAATCATTTTTACGAGATATTATATTTATTTCAATAATAAATTAAATCGATTGCACTTCTAAAATGATTTAGCTAGAATAAAGTTATGGCTATCAAACAGGCCCCGACCCAACAAATACGTTAGTTGTAGTAGCAACTCTTGAACGCCGAGTTTAATAAGTCGGGTAGTTATACGAACCATCATGAAAAAAACAAAATTGTACAATACAATCATGTGAATGGGTTGCATAGATTGAATGACTCAATTTCATGGGCATAGGCAACCCATGAAATCCGCTTCCTCCATGCGTGAACCTCTTCAATTTCTACACCTTTTTCAACGGATTTTTCTGTACAAACATTATTAAAAGTTTTATAATTAAAAAAAAAAAAAAAAAAAAAAAAAAAAAAAAAAAAAAAAAAAAAAAAAAAAAAAAAAAAAAAAAAAAAACCACATAAAAACTTCACGCGACTTCTAATTCAATTAAAGTTGCTCCCATACTGAATTTTTAAAGAGTTCTTTTTTAATATTTTAATTTTATAATTAATAATTCCCCACTTATTTTATATTTTTCAAAATTCACGAATCCACCTGCACAAAATTAAAATTTATTTAAAATTTAATAAATTAATTATAGATGGGAGTAATTCAAAATTCAATTTTATATTTAATGGATTAATTAGGTTAAATTGCAAATTTATGGTTCGAAAAATGTTAGAATTTCATCCGAATAATTTGATAAAATCTGATAAATACTCTTTGCTACGATTCTGATAAAAATGGGAAGGATCAATTATAGCGTTTATAATATTCAAAATTTAACATAGTTTTTAAATCATTTTTTTAATATATTTTTGGTGATAAAATAAGAAAATTATACCATAAAAATAGGGTTTATAAGGTTAATTTTATAAAAATAATTATCTTCATTATTAAATATAAAATATGAAATTTTTATTACACGTTTTGTTAAAATTAAAAAAAAGAATAAAATTATTAATTACTTAATTCTTAAAATGATTAATTTGAAAGTCCACGATATTTCATTATTAGAAAGTCAATGTAGGGAAGGGAAGGCGTTGGATTATAGGACACGTAAATTGGAGAATGCCATCTTGAAAAGTTAAAGGTCAAGACTACGTCGTTTTGGCGATTTGATCGGGATTGCGCGCCACGTATAAATGGAGAACGACCCTGCCGCCTCGACTTGACGCAGGAAAAACCAACTGAACGGAAGAGAGAGAGAGAGGGAAGTTTTTTTTTTTTTCTCGCTCCGTTTCTTTGGAGATTTCCGTCCGGCATCAACACCAAGGTATTCTTCTTCTTCTTCTTCTTCCTCGTTTTGTTTCTCCTTCAAATATTCAGGTGGCTTAATGATCTGTCTCGTTTCAAGAGCTAACTCGTAATTTTTCGTGTTAATTGGCATGTTTAATAGGTTCTTTTTTCTTTTCTTTTTGTCAATGTCTTTACCTTTAGGTTTTGCGTTTGCAATTTTTCATTTTCTGTAATCAAGTTGATCTTTGCGTTTCTTCCGCTTTATCTGTATATATGATTTTCGATACGTGAACCGGAAAGCCTCAAATCTGCTTTTTCAGCTTTTTGAAATGGTTTCCCGGCGAATTTTCTGATTTCTTGCTCATCGGACTTTATAATTTTGTCTCTTGAAGTCCGTTTCATTTGCAAATGGTAATGCATGAGTATTTTGTTGCTCAAACCTCTCGATTGTTTTTGTTGTAATTCCAAAATAATAGCAAGAAGAAGAATTGCCGAAGAAGCAGTCAGGAAGAAGAGTATTTCTTTCGACTATCCGTTTTGGTTTAAATACGAATGATATTTTTCGGGTTGTAATAGTAATGTCAGGACTCTGTACTTCCGTTATATCGATGGTTTTTAGATATTTTATGAGAAATTATTGGATTAAGGTGAAGCTGGGTTAGCTGTATCAAGAATCAAGTTTATGAATGTGAGGATTAAACTCTGTCGCATTCCTTTTAGGATTCAGCTGCCAGCTCTTAGTTTATTATCTGGTTGGGTTCACATTCTCCTTTGTTCGTTTTTTTTTTAAATACCTCTTGGATCTTTATAAATGTCACTGTCATTTTAGACCCCAACACTGCTCTAATTTTCTCAACTCACTTCAAATTTGGAACTCTTTACAGATGCCAGCTGATAATTCAATTCCATTTGACCGAGATGCCGAGCCTTTTGTTGAGGTCGATCCAACTGGAAGGTTTGGACGATACGATGTTCTTCTTGGGTCTGGAGCAGTGAAGAAAGTTTATCGGGCATTTGATCAGGAGGAAGGTATAGAGGTTGCTTGGAATCAGGTTCGATTGAGGAAATTCAGTGGGGATCCAGTGTTCATCAACCGCTTGAGATCGGAGGTTCAGCTGCTGAGCACGTTGAGTAACGATTATATCATAGTTTGCTACAGTGTTTGGAATGATGATGAGCACAATACGTTGAATTTCATTACCGAGGTGTGTACATCAGGAAATCTGAGGGATTATCGTAAGAAACATCGACATGTGTCAATTAAGGCCTTGAAGAAGTGGTCAAAGCAGGTACTTGAGGGATTGGATTATCTTCATAATCATGAGCCTTGCATTATTCACCGAGATCTCAACTGCAGTAACATATTTGTCAATGGGAATATTGGTCAGGTATTTGCATCACTCTTGATAATGCTACTATCTCTAACCTAAGATAAATTTTGCAGATGACTTATCTTTTTTTCGGTTTTTATATTCTTGATCATTATTTTAGGTGCAAGCAAATCACCTTTTGTGGAAATTCAAAAAAAATGCCGATGACTCATTAAAAGATTTGCCTGAGCTGCTTGAATAATAGTCCATATGCTACACATGATTGTCGATTGACTTTGTACTGATTGAAGCTAAAACTGAGGTTATGATCAATTAAAATATTTGTCGATTGGCTTTGTCAAATCTCCCTTGTTCACAAGAACGTGCATGTGGTTAGACAAATTCATTTTAGAACATTGTTTCCTGAATCCAAGTATCAACTATATAATCTCAAATTTGCCTGCTAATCTATATGATTCCCAAAATAAGATTAAACCACAAGTATCCAATAGTCCATCCACTTGTTTATCTTTGTGGTATTGAAGCGTGATTACACTCATGTTTACAGGTGAAAATAGGTGATCTAGGTTTTGCAGCTATAGTTGGCAAGAGTCATGCTGCGCACTCAATCATAGGCACACCGGAGTATATGGCACCAGAACTATACGAGGAAGATTACACAGAGATGGTGGATATATACTCTTTTGCGATGTGTTTGCTTGAGATGGTCACGATGGAGATACCATACAGTGAATGTGATAGTATTGCCAAGATATACAAGAAGGTGACGACTGGAATAAAACCCCAAGCATTAAACAAAGTGACAAATGATGAAGTTAGGGCTTTCATTGAGAAGTGCATTGCACAACCAAGGGCAAGGCCTACCACTTCTGAACTTCTCAAGGACCCCTTCTTCGACGAAGTCAGGGATGAAGATTCCGAACAGAGTTATTAGAGGAGAAGCACTTTTAACCAGAGATTTTAAGACGTGTTTCCTCTACCCGTGCCACCACCGACCGATGAGCATGAAGGTTTTTCTCTTTTTCATACTGCACTTCAGTTTTTTCCCATTTCTGTAATTCATTTCTCGTCACTGGATTCTTGTCAATGACTTCATGTCTATGGAATGATATCTTGGATTTGCCGAGGCAAGCAATAAAATTCTTTTCCCTTGTAGCCATCTCTGGGACTCCTCTGTTTTGACAAGAAGGATTATGAACGAACTTCGCATCTTACAGAATACAAATATGTTGCGAAATAAGCATTCTTGGATGAATTGCATATCCTATTTCCAGAAATGCACAGGCGTAAGCAAAGCATTTTGCATTTTGCCCAAAAACTAAGATAAGTGGTGGATTTTAGATAAGGGAAGGAAGTGCCTCTAGATTTGAGCCAGTTCTAATAGCACGAGATCCCAGGACGTTCTTGGAAGATTGTATAACTTCTTGTTCATTGGCATAGAGCTGGCGGCACACCAGCATGTAGACATCAGCCCCGGCGGTAACCTCGGTTCTTGTCTCCTCTGTCTTTCTTAAGGTGAAGAATGCTCTTTTACCACAAATTTCACATCTAGCTGGCAACTTTGTTACTGCGTCAGCCAAGGTCAGCCAAGGGTATAACATCAAGTTCAAGAGTCCAATTTCATCCCTAAAAAATATTGTCTGATTTGGTCCGTTACGTATCTTCGTTAGCTTTACGGTTTTAAAACGTGTTTGCTAGGGAGAGGTTTTCGCACCCTTATAAGAAATGCTTTGTTCTCTTCTCCAATCGATGTGAGATCTCATAGTTCACCTCCTTGAGGTCTCAGTGTCCTCTTTCAACTTTCCCTTGTGTATGCTAGAGAGGTTTTCACACCGAATGTTTCGCGATCCTCTCCAATCGATGTGAGATTTCACAATCCACTTTCTTGGAGGTCAGAGTTTTCTTTGGGCTTTCCCTTCTAGACTTCCCTCAAGGTTTGTAAAACGTGTTTCCATACCCTTACGAAGAATGTTTCGTTCTCCTCCCAAATCGATGTGGGATTTTACAATCCACCCTCTTGAGGGCCCAACGTCCTCTTTGGGCTTTCAGAATTATTAGTCAAATTGTAAGAAGAACCTTTTTAAGTAATCTCCATTAGGCCCGCAACATCTTTTATCAGTAACATTGCAGAAAAAATCATAGAGATCATAGAAAAGCATGAGGACGAGAGTTCTGTCAAACAGTCAAACAATTGTTCAAATAAGATACCTTATCGAAAGCATCTTCTCCAAATTTCTGTGGTGGGAAGGACCAGCATGTAAATTTCTGCTCATCAATACCGTACCTTGTGTCCTTCTTTACTTGATCATCACTGATCTCTGTTAATCATAAACTTGAACACAAAAAATCCACTAAACGAGGGATATACATCCAATTCATCATCGATTCGGAGTACATGCATTTGAATATCTGTTATCAATAATTTTTATGAGTATTCGGTTATTAAGAATAACACTAATTTATCAAAATTTGTTAGAGAATTTTTTAAAACTATTTCAAACTTTAATTACGTATTTAAATGCAATAAAAATCTAACCCACCCAATCAATAAATAATAATAAATTAATTTATAAAATATATATAAATAAAAAAAATTTGAAATATAATTTTTAATATTAGGAACAAAAATTAATTATATTTTAAAATAATATATTATCAGAATAATTAATGTATCATATAACTTTTAATAAAGTAATTTTTTATAATTTTTATTAGTTTAATGTTAAAAATAAATAAATTTTTCAAACAAAAAATTATTTTTTTTTTTGAAGAGAAATATAAAATAAAAATATTATGATAAAAAAATTGCATGTAATTTATAATAAAACTAAGGAAATACTACACGTGAAAAAGATAAAAACAGCCCTTTTCTAAATAAAAATAAATAGATACAGAATAGTTTCTATAATAAAAATTATATGCAAGTTTCAAAAAATAATAACCACAAATGCGTGTTGTGGTCCTTATAATAATTAAAAATGTCTCAATTTTTAATGAATTTCATTTTAAATTATGAATATATATATATATATATATAAAAGATATGGTTTTAATAAAATTAATTAATTTTGGCCATTTTTATTAGTAAATAAATTTAATTAATCTATAAAAAAAAATTAATAAATATATATATTAATAATAAAGGTCTATTGACGCTAATTTAGGCTGATATAAAGTTTCATGGAATTTATAATTAATAAAAAAAAATATAGGATAAATTGCAAGTGTTATTTAATGAATGCAAATGTGTTGATTAGAGAGAAATCACTAACAAAAAAATGTGGAAAGTCATCTACATTTGATTTATCAAAAGTTTATGTAATTAATGGATATGATACGTAATTAATGAACTATAATCCAGTAATAAAAATTAAAATTAAAAATAAAATTATTTTTGGAAGTATATAGTGTTAAACTAAGTTTTCACCCATCCATTTCGGTATGGGTTTCGGTATGTGACTCTAGAATTAAGTGTCATGCACGGGATTATATGTCCGCTCTCTAAAATGACATTTACTCGAGATTGAAAATTCTCAAATAGTGTAGACATGGTGTCTCTAAAATGACATTTACTTGAGATTGAAAATTTCTCTACTAGTGTAGACGTAGTGTTAGCTCTCCACCACTTGGGCCTTGTGGCCTAAGTGAGTTACCTTGTGTGATGCAGCCATAATGTTAGCTCTCCACCACTTTGGCCTTGTGGCCTAAGTGAGCTACCTTGTGTGATGTAGCGTGGGCGAGAGTTGCAAGACGAGCAACTTGGGTGTCTTCCTTTGAAAATAGTCTTTTAAGTACAATATTGGACGACACGAGTGAGCTGATACTGCGCCCCAACTCATGTGTCGGAGGTTGGATTATGCATCTACTATCCATAACTGGTGTCGTAAATGGTCTAGCATGGACATGGGAGAGTTCAATGCTCGATGAGAACCCGAATAGATGGATGTTCAAGATGTCCCAAGACATGGGATGACATCACAATGCATGGGTCGTTGTTGGAAATCGAGATGAGATGATGGGATGTGACGTTGCATTGAGAGACCTTGGCCCTGAATAGAAGCAAGGTCGAGTCGAATGACTTGACCTAGTGCAGAGGCAAGTCGGTTGTGTCGCAAACGATTGAGCATGCACACAGGCGTGTATGTCGAATAAGTTTGGATTTCACACAAGTGATGTTCAATTGGCAAAGACAAACCTCGCCTAAGGTCTAACGAAGCCACAAAATCATGTGAAAAATGAATATGGGGCTTGAGTTCCCTTTAAGGTTTGTCGTAAGCGTGCTAAGACGCCACACGGTTGAAAAAGTACAACGGTAACACCACACCCACGCGCATCAATATGATTAAGAATCGTGCTAAAGTGGATGGTCTATTATCGGATCGACACCAAATTTAGCGAGTTTTATGTTTTTCACTTATACCCGCTTAACTCGATATTCATCACAGAGAGGCACAATAAAACTCCGACCTTCAAATTCATGACTCGTGGCCCTAGCTTGATAATCTTAATATGCACCATTCTTCATCTTACACTCCTATCTCGACTCTTGATAATATATAATGGCCAACTCGCGTATAACACTACTCTTGTCCACACACAACCTATTTTCCCTTCTATGGCCGTGACACTAACACTTACAAGCTTTATGTTTCTCACGTTCGTTCTCTTTGTAGTGTACAGATTTGTTTAAACATAAATAAAATTTCCCGATCTGCTTGGAAACCGAATTTGATTTGAAATCAAATTCTTAAGGAAAAGTTCGGGACATAATTTACAGAGAAGGATGAAAATGTCATCTCTCGCTGTCCTTATCATCGTGCATCCTCTCAGATCTTAGCTTTGCCAGATTTGGCTTTCTGGGTCTTCGATAATCGGTCGGTTTTATGGAAATCTGGACTTCATTTTTGATCTTCGGAGGAATTCAATTCAGTTTGGATCCCGTTAATCCTTCTTTTGATTCAAATGTTTTCTGGGTTTCTCAGGTTTGTTGAATTTTCGGTCGAGCAATTGATCGACGATGGATCCAGTGTTCCCAAATTGATTTTTACAATATCTGTTCTCTCGGGATATACATTTCCTGGATTGCCTCTTGATTCAAATAAGGTACTGCTTCTGTTATTGATTTGTTATTCACCCGCATTTGATTCAATTTCCTCCTTCTCTTTCAGCTTCATGAACTTACGGATTACAATTCTTCAGCTTATGTTTATACACCGATCTTCTACTAGAATGAATCGCCATAGCTGATTTTGTCCCCCCACGAATTTTGGTCATGAAATTCGACCCCAGTTCATTATATTAACATCTGCAATCGATATTGGGAGTTTAAAATTCTTTTTCCTTTTTTATTTGAATCGGGTGGAAATGTATGAATGCTACCTGCATCTAATGGACATCTGAGTGATATGGCTTGTGTTGCTGTGGTCTGTAGGATAAAGGAAATGCAAACTGATAGCGGCAAGTTATTTGTTGGTGGAATATCTTGGGATACTGATGAAGAACGTCTTAAAGAGTATTTCAGTGCCTTTGGTGAGGTTGTAGAAGCTGTGATTATGAAGGATCGGATCACCGGTCGCGGTCGTGGCTTCGGCTTTATTGTTTTTGTTGATCCAAATGTTGCAGATAGAGTTGTAAGGGAGAAGCATAATATTGATGGAAGAATGGTGAGTGTTAAACCTTAGATGTGTATCTCAGGACCTGCAAAGATAGCTTATGACTCGAAACTCGAAACGTTTGGTTGAGTATTTATCTTCTTCCTTTTCGAAATTTTTGATTCCGTGAAGACTGAATTTCTTTTCCATATTAGTGTTTCAGCTTGCCTTCAATCACAACAATAGTCTGCATTCGCCATTTTTGTGCTATTTGAACTCGAGCTTCATTGTTGAGTTTTCTTCATCCTCAGGTTGAGGCTAAAAGGGCTGTTCCCAGGAATGACCAGAACATTGTAGGTAGAACCAGTGGTACCATTAATGTTTCTCCTAGTGCTGGACGAACTAAAAAGATATTTGTTGGGGGCTTAGCATCGACTGTTACAGAGAGCGAATTCAAGAGCTATTTTGATCAATTTGGGACAATTACAGATGTTGTGGTGATGTACGACCACAATACTCTTCGACCCAGAGGATTCGGGTTTATTACATATGATTCCGAAGACGCAGTAGATAAGGTTCTTATCAAGACTTTCCATGAACTGAATGGAAAAATGGTTGAAGTTAAGCGTGCAGTTCCGAAAGAGTTGTCACCAGGTCCTAGCCGTAGTCCACTTGGTGGATACAATTATGGTCAGAGTAGGGTCAATAGCTTCCTTAATGGTTATACTCAGGGGTACAGTTCTAGTACAATTGGAAGCTATGGTGTTAGAATGGATGGTAGATTTAGTCCGGTTTCTAGTGGTCAAAGTGTATTCACTCCATTCGGTTCAGGTTATGGAATGGGAGTGAACTTTGAGATTGGTTTAAACCCGGGGTACGGTGGAGCTTCCAATTTTGCCAATAATCTCAACTATGGGCGGGGACTGAGCCCGTATTATACTGGTAATTCTGATAGGTTTAGCAACATAGGTTTTGAAAGTGGCAATGGAGGAAACTCATCCTTCTTCAGCTCAGCAACTCAAAACTTGTGGGGAAGTGGAGGGCTCAACAATGGTTCAAACTCTGCCAATTCCAATGCTCATTTGGGATCAGCAAGCGGCATCATTGGAGGAAATGCATTTGCCAATTCTGGAGTTAACTGGAGTAGTTCTGGAATCTCGTCTCAAGCGGGAGGAAATCATATTTTTAGTAACTCCGGGAGTCTAAATTATGGAGGTGTTGACAGTGGTTATACTCTTGGAGCTGGAGGGTATGGGAGGAACAGTAGTACTGTTTTGCCTCCAACGTCATCATTTTCTACCTCTGTTGGTTTTGACGGGTCCTTGGCCGATTTCTACAGTGCTAATTACAGCGATCCCACGTGGGGACCTTCCAATTTTGAAAGAGATGGATCTGGACCCATTGGTTATGGACTTGGCAATGCTGCTTCAGATGTCTCATCCAGAAGCTCTCCTGGTTTCATTGGTGGTCAAAGCGTTAATAGGAGGCAGTCGAGCAGAGGTTAGAGCCAATGATTCAAAATTTATGCAATGCCTCTTTCAATTTGTTTTAGTCGTATCTCCCAGTTTCTCTCGTGATGAATTTTGTTTTCCAAATGCTCAGTTCATGAATTATATTTTGTTTTTGCATCTCACAGAAAGCTATCATAGCTCATTTCAATGGTATACATGAATGTTTTGAGTTGCCAACCAAGAAAACTCATATTGTTAAGTTAGCTGCCATATTTCTACATTTTCTTTTATATAGTCAGAGTGGGCAAGATGTATGCTCAATATTGTCCTTTTTGTTATAAGAATGATTGGTAGCTCCCAATGAACTTTATCATGAATGTCTGGATGTAGAGACCCAAACCCACTGCTAGCAGATATTGTCCTTTTTGGGCTTTCCCTTTCAGGTTTTCCTTCAAGGTTTTTAAAACGTGTCTTCTAGGGAGAGGTTTCCACACCTTTATAAAGAATGTTTCGTTCTCCTCCCCAACCAACATGGGATCTCACACGGGAGATATTTGGTGCCTGGATCTTGTGTTTGATAATATATTGTCTAATGACGTTAGATATGAGGAATTAAAGCATTATTCCTGCATGTTGGTTTGTATTGTTGCAATGTCTGGCTTAAGTGGCTGTTTTCTTGGGTTACCAGAAAAAAGGAGTGGATAAGTTTATTTCTCTCATTCCCTTGTATATGATTATTGAATTTTTATTGGTCCTGTTTGTATGCTGTGTGTGTTCACATGTGCATATATGCGAGCCAGAAGCTGTGCGGCTCACTCATTTTAACTCAACATGTTCAAGTATTTAACTCATTCTAGGACATTGGTAGAATTTTCGTCTTTGCATCTTTGACACACACTAATAAGCATGGTTGTTCCTTCACATGCTCATTATCTGTAACAACCCAAGTCAACGCTAGTAGATATTATCCTCTTTGGGTTTTTCCTTACGGACTTTCCCTCAAAGTTTTTAAAACGCATCTCCTATGGAGAGGTTTCCACACCCTTATAAAGAATTCTAAGTTCTTCTCTCCAACCGATGTGGGATCTCACAATCCGTCCCCCTTTAAGATCCAGCGTCCTCGTTGGCACTCGTTTCCTTCTCCAATCGATGTGGGACCCCCCAATCCACCCCCCTTCAGGGCCTAACGTCCTTGTTGGCACACCGTCTTGTGTCCACCCCCCTTCGGGGTTCTGCCTTCTTGCTGGCATATCGCTCGATGTCTGGCTCTAATACCATTTGTAATGGCTCAATCCCACCACTAGTAGATATTGTTCTCTTTGGGCTTTCCCTTTCGGGTTTCCCCTCAAGATTTTTAAAATGCGTCTCCTAGGGAGAGGTTTCCACACCTTTATAAAGAATACTAAGTTCTCCTCCCCAACCGATGTGGGATCTCACATTATCACTCAAACCTGAAGTTGAGTAGTGAAATTATGCATTTACAGTGTCCTAACGAGCATATTGGGCATTAAGTAAATTTAGTATAGCCTCTTTGAACGCTTTCATTAACCAGTGTCAGCTGAAATCACAAAACGCTATCAGATTATCTGTGATGTTGAATTGAATTTAGGATACCGAAGCTGAATGATCTCGTTGTAGTGTTATTCTTTTTCCTCCTTTTATATATATGTACTTTTATGGTAAAAAGGAAATGAGATGCATTAGAAATGGAGTGAGAGAATATTCTCTGATATTAACTGCAGTCTCCTCCTCATTTTTGCTTCAGGAAACACTACCTAGGAATGATCGGATATGTCAACATAGTAGATGAAGATAATTGGTGAAGCATGTGAAGTTGCGGGCCAATCCATAGAATATTCAGTTCAATTACCCTACAAAAGAAAAAAAAAAAAAAGGAAAAAGAAGAATTATCTAAAGCTAACTGAGTGCAGATGCTGAGAACCAATCTTAAAGGTATTTAGAGCTACTTGGGATTTTGTGTCCAGGTTTGAGTTTTGATTAGAATTTGTTCTTTCTTTTGGTTTTTTTTCTGTTTTTTCCTCTTATATATGAGTGAGATGTAAAATCAGATTGCGGCAGTATAGCAAAATATGTATCATCATCATGCATCTTCAGTGAGGTGGGCATCCACAAAATATGATAGACTAAGCCTTTTTCTTTTCCCCTTTAATTAAGGTCACCCTTTTTGATTTTCAAGTTCAAGTCCAAGTTCATCATAATTGTAGTAGTAACGCCTTAGGCAAAGTTGTGAGCTTTGTTGAGGAATGCTCTTTGTTCCATCATTTTGGTTTGTTTGTGAACAGATTGTATCAGAGTTCCTCTTTTTCTTGAACTGTTTGTGTGAAAAAAAAAAACATTCAAGGGATATCCATCTCGGCTCCCTATAACCACAAATTCGTTGTCTTAACCGACTTGAAATTCTTGTTTGATTGATGCTTTTAGTTTCTGCTGCTCTGAATGTTGATGATTTATGAAAGGTGGAACAGGAACAATCTCAGATTCTTCTCATCTGAGTGCCCTGTTTTCTGGGGTTCCTTTTGTGTTCTAATTTTCTGATATGTCTTTTGGAATCTGCTGAGCATGCGGTGTGGCTTGGAATAGGTATTGTGTCATGCACTAGGACATGTCTGCTGGCATTGAAAATGGGGCTGTGAAGAGGAAAATGGGGGCAGCCTCATCACTCTGTGGCTTCCCAGGTGAATTCCATTAAGGAACACTGTTTGTGAAGAACATGAACAGATTTGACAGCTGAAACAGAGCCTTGTTTGCTTCCTCTAAATTGCTTTACATCTGATTCTTTTATGCTTCTTCCTTTGGAAATTGAGAGTAAAAAGTGAAAGGAAAAAGGGAAAAAAAAAAAGTTAAAAGAAAAAGGATATGTTAGAACTTTTTTTTTTTTTTTTCAAGCAAAAGTTCTACATTTCTTAGTTTGATTGATGTGACTTTAATGAGGTATAGTTTTAAAAATATTGATTAATTATCGTTACTATTGATGAAAATTGTTTATCTACGCCTCATATCACCTCCTTCCTTCGTACCCACCCAGTGTCTAAAATTACTACTTTCAATCAAGACATATAGGCAATAAAAAAGAAAAATGAGAATAATAAAACTTACCAAATGACCTGTTTAAACATAGTTGTACGTAGTTGACTTTTGATATGTTTGGATTTAACATACAAAAAGAAGGAGAGGCACGTTGAGAAGTCGGAACATGATTTTGAGGATCGGCATTATCAAACATAGAATTTGTTGAATTATTATGATCCGTTCTTATCATGATTAAAGATGATATTGATTTTATATTTTGTTGACTTTTTAGTGGGGATTTTGATATTGATATTGATGTTTATATTTATGATTTAACTTTTGGTTTGTGAGAAAATTGTTGTAAAAAATTAGACAAAAAAAAAGAGGAGAAAATTGTGTTCTAATGTGAAAGATAGGATTCGAACGCATTTTCAACAAATATCGTCTAACTTTATCTCCGACGGACGGAAATGGGCTTAGAAAGTAATGGGCTGTTCTTGCTTCAATATAGAAAGCCCAATACGGCTTTAATGGGCCTGTAAGCAAAAATGGCCCAAGTTAATGCTATATAGCCATATTTTCCCGATTAAACTTTTTTTTTCTTTCTTTTTTCAGATTTATATGAATTTCATTTACTATTTTTTTAAAAAAAAATTCTTAACGGGATTACACTTAATGTAATATCGACCCTTCATTTACTTAGATGTTGCGTGCTCTTACGATTACATATTATTTTTGTTTTCTATTTGAATTTTTATTCTCGCTATAATTCTAATTTAATTTTGTAGACATTAAGACAAAACTTTGTTCGAGAATTGGTTGGTTAGATAAAAAAAAATATAAATACATGAATTAAAATTTATACACATAGCTTTTCATCTATCCTTAGTTCATCGGGAGACAATATATATTTATATAAGAAAAAGAAAAAGAAAAAGAAAAAAAAGAAAACCCACTTTATTCTCTCTGTCTCTACTTCTATATCAATATGACCTAATGTATGTCATCGATGGTTAACAGAGAATCAGATGCCACCATGAACGGGGAGTGAAGAAAGTCCAGTGAGTGACATGGTAGTGGTGGTTTGCAGCGTAGATGGGTAATTGATTTGAAGGTCGGGTTGGATTAAGTCTTCTTTTCGATTTAAGTTGGATTGAATTTTTGAAACATACCCGACTATCCAACCAAAAAATATGATTACTACCTAACTATATCCTACCATATTTTTTAATAAATAAGAATAAGTGATGGACGGATTATAAATGTTTTCCATTTGAATTTTATGAATTAATTTTTAAAATAATTATGATAATTATTAGTTAATCAATACGAAGTTAGGCCTCGAAGTCAAGTCTCTTGTTTTTGTAAAAACAAGAAATTAAAAGAAAAAAAAAGAATGTTGACATTCAACTAACCAAACTCACAGCAATTTTTAAAAATTTCTTAAAAAATTATTTAATGCTTTAAATTTGGGTCGACATTGTTCATCAATATTTTTATATTTTTTAAAATTTAAAACGACATAAGAAATAAATAACATTTTTATAATAACACATAAATAAAATATGATTATGAAGCTCAAATCGTTTAAAATCATTTAAATATTTTTATTCGTACTATTTTTCTAAAAATATTCAACAACGTTAATATTTTCTCCATATTTCTAATTTATATTAAAAAACGATTTGGTTGTTATAAAATTGAAGGCGTGCTTTCATCGATCACGTAATGGGTGATGACGTGGCTGCCTCACATTGGGTAAGCTGAGGCGTTGGAATTGGTCCACGTTTAATCTAATCAACGGCTCAAATTAAGTTAGACAATCTCAATCTCTCTCCTTTCTTAAGTCGCCAATTGAAATAGATATCACCCATAATAAATAAATAAACAAATAATGAAATGGAACATCTAATTATAAAAATTATTTTAAAAGTAGCATAAGAATAAATAATAATAGAAATATCATATATATATATATAAATAATTATATCCAAATATAATTAAGTTCATAATCCAACTGAGTTGAATTGAGTTGATCTAATTTTAATGATCATAAGATGACACGAAGAATATACACGAAAAAGTGGATCCCACGAGCGAGAAGAACACTGGTTCCTTGTAATTTCCGTCTCCATTTGATTATTGGTTTGATTTCACCAAAGTCCACTTTGTTGATCATCCATCTCTCTCCTCTCCCCTTTTTTTTTTTCTTTGCTTTTTCCTTCAATCCATTCAGTTTCAACCCCTCTGTTATTCCTTTCGCCTTTACCATGTCGATCATGGCCTCAAACCCTGTTCTTCGTCTCCACAACAAGAGGCTCAATCTTCAAGAACAATCTCACCAAATGGATAATCTTCCTCACGATGTTCTTCTCAGCATCCTTTCTCGCTTACCCATTTCATCTCTGATTCAGTTCAGATACGTTTGCAGGTCATGGCGGCTTCTGGCTCAACACCCACAAGTTCTTGACCTACACAACTCTGTACATGATCATCATAACTTTCGTTGCTTAATCTTCCACTGTGATTACCCCATCAGAAATCAGCTCTATTTCGTTGATTTACCTGATTTCAGAGACGAGAAATTGTCAGTGAAGAGGATTTTCACTCCTTTTTCAGCTACAATGTCCGAGTACGATGTGGTCGGTTCATGTCATGGCTTCCTCTGTTTATCTGATTCTCTTTACAATGACAAGCTCTTTATTTACAACCCCTTTACTAGAGATTACTTAGAACTCCCCAAAACCAAGGAATTTTCGAACCCGGATGTGGTTTGTGGCGTTGGATTTCACCCACAAACTAAACAGTTCAAAGTGCTTACCATTGTTTATGCCAGAGGCTTTCGCCGTATACAGAGACGCTTTAGCCACTCTGAAGTTCAAATTTTCACTTTGGGAAGTTCCAATTGGAGAAGCATCGGCAAACTTTACCACCATCTAGCTCAAGGGCAGCCTCAAGCCGTTGTCAATGGCAGACTCCACTGGGTTTCTCTGCCTCCACGGCACCATCTCGGTCGCGCCATTGTCTCATTTGACTTAGAAACAGAGCAATTCATTGACATCCCAAAGCCGGATTTGGGGAGCTTAAGTCGAAACAATTACCATTTAGTGATTCTAAATGGCTGTCTCTCTGCTGCTGTCTACTGCACTTACGGCAAAATGGAGATTTGGGTCATGAAAGAGTATGGAGTGAAGGAATCTTGGGTTAAAAGTTTCAACATTGGAACATACATGCCAAAAGCACTTAAACAAGAAGCAGAGATACCGTTTAAGGTGTCGAAGATCGTGCTTCGAGGCAGAATTGTGAGGGTTCTCTGCATTTTGAAAACCGGAGAGATTTTGTTGGAGTATAGAAACAGAGCTCTGGTTCTTTTCCATCCAAATACTGGGAAATTCAAGGATGTTGCTTTTGAAGGCATGCCCCATTGGTTTCAAACTGTTGTTCATTTCGGAAGCTTGAATCGGATCGATACTATGTTCTGAAACATATCCATTATGATTTAGAATTAAACTAATTGTTTTCTTCAAATCTTTTCAATCTTCCCTTCTGCTTCTGTGTAGCTTATGGTAGTATAATACAAGCAGAACAAAGCAGACAAATCTAATAGAGTTCTGTGCCCTTAACAATTGTGATTAAGTTGCTATTACTAAGAGTTTCGAGTCGATTGTCGTTCTTAAGAAAGAAGAATATAAAAAATTAGATATCAACAATGAACAAGAAAGGAAAGAAAGCTATGAAACTACCCCTTAAATTATAGTTCCTATACATATATTAGTAGAGCTTTGTTTTGGTAGTGTCCCAAGTTTATCAATTCTCACTGTTTTATATAAAATCTCTTTACTTGGGGTTATACTTCTTAAAATCATAGCTAAACTTCAAAGGCAAGCATTTTTCTTAGCATAAGATGAGTTCTAGACCCTCCCATGAGTCATGTCAGGCTCAACCCTCTCTGCCAGACTCCCGTCTCTCCTTCCTAGCTCTCAACTCACATTTCGTCGATTGGCTTTCGCTCGAATCTATCCCTCTACTACTTTGATCGTGTGAGATCCCACGTTAGTTGGAGAGGGAAATGAAATATTACTCATAAGGATGTGGAAACCTCTCCCAACGGACCCGTTTTAAAACCTTGAGAGGAAGTCTATAAGAAAAGTCCAAAGAGGACAATATCTGCTAGCGATGGGCTTGGGCTGTTACAAATCGACTTTCACCGACTTTTATCACTATTTTCTTTATCGTTTTAAAGAAATAAGCAAGAAAACAGCAGGACAAAAAAAAGTAAACAGGTAGACCAGTGGAAATAAATTGTTCTCTCTGCAAATTACATCACCTCATTTACAAGCAGCCACAGAGCAAACTGGATAGAAGGCAACTATTTTTAATACAGAAAGTAACCATTCAGAGTAGATCAAGTGCTATTATATGACAAATTCTAGTGTGCAGATTGATGAATTGTACATCATTCAATGCTAAACGAATTCTGTCTAAGGTACTCCAACACATTTTCTTCACCAAGCAGAGCCTCAACCAAGCCTTCCAAACCAGACAAATATAATGTTCAAGTTTCAATTTTAAGATGACTGAGAAAGAAATCAACACGATGGAAGATTGAGACAAGGAATTGGTATTACCATTTGTGTAGTCTCTGCAGTCATGAAGACCAATCTTCAAATTAGTATCCCAACTTTCATTGAACTTACGAGCGACTTCTACAGCGTTTGCTTCTGACGATCCAATATATGAACATTTGTATTTTGGCAGCCTCGACAACTTCCTTTCACGAACAACTCCTAACACCAAGTTATAAAACTGTTACAGTGCAGATAATTGATTTTCAGTTCATTGCTCATGATAGAAATAAGTAGAAGAATGCTCCACAGAAAATTCCAAGAATGTGGTTAAGAAAAATACTAAGCCCATTTGATGACCATTTAATTTTTGAAATTGTGTTTGTTTTTTCACCCTTATTTGCAATGATTTTCATCTTCTTAACAAAGCTCGAGTTTTGAAAATATTTGCAAAAAGTAGATAACACAACAAATAAAGAAAATAGTTATAGCCTGAGCTTTTAAGTTCTATTACATTGGAGTAATGAGATAATAAGTTGTGTAGTAGTAAAAGAGATCTCATATTGGTTGGAGAGGGGAACGAAGAATCTTATAAGGGTGTGAAAATCTCTCCCTAGCAAATGCGTTTTAAAATCGGGAGGCTGACGGCGATACATAACGAGCCAAAGCGAACAATATTTGCTAGCGATAGGCTTGGACTGTTACAAATGGTATTAGAGTCAAACACTGAGTGGTGTGCCAACGAGGATGCTAAGACCCCAAGGGGGGTGAATTGTGAGATACCATATTAGTCAATTGGAGAGAGTCGAGGACATTGGGCCCCAAAGGCGGATGGATTATGAGATCCCCAACGTCCGGGGGAGAGAATTGTGAGATTCTACATTGGTCGATTGGAGAGGAGAATGAGTGTCAATGAGGACGTTGCGCCTTGAAGGGGAGTGAATTTTGAGATTCCACATCGGTTGGACAGGGGAATGAGACATTCTTTATAAGAGTGTAGAAACCTCTCCCTAGCATACGGGTTATAAAACCTTGAGAGAAAGTCCAAAAAAGAACCACCTATGCTAGCAGTGGACTTGCGGTTAGAGTAGAAGTTTGCATGAACACAAAAAGTGGCAAACTCAAACCAATGATGCCACCCTTTGGCAGCTTTCTTTTAGTTTGTTTTCTTTCCCCAAATCATTGGTCACTTAATAACTTCACTAGCCCTTCTAAATCAAAGACTTATGAACAAACATCCAATTGAAGTAACATTAAACTTCACAAAAAACAGTGCAAATAAGTCTGTTTCAAACATCTCTCACAGAATTGAACTGCAATAAGCATTCATTCATCAGTTTGGACATTGTTCAAACAATAATTTGAACCCCATAATTTTCATTTGGATCAGAATGAAAACTATCCTATGACAATGAGTTAAGAGTAATATCAATTGCACAACAGACCTGGTACTGCTTTTCCAGAAAGAGCAGCCAGAGCAACTTGTATATCTTCCGGATCTTTAGGTTGGAAATCAAAAACCAAAGCCTGCAATCATCTCTAACAATCAAGAAACGCCAATCAATCCATCCATAAAAGCACCCTCAACATAAATTAGCTAAGAAATTGCACAAGCCGTCTCGAAAACCACTTTTATGAGGTGGGTAATTCAAATTTCAAACTAAATCGTTCTTTGTGCAGAAGGCATAACGAATAATCTAATAAAACAAACCTGAGAGCGAGAAGTTGGGGACGGGGGTGCGATGATAACCATGAAATGCTGCAAATCCCAGATGTTAAAAGAGTAAGCAGCGGAAGCAAGGAGTTGGGCTGGGCCCTTTGTGGCTCTTAGTGGCACGGCCGCTACGTACACACCATCTCCGCCTCTTACCACCGCGAGTTTTGAAAACAGAGTGGTCATTTGTTAAGAACAATTGAAATTACCCTGCACCTCAGAATTCCGACGGGAAAGAAACGAAACCTCCTCCATGGTTCGAATGTTTTCTACTTGATCGTCGGATTGGCTCCTCACAGCCCCATGTCAGGCCCAGCCCAATCAGTTGTTCCGATTGATTTAGTTGAAATACGTGGATGAGCATGTCCTCCTCTCAAAAATTAGCCGCCGTCATAGTTCTGTGTGCCTTCAACAATGTGACCGTCGGTTGAAAGTGTAATAAAAAATTATAGGCTTTTAGTTAATTACGACATAAATTTGATATATAAATTATAGGTTCAAGTTGGCGACTAGTAGATATGTTTCTTTACACGGTTATGAATCCTCGTCAGTCTCACAGTTTTAAAATGCGTCTGATAGGTAGAGGTTTTTACACTCATGCGAATAATGTTTCATTCCCCTTTCCAACTGAACATAAAATCTTACGATCCACCTCTTGGGTGGCCAGCATCCTCGTTGTCACATCGCCCGATGTTGACTCTGATACCATTTGTAATAGTTCAAGCTCACTGCTAGTAGATATTGTCCGCTTTGACCTATAACATATTGTAGCCAGCCTCACAGTTTTAAAATGCATCTACTATGGAGAGGTTTCCACGCTCTTACAAGGAATGTTTCGTTCCCCTCTCCAACGGATGTGAGATCTCACAATCTTCTCCCTTGGGGGCAAACGTTCTTGCTGGTACACCGCTCGATGTCGGGCTCTACAACTCAAGTCCACCCCTAGCAGATATTGTTTGTTTTAGCCCATCATATATTGTTGTTAGTCCCACGATTTTAAAAGCGTCTATTAGGGAGAGGTTTCCACGCCCTTGCAAGAAATATTTTGTTCCCCTCTCCAACCGACGAGGGATCACATATTGATGACCTACTCAAGTCTTTCTCTAGGTTATGGTCGGAGTATTCAGTTGTTTTGAAAAGATGTCATTTAATCTCTATTCTAGGATTAACCTTGAAACAGGTTTTGAAATGGGTTGTTAAAAGAATTTGTCATTTCCAGCCGAGCAAGTCCTTTGTCACTCTCTACCGCACTTACCGCTCTTTACCCCAATCTAAGAGGGCAGCAGGAGTATCAAACAAGTACTTGGTAGGCCAACAGCCCAGAAGTTGGTCATAAAAAAGCTCATACAAAGCTATATGAAGTACACAAACACATTATGAGAAGCAAAAATATTGCATTCCAAACAAACATCCAAAGAAACAAAGACAAGTTCCCCTAATCCCTATAACCCTTTTGCCTTATTCACTCCCTTCCCCACTCAATCAACCGCTTAAACTTGACATACACACACACACTCTACACAACTTCACTCAGCCTTCTCAGCTGCCGGTTCTTCTTCAGCCGGTTTCTCCTCTGCTTCTTCTGCACCCGTCTCTTTCACCTCCGCAGCCTCTTCTTCCGCCGCTGGCTCAGCCTCTGGTTTGGCCTCCTCCTCCTCCTCCTCCTCCTCCTCCGCCACCGCCGGCTCCGATTCAGCTGGCGCTTCCTCTTTTTCTTCCGCCTCAACTTCAGCTGCTTCTACTTCTTTTTTCTCTTCCACAACCTCCTCCTTTGCCTCTTCTTCTTCCTCCTTTGCTACTACTTCCTTGGTCTCAACTTCAACAGGGGGTTCAGCCACTTCAGCCGCTTCTTCTTTTGCCACCTCCTCCGCCGGTGGATCAGCTGCCGCCGGTGCCTCCTCTTCAACCTTCAACGGTGGTACCTCCACCTCTGTTACTTCTTCTTGGAGAGCTGGCTCCTGTGTTACAACCTGAAAATTAACATCGTATCAGCAGAAGATTGACTAAACATGAAAAACAGAGCAGGACCCAAGATTTACCTCTGCAGTGGCCATGGTAAAATTGCAGTAGAGAGAGAAATTGAAGAAGAGAAAGAAATGGTGGGATGGAAGAATGATGAAGGAGAGTGGATTATATATAGAACTGAAAGTGTGTTCATGTGGGGACACATCAAAAAACAATTGGGATTTGACAGTTTACCTCTCACAAAAATCAACAACATAATTTACTTTAAATTGCTAAACAACTTCAAGTGAAAGATTGTGTGTTTATAATCAATCATCCCCTTAATTAGCTCTTCTTTTGCCTTAATCATCTAAACCTCATTAATAAATTTATGCTTCATTCTCTCTCAATAGTTGAGTAATTTTTAATCGAAATGGAAAAAAAAAAATTATGGTTAGAATTTCGTGTTTATGATTTAATAAGATTTCATCGTTAAAATTCTTGACAGATTGAACAGTAATTAGTTTATTTATGTGTAACACAGTTTTTTTTATGAGCAAATCGTCGTTATTGTCACCTTGACACCATCCCATTACCCTATGTTTTATTGCAACATCGCTCGAAATATATTGTCTGCTTTGGCCCGTTACGCATCTCACATCTATCTTTTTGATAGATAGTTGATATGTTTAGTGAGACATAGTCGAGTTGGTTCTTTCACTTTTGTCTTAAAAATTGTGAAGATATTTAATTTTTTAAACTAGACTTATTAGTTTTGATTTTATTATTTCAAATATATATGTATATTTTTTAAATCATTGAGATGGCAGACGTGGAAGTGGGCCCGAGGAGGTGGAGGCCAACGCAGAAGGAATTCCGTCGACGAAACGTATGAGATACTGACGTGGCATATGGAATGGTGTGTGTAAATTGACTCATCATAAAGGAAGGGACCCACTTTTTGAATGTTGATTATGATGAACGGTGGATGATGAAGAGAATAGAAAACAAGGTGCCCACTTGGCCGCCACATGGCAAAAAAGTCTATGGATGATGAGTGTGATTGGGTGAGGTGGAGGCCATCCAAGCACGCAGCCATCCCTTTTCTACTTGACGATGTCGACCTCCCAACCAAGACTTCAAATTGGCCAAAACTTTCAATAACCATTTCATAAATAATAATAATAATAATAATAATAATAAAAGTAAAATTTTATTCTAGCTCGTTCAAATACCCGAACTGAAACCAATCGTTAATGGAATTTTATTTCTTTAATAATTATTAATATTATTTACTCGAACATATAAAGAATCAAAATAAAGATAATAATGTGATGATATATTATAATAATTAGATCACCTTCGTTATATTTTTTTAAAAAATAAAATATATAATTAAGAATAAATTTTAAGTTATTTTTTCGTTATATATATATATATATATATATATATATATATATATATATATTAAATAATTTTGAACATTATAAAAATGATTTTAACGTCGAAAAAAATGATCCCTAAAGATTATGAGGACGAGAGTGGGGGCCATGAACCCCAAAGGAGTGTAAAAAGTTGGGAAGAGGTTATATCGCTTTTGGAATGGGCGGTGAGCTGGCCCACCCACGTGGATCCCACCTTCCACATATGGAGCTTCCACCGAATGAACTCATGACACGTGGCAGACATGGTCACTGCTGACAAGCCCACCCTGTGCTTCTGATTGGATCATTTGGATTCGAATCAGCCTGGGTTTGTTCCTAACCGTACCATGGTTAATCATGGAGTCGTTGAAACTAGAAGGCAGCCAAAAGAGAATTCACCCTATAGCTACTTGAATAGAGGTTAATGTGAGTGTTAATTTGAGTCATGACATGAAAGAAATGAAATCTTTTACCATACAAGTTAATTCGACCACTAAAATTTGGATTTGGATTCGGATTCGACCCTTGCTAAGTTTGATATGATCATGTTACTCACTTGACTTAAACTATTATTAAAAGTGAAGATTGACTCTACAAGGGAACGTTCGTCTTTTTAGCATATTTTTGTTGTCACTCACATGGTTCTGAGAAAATTTTTTTAAGAGGTCTCGAAATAATATTAGGAGAGGGGTTTCAATTAACTAAAGGTAGGAAGTTGAAATTTCACCTCGGTCATCAATATGTTTTGCACCGACCTAAATAGCCTCGAACTTTCCTCGTATTATCACCTATTAATATAACACCAATTCTCTTCAACAAATTTTTCTTCAGACACCATTCACCTGCTGTAATTTACAAAAACTTAATTAGAACTCGATGGGGTTTCTATCTTATGGGTTTAAACTAAGAAACTGGGAACGATTTTGATGAATAAATGACCTTTGGTTTGTGTATCTGAAAATGGGGTTCTTTTGGTTAGAACTAATTCGATGGCTTTTGTGCATTTTAAGGGATACGAACAAAAAATGAAACATTACATGGGTCTTTTGGTTAGCACGTTAATCTCACTGACTTGTAGTGGGTCCTCTTTCCATAAGTTCCTTAGCTACCTTTGATATTGACACCTTCCAAAGACAAGCTAATATGCAGTCAAACCCATAGCAGATATTGTCATTTTAGGCTTTTACTTTCAGACTTTTCCCTCAAAGTTTTTAAAATGCATTAACTAAAGAGATGTTTCCACACTTGAATGTTTCGTTCTCCTCCCCATCCGATGTGGGATCTCACAATCCACCCCCTTTGGGACCTACATCCTTGTGTCCACCCCCTTTCGGGACTCGGCCTTCTCACTGGTACTCGGTGTCTAGTTCTGATACCATTTATAATGGCCCAAGCCCACCGCTAGCAGATATTATCTTTTTTTGACTTGTTGTTACAATAACCATTTGTACCAAAGGAGAGTGCATTTTCATCACTCAAAAACCTTCTCCATCCCGTTTAACCAAGGAACAGCTTTAAGGCACTTGCTACTCTTTCATGGCTTACCACATTACTATAGCTGATTTCAACGACCTTACCCAAAAAGAGCCCCATTACTACATTTGCTGGTGAGCAGTACAGTTAGATTTTTACCGATGCATCCGGCACCGTGCACATTAGCTCTGGCTGGACCAACACAAAAGTGAGTAGCAGCATGCTTTCAACCTATCACGTTGCCATTAACCAACTCGATCGTGTACTACTTCCAGAGGCAATTTTCTGATATCGCTCCTGCTGCTGATACTACGGACGGGAAGGCTTGCCCGAGCACTCCAGGAGCTGCTGTTAATATCGATCATCGGTAGATTCGCCCTCCTTTTCGTTTAGGATTGCCCGAGGGGGCCTCTGGAGTCAGTTGGCTTTAGCAGCTCCTGTTTTAGTGAGGAAGGATAAAGAGGATGTAGTTTTACTACAGTTCTCAAGAGCATTTTCATTTCCTAAGACAAGTTTTCTTCAGTGATCAGGTAAAAATTTATTATAGCACAAGCTGTTGTAATATATTACAAAAAATGAAACGCCTAAGAACAAACTTATGGTTCAATGATCAAGCAATTAAAGTTACAAAAACCCCAACAAAATTTTCCAATTCTAAACTAGAAAGTATAATTCAGATGGGTGTAGGATGGTTACCGGTCTCGTTTTCTTGTTCTGCTACGAGCATTAGCATCTCAAGACGCTTATCGAAGAGTAGAGCACTTTCGTCTCTCTTATCAAGCTCAGCAGCTTCAGCTTCAAGCCATTTTTCTCGTAGATCGTCGAGAACGTTGCCTTGATCGATATTAACAGCAGCTCCTGGAGTGCTCGGAGCTGTTGTACGGAGCGAGGAATCCCCAGATGGTGGAGGAAGGGTCAATAGCATCTCTCTGAACTCTCGAGTATCAGCGAATGTCTCGAAATTGCAAGCTATTGTATCCAAACAATACTCACGTATCTTGATAACACCATACCTGGAAAGGAGGAGAGCAATGATTTCATAATTTAGATTAGCTTGCCTCATGGGGTCACTTAAACATCAAAAAGATACTCATAATACTCGTAGAGGATCTATATTTTCGACATACATGTCAGACAGTATTAACCATTGGCATAGTTCTGCTGGGGAAACCATTTCCAATTGTGGTAGCAAAGCATCGGCTACAGCACGCTTAAGAGGGAATAAAAGATATCTCGAAGCAGCATCGAACATTTCTTCCGCCTACTCGATCGACAACGAAAATTTAGAAGTAGAACCATCAAGAATTTGCAAGCAGTTCTAATTAGCATATCAATTACCTGATCAGGATCTATATCCTTCAAACAATCTGTGTACCTGAACCATTCAAGAACCAAAACAGTGTCAGCAAGCAAGAAAAAATCTAACACTGATTGACGAGTCCAAGCCCCGCTAGCAAATATTGTCGTCTTCTTTGGGCTTTCTATTCCGAGCTTTCCCTCTAGGTTTTTAAAACGCACCTGCTCGGGAGAGGTTTCCAAACCTTTATAAAGAATGTGTCGTTCTCCTCCCTAACCGACGTGGGATCTCACAATCCAACTATAAGGATCCTAGATTTCTACCTACTTAGAGTCGCTACCGTCATCATAACATACTCATTTTTATGCGGAAATGAATATTGGAACTTCATCTTAAAATTGTGAGATCCCAAATCGGTTAGGGAGGAGAATGAAGCATTCTTGATAAGGGTTTGGAAACTTCTCCCTAGCAGACGCGTTTTAAAAACCTTGAGAGGAAGTCCGGAAGTAAAAGTCCAAAGAGGATAATATTTGCTAGCGGTGGACTTGGGCCATTACAGATGGACGAGAATTGCAACCAATTTTGAAGAACTATTAAAGGATTCTTCCCAAAGACTGCATAGACAATCTCCAACCACAGTAATCTAAATAGGGTGGGATGAATTGGAACTTACATATACTCGATCATTTTTTCAAATGCTTCCATGCTCAAATCGTGTTCTTCGATAAACGGAAGAGTATAAACTGAAAGTTCATCTTTTCCTTCACCGAAATCCTTGATACGGGATATTCTCGCCTTAAAATACTCTGACCTTGATGCTAAAACAACTTTGTGACAGCGGAAAAACTTCTTATCGACTCGAATACAAATATCTGCAAGATCATCCATGTTATCATTGATCAGCATTTTACTAGCAAGTAAACTTAAATCATTAGCATCATTGTCTTGGCCATGATCCGTAGTAGAGTTAGCTAAAGCGATCTGAAGCATCCGACGTAAAGCTGCTGGAAGGCGATCGTCTTCAGGAAGGGAAACGCCCTGTAAGATGAACCTTTTCATCGAGTTATCAACGTCGCCCAAAGCTTTGTACTGAGCATACTTTTGATGAACCAGTTCTTTCTCAAGAATTGTGAGTAAGGATTCACATTTGCAGACTTTGCAAATTCTGATAAGGTCTTCCATGTCATCGACCGCAATCTCGAGTCTATCAGAGTAAAAGAAGTGAATGAGACTATGTAAAGCTGGATATGACAGCCTTTCCTTTGACAATCTAACTTCCTTTCGATCTTTCCAACCTGCTTCGAACTTCCTCTTAAAGAAAGCAGATCGAGCGCTTAGGATAACTCGGTGAGCTTCGATCGGCCTACCTTGAACGACAAACGAAACATCGGGCGGGAAGAACTCGTAATTCGATTCGGAGTTGAATGGAAGGCCTGTTATATGAGCATTGTCAAGAACAACTTCTGCAGTGGCCTAATATATGATATTCATCACTGATAACTAGAACTTGTTCATCTTTTATACAATTCTATAAACTATCATAGCCAATTAAGAAATGGAAACAATCCAAACACATCATAGCAGTAAACAATATCAAGAGATTGGAACCCAAAACTTTACCTGAAAGATGATGAAGGCTTTCGGCCTGCTTCAAATACGCCCTATTAGCTCCACACCCCAAGAAAGTTTCACGCAAAGCAGCCTGCAATGGCCCAAGCGGCGGCGGTCGTGCTTCAAATGCCTTGAGAAGCTTCCGCACCTTCAAATTAAGCGCAGCATAATGACACCTATCGCCATCAAAAGTGTGCTCCGAACATATAGCGCCGTTCTCGAGCAACATTCTGGCAGCGTCAAGGTGCCCTGCCAAGCACGCATAGTAAAGCGCCACAGAGTCCCACTGGTCGCGCGCATTGACATTGACGCCGGACTCGAGAAGGTAGCGAAGACGGTCGATATCTCCGGCTCGAGATGCAGAGAAGATATCACCGTTTGGGACCTTCTTTAGGGGAAGAGATGACCCAAAATCAGATGGGTCGAGATCGATTCCGTAAAGGTCGGGGTCGAGGTCCAGAGTCCAAGGATTGCTGCGCCTTGGAGGCATCGGATGGGCCGAAACTCTTAAATCAAGCGCTCAGATTCGAAGAACTCCAAATCGTTCTTATGGGTTTCTGGGGTTTAAGGCAATTCGCAAGACTTGCCCATTACACAGAGAGTACTCGAGATAACGGCGCTCAGATTCGAAGAACTTCAAATCGTTTTTATGGGTTTGTGGGGTTTAACGCAATTCGCAAGACTTAACCATTACAGAGAGAGTACTCGATTCTTCTTCACAGGGTAGCAGTTTAATAAGGAAGTGGACATGATTTTCGAACGGATAACTAAAATCACACGGCTTGGTGTGGACTTTCTTTAGCATATTCTACTTAATATTTGAGTACCCTTGTAATCTTTTCTTGAGTTTCATCAGATTGTTTGACAGAAATTGCACTCAGTTTAAGTTATTATGATGATCATGTTGAATGAGGAAGCCTATGATTCGTCCCTTGCACTAAAAGTTATCCCCTAATAGAAAAAACAGAGGCGTGAAACAAATCTGATTCCATTCACAGATAACTCATTACATCAGACCAGAAATTACAGAGCATGGGGAACCCACAATGCTCTGTTTCAGTGTAATTAACAGTATATAGAAAGTATTGATTCTTTGTAATTTACATTTATAAAGCTACAAACAAACACCATAGAAAAAACAGATGCTCTGTTGTTGTTTTTTTTACTTCCTCTCTCTCTCTCTCAGGCAGGGGAGTCTTGTATTCTCCCATTAAATATAGCTATAATTTTATAGTTTGATCAGCTCGATTTGACGGGAGGGAATGGATGATGTTCTTTGTCGTTCACTTGGGAATTTAGTCGCCTCAATCTCTGATCCAGCTCGGCCATAACTGCTGGTTCTTGCTTTTTCCTATGCTTTGATATGGTGTTCGTAGTCATCGATCCGATCTTGTCATATGCTACCTGCAAGTTCACAATCCAAACGCTTTGTTTAAACCGTCGAGTGAAATGATTCGGAGATCTTTGATTCAGTAAGAAACAAGAGCTAAAATGCAGCCAGTCGAAGCTTCAAATCGCCTTAGATTACAATGGGGAAGGCATAGAGTAAAACAATGTCAATGATGGAATATTTGGATGCATACCGTCAGTAGATCGTCGGGATCAAATAGGTAATGTGTAGTTTTTTGTAGAATATTAATCACATCTCCCACATGATGGGTTACGAGTAACTCGTCTTCCTTCATCTGAAAGCACAGATCAAGACGTCATTACAAAGTGCTCGGGACGATATATAGTCATTGATAGCCATAGCCAAAGCAATTACCTTAAAGATAGCCAAAGCCACATGAAACAATACTTTTGCCCCCTCGTAGAAAAGGACGTCCCAAACACGTAGAGTCGTCTGAGAAAGGGACCGAAACAAAACATGGTAACATGGTTTAGAGAGTTAACAGTCAGATGTATAACTGTTCTAGAACTATTGCACAAAAAGATGAACAATATTTAAGGAAGAGCTTCCATTTGCTCAAATGCAGGCACCCGGATATCGTTCTTACCTCAGAAGGTAGGCTTTTCGAGAAAAGACAGAGGAACCACTCCGTAGCGACAAGGGAGACATCAAAATCCAAAGCTTCCAAATGGGTAGCTATCCTGCATTTACATGCCAGTTTAGAAATAGCTTGTACTAATTAGACAATATATGAACTTCAAAACAAATCTAGGCACCTGGGACACTTCTTGGTAAGTAAATCTTTGAACACCCTTTGCTCGACATGACATCCTGACAAGTTGGTCGTGTAACAGTCACTAACTAAAACATTTTCTAAGAGAACAGCTAGCATCCAAAAAGCATCTTCTTCTGTTTTCATCACAAGCAATAACAATGCAGCAACATAGTTTAAGCCCTGCACCGAAACTGTATTAATTCCATGTGTTCTAAATTACAGGTCAAGATTAATACCAAAACTATGTAATAACTAGTAAATCATTTTTGTATTCTAAATCAATATTCTTAGAGAAACATAAGGGAGGAAGAAGAGGATAGAAGAAGAGGATAGAAGAAGAGAGCGAGAGAGAGAGAGAGAGATGAATTAAGGATAGGATTCAAATGATCGCCGATGCAAATATGCAGGAGTAGAGAAAAATCAGACCAAGAAGAAAGGATGTCGAATACTGAAACATGTCAGGGATATAGTAAACCGATCCAAAACTTCTGTAAACTTACAGAGCAGATGGCTATGTTAGAGTGAACGAAAAAACAAACCCACCTGACAGTATCCAACATCCGAATCCCGGAAGGAATACCCAACAAGAACACGTCGAAGAGCAGCATGACCTTCTGGAGTGTCTAACCAAGCATGACCAGGAAAAGTACGCGGCAAGTCCTACACATATCGATCAAAAAAAACAATAGAACAAGTCAAAAAAATAGAATGAACATCGAATCAATCTCCAGATTAAGAGAGAAAATTCCAGGTCCCATCTGCACCTGAGGTATTCCAATAATTGATGAATGAATGGATGGATAAATCACAATGAGGGCATTCATCTTATGGTTACAAGAACAAATTAAAAACTGAAAAGAAAATTTATAAAACTAGAAACTCCGAGTTATAAAAATAGCAAACAACAACAAGAACTAACATTCGATTTAGAATCATCTATATATTATGATACTCGAACTTATTATCAGTACCAGATCCCATCTGCATCATTTACTGAACCATAAAGTTCATCCCTGATAAGTAGATAATGATAATTGAGGTCTCTTGACCACTTAAAGAATTAATAGCTTCACAACATTTCCTGACATACACTGCTACTCAAAAGAACAGCATGAACAAATTTAACAATACTTCTTTATCTTTTGAGTTGTTCTATTGGATCGGTCGTTCAAGATCTTTGGTGTTTATCCATTGGGATCACTTTGTATGGACTCGTTGAGAATGATTCTGATATATAAAGCTAAAACAATGTGATCTGAAAATCAATGATATCAAAGTGTACAAAATCCTAGCGGGAACCCATCAATAGGATTATGAAACTATTGTAGGTGAAAAGTGTACAGTCATCCAAAATCAAGGATCGTGAAGAGATCATACCAACAAAAATACCTTTTAAAGGGAAATCAAGCAAAGAACTTACATGATCAATCTGCCTAGTTGCAGGCGTGACTTTCCCTTCAACAGCCTTGGTTAAATCATTGTAATAGCTCTCAGGAACAGTGGATTTCTTCTTCGCAGCTCCGGATAAGGAGAACCAAACCTTAGGGCGAAGAACAGGAGGAATCCCCTTCCTAATCAACTTCTTCAAAGTGATGGCATTAGCAAGAGTGGACAATTTGAGAGAAGATTTGAGAGCAATCCCTTCAGAAACAGAGGGTTCCAAGTACCAATTAGCGCCTTTGTTGGCCTCCAATGCCCACCAGACACGACCCTGTTGCCTAACCTTTTCCCTCACTTCATTCAACACATTAACATCATCCACATTGCCTTCCACTGTGAACCCATATAGATCTTGAAACTTAACTGTGATATTCGCCCTCCTCGCATGGATGCTCGGCCTTAGAACTGGAATCTGAGCTTGCAATTCAAGAGCAATATCTCTTTTGCTTTGAGTCCCAAACATTTCTTGGGGCTATTCCAATAGATCAAGAAAATGGGGGAGCGAGGTTTGGTGGTTTAGGTTATTTTATACAAAGAGGGTAAGATGATTTCGTCAAATAAAGAAACCCCACCTGCCTCAAACCCTCAAACCACGAATTGGTCTATTTTGGAGCTTCAATAGGCTGCGCACCTGATCTTCATAGAAATCGATATCATCCGAAGACTTGGATGAAGAAAAAAACGCTATCTAATAAGAAATGTTCTCCAAAACCTCCACGCCATTACCATCAAATCCTCCATGAAAGTAAATAAACAAATCTAAAAACAACAATCAACCTAAGTAGTGGGCTGTTTCTTTAGAAAAAAAATGAGAAGAAATTGATTCTTCCCACAAGAATTTAGAAACGGAGACGACCAGAAGAAAAGGTTTAGGTAAAAGCCGAAAGCAGGAAGATAAAACCAGAGATTCTATATGTGAATCATAGCAGAGGCGATAAAGGGTTGAGATTAAACGTGAAAAAAAATAAATATCTTTTTTGGAATTTTAGACAAAAATGGAGGGCTGAGCCGTTGCTGGGCACACAAAACTCGGGATTTTTAGGGGAAATAAGAGCTAATAAGAACAAATGGAAGCAAAGCCACGGGATAGGGCTGAGCCTGTGATGAAAAATGGAAAAATATAATTTTTATATATATATATCAAACAAAATAACAAGAAAATTGAAGAAAAAGTCCAAATCGAGCTAAGTTCAAATGGGTCATAATATTATTTCAAAAATAAAAAATCTAATTTAGAATATTGAAAAATATGGTTTTTTTTAAATTCTTTTTTTTTTTTTTTATGTAACGTTCTAAACTGAATGGAAAAAGATAAGATTTTTAGTTTAATGCTTATTTTGAAAAATAGAGACAGCTATAGTGACAGACACGACGGGATTAGGTTTTTTTTCAAATTAATCAAAATACAGTTAAATTTTGGATTTTATCTTAAATAAAAACAAATACTTTTTTAACTTTAAAATTTTTTATTAATACTTTTAAATTTTTTTTAAAATTAAAAAAAAATACATTTATAGTAGTATCACGTTTAAAAAATACTCTTCAACTCTCGAAAATAACATTAAAAAGTTTGAAGATAATCTATGAAGTGTTAATAGACAGTTGTCTCTTTAATAAAGATTATAGTGTACATTTACCATAATAATCGGGTTGAAAATAATTTTTTAATCAAATATTAAATATTTTTAAAGTAAAATATATATATATATGTTAAACATAAAATTAAAATATTTATTTTTAGATTTAAATGACATTTTAGAAAGTTTATAAATTTTGTAAATGTCAGAACTTTATAATGTGGAGGAAGGAAATCGACAACTTTTTTCAATAATTTATTTTTGATTATTTATTAATTCCATTAAGTAAAACTGGTTGGCATAGTGACGTAGAAGTGCAACCAATAAATATAATAAATAGTAGCATAATTAATATTGTTTAAAATATATGTTCATGGAGGCCAATAAAACGAGTACCAAATTCATACACCTTCCCAATTTAAACACAATTTAATTTATATTTTTACCATTTTTACGATGGTTGTTAAATTTTTACCTTATAATTATTAAACTAAAAAAAAAAAAGAAAGTAAAAACAAGCGATTTAAACTTTTGGGCCCCACCCGTGTCTTAACCCGGCCCGAAAAACCCGTGTCACGTGCGAACTTCCCTCATCTTTGTCCAAAACCCAGAGGGCATGCCAGGGTGGAATGTCTCACACGTGTGCTTGCCATCGTCATGTTTTTTGGGTGGACCTACGACCATGGGGGCCCACTCTTCACATATTCCGGAAGGTAGTTGGACAGATGTAAAGATCCTGATTATGGGCCGGCCCTTTCAAACAAAACAAACACAAACTGTTGGGCCGGATTAATTTAGTGGGTCCCAGTTAAACAACAATTCAATCTGAACCGTTGAAATCACTTCCCGAAAATCGACGGACACAAAGGATACACGTGCATCAACGACAACAGAAGACATCCCACTGACATCGCTGGTTTTGGCTTTAAGACAAATCCCTTCATTTTCACTCAAAAATTAAAGGCGGTTTGGTAATCTTCACCTTTCTGATTTCTCCACAGGCAAAAGTATTTAATAATTATTTATAATTTATATAAATTCATAACTAATTTTCATTTAATTTATAGTCATTTAAAAAATAAAACAGCCCATATTATTAGATCAATAATCTATTATCATTATTTACTCCTAATTCCTGTAATTAAGACATTTAATAAATAAATTACTATTTATCTAGTGTAATTAGCATCAAACCTAGAATGAATAAATCAATTAAAAAAAGATTAATCCGATTCCCCATATAAACTTTATTATATATATAAAAAATAAACATAATTCATAGTCACACGACATAACTTTTATTGCTAATTAATATCGTTGCGTCCGGCAATTAATAAATGTTTTAAATTATTTTGTTTTGTTTCTTAATTTTTTAATTGGAAAATAATTTTAAAAATATAATAATATTTAAATTATAAGGAAAAAAATAGGTTTTTTTTTTTTAATAAGAGAAAATAAAAATTTAAAAGTCAACAAGATCCTCGGGCGCAACGCATGGCGTATAAATTTGGACCACGCACTGCAAGGCTATAGTTTATTACAATATAATGAATTTGCATGCCCTCCTTTGGGAGATTAAAATAAGTTTATTACTTGAAAAACTCAATTAACTTTAAATTAAAGTTAAATAAATCAAAATTTATAAATTAAGCTTCTTAATTCGTTTTTTTTTTTTTTTTTTTTTATACTTGTGATACATAATATATATATATATATATATTAATTTTTATTTAATTGGTGTAATTATTTTTTCAATTATTTGTTCTCTCTAAGGTAGTTTCAAAATAAATAAATAAATAATAGATATTTTATATCATAATATTTTAGTTAAAAACAAAATTTTCAACAAATTGAGTTGGGTTCGATTTAAAAAATTGATAATTTGAATAAGTAGGTTGGGTCTAGAAAATATGATGACAACTAACCTAACCCAATACACGAACACTTCGGGCTCTCTAAATCTTGAATGGAAAGAAAGAAGGAATACAATGTGCGGAAGATAAAATAAAATATACGTAAAAAAGCACACATTTTTTCACATAATACCGCTTTAAATCATGAGCTCTAAATCAAATTATGATACCGTTAAACATGGTTCTGATAGATTATGAAAATTAAAGTGAAGTAATTTGCATTCAATGTTCATGATATGTATACAATAACATAACCGTCTTAGATTAAAACCCAAATGAAATTACGAGGAAAACGAAGCAAAATGAGAGGTAAAAGGGTAAAAGGGGAAAAGGAGAGAGAAAAAATGCCTGGCCTTCCCATGTACGCCGCCGTGACAAAGTGGGTGTGTGTGTTTTTGACGATGAAGTCTTCAAATGGGAGGCAGAAGAAAAGCTTCAGAATCTGCAGAAATGGACCCTTTCTTTTTCTTTCTCTTCATAGCCGTTTGAAGCTTCTTGGGAAGAAGAAGAACCAGAAGAACCAGATGAAGAAGAACAACGAGGGTTTCCCGTTGATGCTGTTTTCAAAGGGTTAAATAATAATAATAATAATAATAATAATAATAATAATAAAGTTTTCATTTTTAATTTTGGAAAACACGACCGTAGAGGTTCCTCTTTGTTTCACACGTTGTGGTTGTTCATTTTGTCTTTCTCCTTTCCCATAAATAACTTAACTCATCTCCCCTCCAAGAATTGACACCAAATAGCTCCGACATAACTAAACTAATTCATTTAACCAGGGGATTAAGAATACTGGGACCTCTATTCCTATCTTTGAGTGTCTGACTCTAATATCACTTGTAGCATGATTTTTTTTTTTTTAATTTCTACCATACTAAAAAAATATAATTTTATTTTCTCATTATTTTTTTGGTCAATAATGGGGAAATAATCCAGCTAATCATGATTTAGAAGGGAGTATATAAATCCAATTTAGAAGAAATAATTAATGGGTGGAGGCCCGGCAACTGGATCGTTTTATTCGATTCCATCAATAAATATGATAATTAAAAAGAAAAATCCATTTAGTTGTAATATAGATTTAAATAATACAACCAAGCTCCTGATGGATCACACTATAATATGGTTAATAGAATAAAATTATAATTAATTATTTAAATAAAATAAAAATGGGAACATTTGGATAGCAATGTTCTAATTTTCAGGTTCATGGTTTTTGTCCAAGATTCCCATTATTAGGTGGGATTAAGTTATGGATAATTTAATTTTATATTTATAAATTATGTACTTTCGAAAATAGTTAAAATTTCATTAATACCCTTGGGTGAAAACTTCAAAGATTCCTTTTATCTATGGTAAAAAAAAATATCCGTTCTATATTTATACTCATGATAAGGGTATTCATATTTATTGGGTAAAAACACGTCTGAATAAAAATATATATTTTTTATATAAATAAAAATTTAAATAATTAGTACGATTGATTCGGGATCAAATAAAATTTATAAAATGAAAACATAATTAGGGGATATAAAAACAAATATTTGAATGATAATATATAAATAAAAATTGGGTCACGTGAGTTGCAAATGGCTTCCCCAACCAACAGCCAGCAATTAAGATGAGATGTGCATACGGCGTTTTGAGTATTTTAAGAAACCAACAAAAATTCAAACGACACGTCGTTTTCTTCTTTGTTTTATGTCTTTTTTTTTTTTTCCTTCCAAATTTGGGTGTAAATTGGAAAGACGACAAATCACGCCGCTTCAGACTTTGAGAAACTAATAGTTTAGACCGAGTTGAAAAGGGAACATACTAACATTTATATTTACATAATTAAAATATATAAATATTTAGCATATGGTCTAAAAATAATTAAGAGAATATCGTAGGCATTTTATTAGCCGATCGGGCGTTCGAAACACCAACGACCTGAATGCCAACGAGCGTCTATTATTGAGCATGATTGGACTGGGGGGTGGTATACATGCATATGATTGTAGTTTGGTAGGTTATAAAAGTTGCTGATAAAAAAGTAAATAAATAAATAAAGAGAGAGAGATAAAAGTTGAAACACCATATTAGTATTAATATTTATATATAGTAATAGTAATAGTTATTAGGTTGAAATTACAGAACTGCCACTGAGCCATAGAGGCATACATTTATGGGATAACGCTGCTTGCTTCTGCTTCTGAAGTATACAATTTCAGTATGCTTCTTAAACCCTAAACCCGTTATTATTATTATTATTATTATTATTATATATTTATATATTTACCTTCAAAGTTATTTAAACACTCCCTTTTACTTCTTATCTATTCCCTCACTTTCCGCCGCCGCCGCCGCCGCCGCCGCCGCCGCCGCCGCCGCCGCCGCCTTTTCCTCCACCTCCTCCTCTTTTATACTCACTCTCTTCATAACCTCTTCCTCCTCCTCCTCCGTACCCTCCACCGCCTCCTCCTCCTCCTCCGCCGTATCCCCCGCCTCCTTTCCCTCCTCCTCCACTGCCACTCCCACCGCCTCCTTTCCCACCTCCGCCGTATCCACCGCCTCCTTTCCCTCCTCCGCCACTGCCGCCGCCGCCTCCCCCTTTCCCTCCTCCGCCAGACCCTCCACCGCCATATCCACCTCCCCCTTTCCCTCCTCCGCCAGACCCTCCACCGCCATATCCACCTCCCCCTTTACCGCCACCGCCAGATCCACTACCACCAGACCCACCTCCACCATAACCACCTCCGCCTTGACCACCGCCACCAGACCCACCTCCGCCGTGACTGCCACCACCAGACCCACTTCCACCTTGACCGCCGCCACCAGACCCACCGCCTCCATAACCGCCGCCACCATGCCCATGTTTAGCCTCTTCAACCTCCTGGGCTACATTCTCTGAAACTAGAGGATCATCAAATTAATGATTATTCACGTACTTCAATATTCATCTGTTGATGCAAACATGGATTAAAATCATGGTACAAACAAATACCTTGTTGCTCATCTTCGCTTGTGTGAGCTTCTATAGCCCACGACACCACCAAAGCAGACACAAGCAGAAGACACACAAGCAGAAAACCTTTGGACTTCATTTCTAACGGGAAAGAACAGAGAAGAAGTGGTTAGTGATGTTGTAAATGACTTCCCCTTGGCTGCTATTTATACAGCCCAGGCCAAGCTTCACTACAACACAACCAGCTAAGAGAGTGACAGAACATGTTACATTAAATTTGGGGTTTATTTGAGGTGGCTGTGTGTAGATAAGCCTTTGCCTGGATCAATATCTTTCTTCTTGTTTTCTTTTGAGGCAGAGCCGTTTACCTTGAGAAGAGACGTGTGTGTGGTTAGAGGGGTCCAAGCGTTCATGTTGTGGCAAATTGTCTCTGAAACTTCATCTTCTTTTGCCAAGTACTACAATGTGGAAACATTGTGTATTATGTGTTCTTCCCAAATCTCAACAACGTAGGTGGTTGGGTAGACATTAAATTATTCAATTCCGGAGAATACCCACAAATTTTGATAAATTTTGTAATTTATACACCATATTAAAGCTAAATTTTTGTTAAAACCCTCTAGTTTGTGCATTGATCGAGCCCTCGTGGTGGTAAGGAAAAAATAAACACAAGCACGTTTTGGTCCGTGAGATTATTCGAGAAGGTCATCATAATTAATTCTGATGTGTGGGTATGTATCATTCGGCTCAAAAGAACTTTCCTTCCTTTCTTTTGGTTGGAATGATTCATCTAAGTGGGTTAACTTTATCTAAGTGGGTTTGGGATAGGTTGTTGTGCTCTTGCTCGAGCACCTCTTGGCAAAGTAGGCTGATGATCCCTTCATATGCATTGCAACTTCATCTAAGTCGAGCACCTCTTGGCAAAGTAGGCTGATGATCCCTTCATATGCATTGCAACTTCATCTAAGTCGAGCACCTCTTGGCAAAGTAAGCTCGACCTGCTCGAGCACCTCTTGGCATAGTAGGCTGATGGACAAGAGTGATCTTCAATCAGGATCCTCACTCCTTGCAGGGAGAGAATTATTTTATTCCTTTATATTTTAGTTCTTCTCCTAAATATTATTGAAATTTACTGTGTTTTTAAAGCATTGAATGCCATTTTTCAAATACACCATCCCAAATCCTAAAGGTACATGGGGCTAATTTGAGTGGCTCCAGGATAATTTCCCACATTTTGCTATAAATTCTGAGATACAGCAGGCAGCATGGAGCAAAACATTCATCATAGTTCCGAAGCAAAATAGAGTTCAAATATAGTGATTCCCGAGTAAAAAGGAGTAAGAAATCAATAAAGCTGCAGAGTTCAAAAAATCCAAAACAATGCAATCACGATACCAAAGCCAAGCAGAGCCTACGACGATTCATTTCATTTAGCTTTGGGTCTAAAGATAGTTTAGAATATTGCAAAGGGTTCGACTTCTATTAATCATTCCACTCCAGAAACAAGGACCATAGCAATATTATCTTCTTCCAGGTTTTACACACAACAAGAAAATAGTAAAGCGTTTGAAAACTTCATGTTATTCGGTTTCATGCAGAGGATAACATGTCACACAATCAATTGCTTAGAAAGACATCAGATATCTGCAATTTAAGATCAAGTAATCTAACATATGTTGCGTAGGAGGACTCATTTCTTCCCACTCTTCTTGAGTCCAGCACCTCCAAATGTCCCCTTCTGTTGGGCCTTTGCTCTAAGCTCCCTCAGCGCCTGCATAACATCATCAAGCAACTCAAAATTATAGTTCGTACTAATCTTCGACACAACCGATCAATCGATCAGAGGAAACGTTGAAGTTCAAGATCTCACCTTTTCCTCATCCTTCTTCTTTTGCAAATTGGCCATATCAACCTGTTGACAAAACCCAGTAAAATTCAAACAGTAGTTACGAAAAATTACATGGCCACGGGCACGATACAGGGTGGAGAGTCATTCTACTGACAACAAACAATCTAAATTCTAAAAGAGAAAATAAATTACATCGATACCAAAAGTTGCGTCCAAATCCGAACAAGGAAGAAAATAAACATACGACATAGGACCTAAAGATAATGAATTCAAAGCATACCTCGTCGTATTCTTTCTTATCAGCCTTGGGTTGCTTCAGAGGCTTTGCTTTCCCTCCTGTAAAGAAAAACAACAAAATCGATTCTCTATATAACAATTTAAATCGAAAAAAAAGGGGATTATATATCACAATATAGCCAATCGTTTCTCAATTGTCTTCTAATCCGATCGATGATACTGCCTATCAAATTGAAATAGAAAGCTCAAATTTTCCATAACCTTGAGGAAACAGATCATACCTTGCTTGGACGACATGGCTGAGATAGCGCAGGGGTTTGGCCCGGTTGGAAGAGCACAAAGAGGGATCGCAGCGACCAGCTACTATTTATAGATGCCATAAAGTATTGCACACGTTAGTAACATGATTTGTTCATAAACTTACAGCATACATAATTATATAACTTAGCCTCAAAACATTGAATTTCTGTTCGATCACTAATTTAAAAAGAACGAACAAGAGAATTCTTCGATAACGAGAGAGGGAAAAAAAAAAAGAACTAGGATCTAAAATCAACGATCTCCATCTTAATTGAAAACATTGAAATCTCACCTAACGCATCAACATACCATATAACACTCGACCAAGAAACAATTATCGGAAAAACGCAATATTTCAAGCAAATCCGAGGAAGAGAATAAACGAACATAAAAGGATCAACCGCACACAGAAGTCGGAAAATCGGAATAAATACATGACAAAGAAACATAATATTAACCTTCAGAAACGAAATTAGCTTACCCTTACCAAAGAAGAGAAGGCAAAGAAGAAGCCGGTGGAAGTGGAGGCAAGAACGCACGAATGGAATCCCTAGGTTGCGTTTTCCATTTGTATACGGAGAAGGTAAAGTCGGGTCCCGAATCTAACCCGAAAGATCTTGGGCCATTGAACCAACTTGCTATTGTTGTCAACACAGGCCCGGTTCAGGAATAAAAGAAAAAACAATAAATTAATTAAATATTCATAATAACGATATTATTATTTTCTTTAAAAAGAAAAAAAAAACTAAACACATGTGGTTGTTGTTGAAGACTTGTTTTTTTTGTGAGTCCTCCATCACTGGTAGAAGAAAAGGAAACATTTTTTTTTATAAAGGGGAAAACATTTCCCTACCATACTATCTTAAAATAACGATGTTAATAGTGATATGTAACGGGTCAAAGCAGATAATATATATTAGCGATGGGCTTGAGGTATTACAAATGGCATCAGAGCGTGTGCTAGTGAGAACACTGGACCCCAACAAGAGTGGATTGTAAGGTCTCACATTGGTTGGAGATGAGAATAAAACATTCCTAACACCATTCATTAGAAAACTATGAGACTGATGACGATACGTAACAGGCTAAAGTGGACAATATCTGTTAGCGATGGACTTTTTCTTTCCTATTCAATAGCAGAGATAAGATTAAGAATACGTCAATGATGCTGACTTAGCCAATCCAATCGAGCACTTAGCTGTAACAACAAACTTTTAATTTGATTTACGTTTATTCACTAATCCAATCAATTGAATAGTTGGGTTTAACAAATTTCGAATAACTTTCCAATGCAAGCAAGATTTGGAAGAGATTTAGATTTGATTAACAAACCTTGTCAGATAGAACAGAAGAGATAGAACACTGTCAGTGAGAAGGAAGAAAAAAATGCGAACTTTATGTGATTTGATAAGAGACACAGTTTCTTCAAACAATTTATACAACAAATGGAAGTGTTTGTAAAACCTGTACGCCTTATTTTATAAGCATAGCACAAATGCTTCTCAACAAAAAAAATGGTAGCATAGCAGACAGAAAATGGTAGCAAAACAAAGAACTATGCATCACAGCCCATAATGTCTCGTGCCAAAGACATCCCAACAGGATATGATCTAAGCAATCTTGTTCTTCTTACAGGAAGCTTGTCACTGTTGCCGTTGTCAAGGCTGTTTCCCTTCACTCCATTTGGCACTGCCGTGATGCTGGTCTCTTTAGTTTCAGCGATGAACTGCAGCCCCTGAAACAAATATTGGGCTCTTCAAAATGCTGTCCGGAAAAAGATGCAACTTTTTCTTGCACTATTCTCATACCTTGAGGGAGTTCTCCTCATACTTGATCGTTGCATTCTTCTTTGCCTGCAAAGAATTACTCACGGGGAAGAGCTTGTCGGTTATGCGGTCTTTGGCGTCTCCAGCAGCTTGACATAGATACCAGAGTCCAGAATTTGTGATGTCCTGTTTCTTTTCGAGAACCTCGAGTTTTCCTTCCTGTTAGTTGTTCGGGTCAGTGGACGTTCAAGAACAGCTCGGTCTGTGGTTTGCACCCTAGGAAAGAGTTTTAAGGTAGCGAGTGACTCACCAATTGTGAGACCATTTGATGGATTGTTTCAACATCAAAACCAATTTGAGAAAGGTTGGACTTAACCTCCTCCACCTGCATGCAGATAAAGCTTCAAATGAGTGGCTCACCGGAGTATGCTCCACAAATATGACTTATTTCACAAGAACCATGGGAGAAATATCAAAGTTGTAAACTGAAATTGATATCCCTACATCTCTGGCAATATGGTCACGTTACTTACTCCTCGTTTCTAAGAGTGAAGACTATCCCTACAAGACCAACATAGGTCATTTCAACATACTTTGTTCTCACCCATATATTTTTTAGGAAAATTCCTAGGAGCTCCCCTGATATAGAATTGCTCTAAGTAAAACATGTTTAGTTTTAGAGTTCCTATGATTGAACCACCGAAAAAGAAGGTGCATCTTGTTAGAATAGGTAGTAACTTTCGATTCTTTTAAGCCTTTCTTAGCCATCCTATCCTCAGGATCACTCTCATTCAGATATGGTCCCGGTTCATTTATGTACCCCTCCTTTATTCAAGTGTCACATGCCCACCAGCTTTTGTCTTGGTTCGTCCCTAAACCACATCTTATTGGGAGAGGTATCAGTCTGATACCATTTGTAACGATCCATGCCCATGATTTGGGTCATGATTGGAATCTCGATTTGGTATCTGATGGCCCCGACATTCCTCTACATCCCCCGTGACATGGTCACGTTACTTACTCCTCACTTCTAAAAGCAAATGCTATCCCACAACCAATAGAGATCCTTTCAGCATATTTTGTCCTTATAAGGGTGTGAAAACCTCTTCTTAGGCTCCGTTACAAAATCTATACTGAATCTAATTAGATAGTTCAGACAACAAAAAGTGTGGTTCGAGGTTTAACAACATCTTTGTGTGTTTACCTAAGAATATTATATACAACAAGACTCGAAAATAGGAAGAAGGTAAGGTCTTACATTATTTGCTATGAGATTTGTTGTTTCGATCTCCTCATCCAGCCTCCAATCCAATTTCTCCAACCTCTTTGTCAGATGACTCCTTGTTGACTAAACACAAAAATGGTTTAAAATTGAAGTATTGCATTAAACATGAACTAGCTTTCCATTTCAAGGTCATTACATAATATCTAACCAGCCACTTACAGCCAGTGCTTCGTGCACATGATCCAGTTGTTTCGAGACAGTCGACACAGCATTTGCCATGTTTTGCTTTGTCACAAACATTATGTCAGAAAATGACCATCCCTGTCAGATAGTAGAAAGGAAATAAAAATGTATTTCTACATAGTACTTAACGGTACGCCTTGTCGATTAATATGTTTCATTTTTTGGTGAACCAAAATGAAATAGTTTTACCTTCCACCACATGTAACAATACCCCATTGCTCCAACAGCAGCTGCTGGCACCAAGTAAGAAGCATAATTCCCTGAAAGAAGAAAAGATCATTATGCTAACATATCTGGGCATCACGAGCTTTTCTATGGGTTCCAGACATAACCCATAGAACTTTTCCAGCTTAAGCTTGAATGGCCTAAAACTTCGGATTCAGAAAACATGATGTGATTGTGCAGGAGACTATGAAACCAACAGTTCTCTTTCCATTATCAAACAAACAGTAGTAACAGCTCAAGTCCACCTCCAGCAGATATTATCCTCTTTGGGTTTTTCCCTTCTAAGCTTCCCCACAAGGTTTTAAAACATGTCTGCTAGGGAAAGGTTTCGACACCCTTGTAAAAAATGCTTCGTTCCCCACTCTAACCAATGTGCGATCTTACAACCTCCCTCTTTTGGGCCCAGGGTCCTCATTAGCACACCGCTTGGTGTCCAACCCTTTTAGGGCTCAAACTCCTCGCTGGTACATCGCTTGGCTCTGATACCATTTGTAACAGCTCAAGCCCACTACTAGCAGATATTGTCCTCTTTGGGTTTCCCTTCCAAAGTTCCCCTCAAGGTTCTGAAACGCGTTTGTTACGGAGAGGTTTCCACACCCTTACAAAGAATGTTTCGTTCCCCTCTCTAACCGATGTGAGATTGCATAATCCACCCCCCTTTGGGGCCCATCATCCTTGCTGGCACACCGCCTGGTGTCCACCCCCTTCGGGGCTCAACCTCCTCGCTGGTACATCGCCCAATGTCTGGCTCTGATCACATTTGTAACAGCCCAAGCCCATCCGCAGTAAATATGTCTTTTTTGAGTTTTCTCTTTCGGGCTTCTTCTCAAGGTTTTAAAATGTGTCGGGTGGGGAGAGGTTTTCACACCCTTATAAGAAATGTTTCGTTCCCCTCTCCAACCAACATGGGATCTCACAATCATACACTGACAGTCAAATTTCATGGAATTTGATCACCTAAAGATACTTTTCTTTGTTGAAAACTCAAAAGAGCCAAGCTTCAGGAATTTCAAAAATGGTGACTAAGCCCAGGCAAAACCAGAGATGCTAAATTCAGAAAGTTTGAAGTGTTTCAGTTCTTCTGAAACTTGCACTTCTTTCTTTTCACTAACAATGGATGATCATAATATTTTTGAATAAGAGCATACAGAAAAAGAAGACTAAAAACCATAATTTTTAAACAAAGAGTCCATACCGCTAGAAGAAGAGTTGCCATTAAAGACAGTCACAGGACCAGATACTGTCAGCTCCCTGATCTCTTGAGCCAGTTGCCGAATCTGAATGAGTACACAAAGCAATAACAAGTATGAGTTTTAGAACAACGAATCCAATTAACAGAGAGAGTTCTAAAAAGTACAAACCTGGGCGGCGAGAACAGCAGTATCATACTTGTAAGGAGTAGGAGAGAGGTCCTCCTCCGTCACACCCTTCAGTAATTCCTGAAGTTGTGATATCAAATCAGACAATCGCCCACTTCTTAAAACAACAGAACCAGTTAACCCTAATCAATGATTCAGAAACCCAACAGTCAGAGAAGAACATCGATGGTAGCATAAATGAGATCGTAAAAGGTAAAATCTGAGATGGGAAACGGGAAAAACCTGCTCCAACGAGGATGAGAACCTTGGACGTTGAAACCCCAGTTTGTAATGCCATCTTCACAACCCCTTTCTATGTCGCGCGCTGGGAAAGAGGGGCAATCTTTTTTTTCTTCTTTATTTGTAGGCGCAGGCGGAGACGAATAGCCAAGGTGAAACTTTGACCACAAAGGGAGGAAGTAGGAGCAATAATACGCTATGGGCAGTAATTGTACAAACCCCACGGAAAAAGTGACTTACATTCTGACTTTCATTTCACCGTAACAAGTTTCCAAGCTGCCTTATGTAGCTTTTCCTCTGATTTTTGTTTCCTCGTTCATCGCGGGCCTTGCTCATCGACCCAATGCTTCACATCTGCGGTCATATCCCAAAAGGGTTGCTGATTGGCAAGGCAATTTCTTGTGTGATTCCGATCAATTTGGCTGAATCTGAAAAACTGTCAAAATCCCAATTGTTGGAAACGTTGATATTCCTTCCTCGGATGTCAAACCGCGTGATTCGGGTGTTTCAATTCCTATAGTACTTGGCTTGTTCCAGCGGAGATTTCTGATAAACGACGTGCTTCTGTTCAGGTGTATGCTTTGTTGGTTGAGGATTATCACAGAGTTCTACATCATCTCAGAATTCAGTCTTAAGTTTGTGCAAGTTATCCGGTTTTGTTACCAATGAGTTTTGTAGCTTTTCTGCACTAAATTGTGTTTGACATGAGCTTGAATATCTCTTTTTCTTCTCCTCCAGTCATAAGAATTTCAGAGCACCAGATTTTTGATAATCAACGTAGTAGAAGAAGGTGAATAATGGATCCCAGTTGCGTGCATCACAATGGTAAGGTACTTGCATTCATGCATAAACCTTTTAAATGGTAGCCAAACATCTAAGCTCAAGATTTCTGTTTGGACATAATCTCTTGTGATTTTGCTTTTAGTTTCTCCAAAAGTTCTCAAACCAACATGGGACTCAAAATATATTCCTTATTTATAAATCTATGATTAACTCTTTAATTAACCAATGTGTGACTCCTCTTTCAACAATTCTCAACAGTCTCCGGTCCGAAATCTCAGGGAACAACCTCATGGGCAGCAGGGTTCGGATGATTTTGAGATGCCATGGAAATGAAGCAATATTGGGAATCTGCATATGCACCTAATTCAGAACATTCTACAAGTTGTTCTGTTTCAAGCCAACTTATCATCCATCGACGTTGCAAATTTGCAGCCAGTTGCTCATACTGTGGTCGAAGCTACTTTGTTGCCATATGCAAACGCATACTTGAACAACGGGTTGCCACTGCCCGCTGTCCGTGGCTTCAAATTTCAAAATGCCGATGTAATCAATGCCTGCTCGAGAATTACGGTGTAGCAGCGACGTTCGTAAAAAAAGTTGAATGGAAATTTCATCTACATGATTTTTTTTTTTGAATTTAACCCTTATAATTTTAAAATGCTTGAATTAGTCCCTAAACTATTTATAAAATTTTATCAAACCATAAAGATTAAATTCTAACTTTAAAACTATGACTAACGAATTCTGTTCTCACATCTAACGAACAGAGTGCATATGAGATAAACTTGGCTTGAAATTAGAACATGGAGCAAAAAAAAAAAAAAAAAAAAAAAAAAAAAAAAAAAAAACAAAACAAACAGACAAACAAAATTTGGTCTAATGAGATAAACTTGACAAATCACTAACCGGATGCTGTTCTCACATCTAGATTCTGATTTTGAGTATTATATCAAAAGAAGATGTAATAGGGAGTGTTGCAGACGATCTATCTATATTGAATCAAGTCCTATGAAAAGCCAGGAAACAGAATTTAGAACATCTGGGAAAATGGGATATGGAAAGATTCTGTTACAGCTCAGATAGAATAAGACAGCTTGAGGTACAGACAGGTGATGAAAATGGCAAGTTCAACATTGTGGCAAGCCTTCATGTTAGACAAGCTGATTGAATATCACCGCCCTAGAACACAAAACAAAGGACAGTCAGACAGCAAGAACTAGAAATACGTAACAGCAAACTTCTTGTTTTGTGACATTGATAACTATCTCTGACTTCAAGAGCTCAAAACTGGTAAAGAGGATAACTCCATTTTTAATTAGACAACTCGGTCATCCTAGACTAGACCTTGCCCATCAAGTAAATCATCTTATCCATATCCAAGCAGATATAAAATAAATGATTGATTCAATGTAAAAAAAAGTGAGCATAGCAGATTCTGTTTTCCAAAGTTACAATTATCCATTGCACGGAGTTTCGTTCTTACATATACTCAATACCCAAGTAGGCTTACAAAGTTGATAATGTTCAAGTGCTTTCTGGATCGTGTCAAACCTTGTGATGGGGATCTAGCACCCCAAAATATTGATACTTTTTATGTCCAAAGCAAAGGATTTACTTGTTACGAATAAGTAACAAAGTTTACCTATGTTCTTCTTTATATCCCTGACTTCACCCCTATTTCCATGGTACTTGATGGTCAGAGTAATATAATTGAGTTTGCCACCCCCATCTATATGAAGTAGTGCACCAAATACTTGAGAACAAAGTAAATTTTGCAAAACAGCAAACAATAAACTATTTAGAAGCAAAATTTATTCGGCAAGGATTTAGTAATCTGTAACCCCATATAGTTGCAGCAGAATTAAATTGTATATATAATCCATTAACACTTCAAAAGACAACAATCTACAAATACAAAAAACTGAATAGAATACCATAGTTTATTACTTCATTCCAAATACAATAATCTCATCTAACCTATTGATGATATCATCGCCTATGGTTTTTTTTTTTTCTTTTTTGTCTGAAGGGCGGGGCAGGGGGGTATGCAACGCCTAGGACTTAAAAGGTGAAAATCAAAAAACAACTCAAGTCATTCCTTCCTGCTTCCCGATCCTCATCTAGTCTTGTCTTTGCCTACATATAAAACAGGGGAATGTAGTTTTTTAATTAACAATTTGAATAAAGAATGGAAGGTTTTCTCATAAGTGACCTATTCAAGTAAGAATAAAAAACTACGAAGAGAAGGTTTAGGTCTTAAACTCTGATCCAAGTACGGGAAATGGAAGGTGAAGAAAAGAGAGAACGAAACAATATTGTATGCTAAGCTTGCTTGCATCCTAACTTGAGATAAGCTACTTGATGTAATAAACTGTCCACTAGGGGGAAAAAATGATCAACTTATTATGCATGCATGTTATTATATAATTCCGTTCAATTGTATCTGTTTTATACAAGTTCATGGGCACCAACTCACCAGAGCAACAAGAAGGCAAGAAGAACATCAATGGGCCTATAAAGTGTGCTAGCTACCTAATTCAAGAGTAAAAAAATCCACTAGTTAGACAACCTAGAAGAAGATCCACTTCTGCTTTCAAAACATAAAATCAAGAAAATTACGGAGTGGGATAAAGAATCTATGTTTACAAGTTAATGGTAACAAAAGCTCATGAAGAGATATCATATCACTAGAGTTAACAGATCCAACGTTATGTACGCAGGAAATTCTTATGAACAATTACAAGCTACTTGGCATGATAAACCGTATTGGCACTAAATTTAAGCCATAGGAAATATTTTCATGGTGTAGCTCCTGATGGTTCATAGACGTTAGCAAATTTAATCAAAGAATAGTAGCATGGATCTTTCTTCCTCCAGAAGCATGCGGTTAATGGGGCTAATGTATCCACCAAACTGTAATACAGATATCAGTACTTCTAAATATTATTGATCAGTACCCCCACTCGAACTACAACTTCCTTTCTTGATTCTTGAGAATAAGTATTAAGCTGAAATTCATCCAACCGAGAACTAATACAAATAGAAAATCAACTTCCAGTAAATGATCACTTACAAACTGTACAAAATTATTATAGAGTCCTTTCCTATATCGACCTAGCTCATGAAAGATCAAGGAAGTTGAGAACTAAATTATCAGTTAGCGCACCTTCGGGAAGCCAACCGCAGCTGCGGCGTGAGATAGAGAGCATTGAAATCATCACAGCTGCCGACGACGCAGAGTGAAACGGCATTATCGACTCCAAACAGAAGCTCATCTCAGCCGCACACCTTCATACGCCGAATACATCACCATACATATTAATAATTGAAACATTTCTCCAATTGGAGAAAGAGAAGGAAAAGAAAAAAAAACTCAAGCAGCTATAGACTCGGAATCTTTTCGCGCTTTTCATGGACGCAAGAGCATTTAGTCAACGCACCTGAAAGTTCGATGAGAGAGGGGCTTGTTAGTTGCCATTCTAAAGGGAGAGCCTGACGATGAACGGGCTTGAGAACCAATATGAGCAGCAGCACGGCGAGCAGAGCCGGAAAATGATCGGAAAACGGATCTAGCGCCAATTGAGGCCATTGTTACTCAGAAGAAATGATAGATTCTGAAAGAACTCGAGTCTTGCTTCGTTGCCTGCGAGGGTTAACGCTAAAACCCTACTTTCAGTCTGAGAGGTTTCAACTATGGGAATAATTCCATGGAAAGGGGTGCTTTCGTAATAATTGTAAAATCGAGGCCCTTTCTTTGAGTAAATAATGCATAAACCAAGGCCTTTTTAATAAAAAGAAAATTAATAAAAATAGTGAAAATGGATGAAAATTGTTTGAATTAATAAAAGAAACCTTATTATGGCATTACGCAGCGCTAGGGAAGAAGCGCGCGAGCGGCATTGGGCGACTGAGCGCACCCAACGAGTTCAGCTCTTAGGCAAAACCCAATCCGAAATTCATCTGCTACTTTGATTTGAAGCGCCTCTAATCCCTGTTCCTCTGCCTCCTCCTTTTTCCCTTCCGTTTCTCGATCTTCGTGATTAAATTATTGCCTACTTTCCGAAATATAATGCTATAGTTACTTCGACTAAAGTGGGGTTTCTAGTTGTAGCGCAGATTTGGTTATTCTAGGGTTCATGGCTTCACTGTTCAAGGTAAATTGCTTCTTTGTTTGTTTAATTTTATAGTCAATTCGTTTTCTGCTCCATTGGGTTTATGGGGTGTTTCAACGACGTCTTTACTAGTTCTATTAGGGCATGTTTGAGAGTTTATATGAATTGGATTAGGGAGAAGTTTTGTGTCCATTGATTTTGTTCGTTGCGAGACTCATGTTGTTTCCAACTGTGTTGCCCTTTTAGTTTGGGGGACGGTGGAGTTGGCTGCAGGTGTTTGAAATTGGCTCTTACGTTTACTCCCCCGGTCCTTTATATATCCCCAATCAAAAAAATGGATAAATGGTTTTGTTCTTGATATTCGTTCTATAGCTTCTGATGGATGTTTTGGTTGTGTGGCCATTGTGGCTTAAATATTTGAAGAGCATTAAAAGTTTCAATTACTTTGATTGGGAAATCTATTGGAATGAACAATGTTGCGTTTATGTAATTAGATGATAGATAATGTTTCTATGATTCTATATGTGACAATCTTCGTGCTTTCAACTTTATCATCTGCAGGACCCATCAAAGCTCTCTGTTTATCGGGATAGAAGATTTCAGGGAACACAAGATGAATTTGAACATGCACTGCTGTCTTCAACCACCGTTTATGTGGGAAATATGTCCTTTTATACGACTGAAGAACAAGTTTATGAGCTCTTTTCTCGAGCTGGAGAAATTAAGAAGATAATCATGGGTTTGGATAAGAATTCAAAAACACCTTGTGGCTTTTGTTTTGTCCTGTAAGACTCCATAGCTCTTCCTAACTAGTAGAATATCTTGATGTACTTTTTATCAATAGTCTGCCATTGAAATTATTTACTATACTTATTTATGTTTTTGCTGCTTTAAACTGCCCGATGTTGATAGGCCTCCCATTGATATCGCTTGATATGCCCTCCCACTATTTCACCACCTGTTTAGTGCAAACCATTTTGAATATTTGAAGGTGGTTGGGTGGAAACTGAATTATCAATATTAGATCCATTTCATTCCAAAATTTTAGAGGGATGGGTGCATTTTAAACTTGAGACTGTTAACTCATTTCATGCCTTTCATACTCATTCCTGCAAGAAATTATATACATATATCTGCCTCTAAGCCTTTCAAATTATGGGAAAATTTCTTAATTGTTGTTTATCTTTTCTTTTCTTTTCTTTTCTTTATTAGATACTATTCTCGGGAGGATACTGAGGATGCTGTTAAATTTATAAGTGGAACAATTCTTGATGATCGTCCTATTCGTGTGGATTTTGATTGGGGATTTCAGGATGGCAGACAATGGGGCCGTGGTCGAAGTGGTGGGCAGGTACTGTTTCTGACCTATGTTACTTTCACGACTCGGAGTCTACCATCACTTCCTGTTTATTTTCTTTTGCTTTTTTGTACACAGGTGCGTGATGAATATCGAACAGACTATGATCCTGATATCCTTTTTTCTTCTAATACTGTTACTCACGTTATAGATTATAAACCCTTGAGTCTGATGCTCTGTTGCATTTTTTTGGTACCATTTATTTATTCAATCTTGATTTGTGATTCTTTCTTTCTTTCTATATATATATGACTGCAAATATATTGTTGATTTATATACCTCTTTTTTTTCCTCCCTTTTTTTGCATAATCTAAACACAACTACACAAATCCAGGCTTCATAAAATTAAGTTTATTACATCCCAAGAAGCTCAAACACACGTCATGTCAATTTCTAAAATAGTAGAACTTATTGGGACACATTTTTATAGAATATGTGATGTATTGGAATTGGTGATACTTCATAATAGATAAAACATGTAAATTTACATACACAAAATATACTTGACAAAAAAAAAAAAAAAAAAAAAAAAAAAAAAAAAAAAAAAAAAAAAAAAAAAAAAAAAAAAAAAAAAGACAAAGTCAAGTCAACTAGCAATACAGAATTATTCGGCTGGCTATGGCTTGAGGAAGGAGTTGTGATCCTTATACTTTAGGAATGATCTATGTATAAGGGTTAAAATATGTTATAGGTCCCTCTTTTGTTTTCCCCACTTTTTAGGTTGGACTTGTATGGACTAGACTTTAATTTTTTTTTCTTGAACCATAGGAATTAGACATGTTTTTTGGCATGTTGGACATGTGTCTGGATGAATCTGTGTCCAGCGTAGTGTACATGCTTCCTACATTACAACTATTGTAGGAAAACATCTCCAGAGGGTTCCATAGCTGCATTTGTGAGAATGGTCAACTTGCATCACTTATACTAAAATGTGGGGGGTGGGCGTTTAAGTGCTTATAAGGGGTTTCAAGTGTTAAAAAAATTGTTTTAAGTACTTGAAAAGTCATTCCAAATAGGCCCTTTAGCTAACCAAAAATGAACTTGATTAGTATGTTGAGCCGTGTTACTTTAACGACCTTCACCCTATTGAGTTCCATGTTGTGGCCTGTCGTTCCTCAAATTGTATGTGATACACACGTTATAAACTTTTGTTGATTTAATATCATAGCTCCATTCATATGTAAAGGCTTTCTAAAAATGCTAACCTTTTGGCTCCTCACGTCCTTTAAATTTCTCATCTCCGTTTAGTTTCCTTAATTTATTGAACGTAGAGGTGGTTATGGAAAGTTAGTTCAGAAAGAGTTAGAAGCACAGAGGCAGCTTGTGGATTATGGTACTGATTCACTAGGCTCTATGCCGCCAGTCATGTCTCAGCGTAAGTTGCTATGAGGAATTCTATGCATAAACATTATTGATTTGGTAGGCCTTTATCTTCATGTTCTTCGTTTTCCCTGCAGATGGAAACCATGGTGGAAGCCATGGACATGGGTATCGTCATGGTAGAGGTATCAAATTTCTAAAGCTGTTTAATCCTATCTTGAATGAGAATTTATTTGCATTGTTTTTTTATATTTGTCCAATTACATTATTGTTGTTTCAAAAACTAGATTACCACCATCGTAAGCGCCACCGGGACGATGATCGCCATGCCCATGAAAGCTCTAAGAGAAATTCAGATTTTGAGTCTAGAAGAAACTCCAATCATGAATCCAGACCGGTAATTTTTAAATAATGCCTTGTCGTAATTCATCTTTGTGTGCTTAAATTTTGACGTAAAAGGCACCAGATGCTTACTGCCGTTCTTTCTGCATAACAAATTAATCCTTAGCCATACTATGCGATGCTGTTCTGTCACCAGACCATAAAACAATTCTTATGTACACTTCTTTTCTGTGGTTTTGGCTGTATAAGTTCCCATGCTTCAGTATTTGACAGTATATGCTGTAACAGGAGAAGAATCCAAGGTTTCGGGAGAGTGGCGATTCTGATGAAGAGGATGACGATGATCGAAAGCAGCGACACTAACCAGAGTGTCGTTGCCATATATTATCATGTGAGGAACCTTAAATTGGCATTGCTTAGTTCAGAAGAAGTGATAAGGGACGACAAAGTTCCTGGCAAAACTAGCAAGTTATCTTTTTTTCATGTCACGAGGTACTTTTTCTTAGTTTAATGAAGGAATGGCTTTAATTGGTGTCATTGTCTGTGCTGTTTATTTATAAGAATCAAGTAGGCATGTTGTCGAACTATGCTCTAAAAGATAAATTATACAATTCTGAACAGAAAGTACTATCAACTAGTGTGTTTTTGTGCATTGAATTGAATTTGAATGTGTAATTGAGAGGAAAAACTACTATTCATTTTAGTATCAAAACTACAATTTGTTTTTGTTTGTGTTTTTTCCTGCTTTCAAACCGAAGCTTTCCCATGAGAGGAAATTTCAGGAAATGGTTTGATTGAATTAACTAATATAGTGTTGAAAAGTGTAGCTAACTGATGTGATTGGAAAGTTCAACCTATTTGTCAGAAATCTCCTTCCATTTCCTCCAAACAAATTAAATGAATCATCTTTAATTAAGATTTTTTGTCTCCACTACCCTACTCTAAAACTAAGGTATTTTAGATTCTTTGTCTCGACTATCCTACTCTACCAGACCTCTATAACTCCTAATGGTGATAGCTAAAAGAAGAGATCAATACTACTACCCTACACAAAAAAAAAAAATATTTTAAACGTGTAGAATTTCAAATTTATGATCTAACTTTCGTTGAGATAAGATTTGCATCGTTTCTCATCCAACGTCACCTATCCCATCGCACATAGGCGACAAAATTGGTAGGAAAGATGTAAAAAAGAAGCAGAGCCATAACAGAAGAGAGGCCACAAGACAACACAGAAATGAAGCAGAAGCCTTATTTATGAACAGAAATATTACGAGATGGTCTCAAACTTTGAAAACAAAACAAAAGGAAGCAGAAAAGAATGGAAGATAAGAAGATGGAAAAGAAAAGGTTGTGTAAATTAGGACCCATTTGGAAGATGGATGGTTTGGACTATGTGTGCTCTGTACACTGAACTGGTCGCCAGGGTACTCAACAGTTTTGATTCATATAATTCTAACTACAATGGAAGAGTGCTATGAACAGAATCACATCGCCAGGCCTAGGTGACTTCATTATGTCCCGTTTAAAACTAGTCGATTGTTCTATGTTTTTGTTAAGAATCATGGACCTCCACAATGGTATAATATTGTCAACTTTAAACCTAAGCTCTCATAACTTTGTTTTTAGTTTCCTAAAAAAAAACCTCATCCCAACGAAGATGTTCCTTATAAACTTATGATTTTCTTCTCTCAATAATCTTCAACAGCTTCAATCCCTCACAATCTTCATATCTACTACTCACGAGCAGGTTGGCAATCATGATGGATTTCCACATGATGCGGTCTAAAAGACGCCTCTACAAAAGTAATTAGATCGAATCTTTTTCCCTTAGTATTGTAAATCATACTCTTTTCTAGAGATATTTTAATGAGTTCCATTCATTTATTTTAACCGTCTATAAGTAGTTTTTTTACCTTGATTTTAGTGTAAGGTTTAATCACACGGGTTAATTTTAATTTTTAAAATCATATAAACTAAATTTTTAACATCTAATTTTGGATGGGAATTATTGTAAATTGGAAAAGATTGAGGGATGAGAGTGCAAAAATGGAAAATATGAAGGGAAAAAAAAGTATCACAAGGGAGTGGGGCCCGTGGGGGAGCAATCTGAGATTAGTGTGTGCATTGCTGAAAGATACAAGACACTGACAAGTGGGCCCGGGCTTTGGCCAGCTGTCACTCTCTCCCATTTTCTTTTCTTTTCTCTTTATTTATTTATTTTTTCTTATTTTAATTCAATGCTTTCTATTTAGGTTTGGTATTTTTTTTTTCTCAATTTTATTTTTAAATTTAACATTTTTTAATAAAACTTTTTTTAATTAAATACTCTATTTTACTCTATATTTTTAATAAATCTTAATATTAGTTTGTAGGGTCAATTTATTGTTAAAATCCTTATAAAATATTTAGTCACCCTTCTCTCCTTCTCTCTTTTATGACATATAAATTATTATTAATATTAACTAATTTCATTAAAAATTATATTCAATTGTTTATAGAAATTCTTATGTTGAAGACCATGTTTATAGGAAACTCACGCACTAATTATTAACATCAATCGAGAGAATAGATTACAAGACACTAAGTAGAATATTATTACACTTTGCTTGAATTTCTTGGAATGAAAATATTTTAACTTCTTATTCTAGCCCGAGAAATTCTTCAATGTGGCTCTGTTTCTCAAGAAAATAGTATTTAGTTTCTCTCCTACCTCTAATATTCTAAAATTGCTTCATAATAATTGTTAGATGTAGATTTAAAAACCTTCCTGCTTTCTAATAGTTATTAGATATACAAAGTCGAGATATTTGTACGTTTTCTCAGTTGCTTATCAATTATATGCCATGGATAACCCTCTTACAAAAGCAAGAAAAGAACCAAGTTTAGATGATGATGTAATGCAGCACATAACTAATGTTGTCAAGTTCATCCAAGAGCTGTCGGGCTGGTCGGAAGAAATGATGAACCCATCACGCGCAGGAGGGTGGTATTCTAGGGATGCCTTGTCGTTGAAGCTCGACCTTGACACTGTCCAAAGAGGGAGGCTTTAGGCCAAGAGGAAGTGGCAGCCATGGCTTCGCTAAAGCATCTCCAATAGCTGAGTCTATACTCTCTTTTGACTGCATGACATCCCCCATTGTATTACAATTAGAATTGGTTAAAGAATTATAGTGCAAAACGAGATGGCGATGAAGTTGTCTTACTGGATACGAGTCGAGGGGAGGATGCGAGGGTGAACAGCCAACGGTGATGAGGTCTAGTTTGTACGGTGGATGGGGCAGTGGGATTACCGAGAACATTGCCCCACCAAATCTCTACATCGGAAAATAACACTGATTATTAGCTATAAACTCGTCAAAATCAATACCCAACTGAGGATTGTTGGGAGAGGGTTGATCATAAGTACATCTCAATTGGTACGAGGTCTTTTGGGAAAACCAAAAGTAAAGTCATGAGAGCTTATGTTCAAAGTGGATAATAACATACCACGCTTGAAGGTTCGTGATTTCTAACATGATATTAGAGCTATGCCCTTAACTTAGTCATGTCAATAGAATTCTCAAATGTCAAACAAATAAGTTGTGAGCATTGAAGCTGTAGTAAAAGAAGAAATCAAGCCTCAATTAAAGGAAAGCTGTTTGAGGGCTCGTTAGGAGAGGTTCTATGGTGTACTTTGTTCGAAAAAAGAATGGTTGGGAGAAGAGTCTCACGTCGGATAATTAAGGAGTTGATCATGGATTTATAAAGTAAGAAATATGATTTCTAACAAGATGTTCATGGGTGGGGGCGTGAATAGAAAAATATTCTCTACCAATATCATACTATTGTAAAGATTCATGATTTCTAAGAAGATGTTCATGGACGGGGCGGGAATAGAGAAGTATTCTCGAATCTCACAAAAAATAACGAACGAAATTACCGTGTTCGTCGGTAAAGAATGTGGGAAGCATGGCGTTCCTGGGGTTAAAGCGTTTGGAACCTACGCACAACACCAAAACACCAAAACAGAAACAAATAAACGTTTACAAACCTCGTGAGTGAGAGAAACCAAACCAAAAAAAGACAGAAAAAAATGTTCTTTTTTTTTTCCCCTCATACCCGTTGGTGGTGGTGCCAGTAGGAAGGGTCATGGGTCGGGGGAGGAGCGGCGGCGTATGGCCACGACAACGCCGGCGGAGGTGGTGGAGATGGTGAATGTTGTAGGTACTTTGGCCACACATTCAAAGGTCTAAAATGGGGATGCATGGGCGGAAATCCCATAGTCGTCGGTGCACCCCACGAGCTGAGTTCTCTTTTTCCACCACCATTTACTGCGGCGGCGCGGTCGTACATCTGCCGCCTTTGACTCCAACTCGCCGCCTCCGCTTCACGTGCCAACAAATGTTTTCGATGCGACCTGTATTTCTACAACAAAGTACATGCTACGCCCTAATTAGATGTTAGAAACTATGAATCTCCACAATATCGCGTATTTATTGTCGAATTTAAACATAAATTTTCATCATTTTCCTTTTGATTTCCCTAAAACAGTGTTTTTTACTCATAAAAACCGATCTAACTCCTTAATTAAATATTCAGTCAAACAACTTAAGAAATTAAAAACAAAACATGTCTAGAGACCTAAATTATATAAATTTAGCAGTGAAATTATACTTGAAGATGGCTAGCAATGTTATGACGAGTGAGACCCTCAATTCCCATAAGCTCCAATATTCTAGAAGGCACTGCCTTATCCACTCCCAACTGCTCCACCGCTTGCACGAACCGACGGTGCAGCTCCGGCGTCCAATCCACCTGCAATTCATCCAGCTTAATCATAAAACTTCTTCCCAGCTTCAATTCGATCAAAGTTCATAACTTTCTTACACCTTCTTCAACCAAATGTTAGAAATCATGGCTCTCCAATAATATGATATGATATTGTTCACTTTGAGCTAAGCTCAGTCTCACCTACGAACATTTCTTAAATTGGCTAATTTGTGACTCCTACCCAAAGTTCATAATTTTCTTATCTCTTCTCAACTAAATATTAGAAATCACAATTCTCTAATGATATAATATGATATTGTCATTTTGAATATAAGTTCAGTCTCACCCACAACCATTTCTTAAATCCTCCGACTCCCTCCCAATGATCAACGGTTAAAGACCCAATTGAAAAAAATAAAAATAAAAAACCTATCTTTTACCTTAACTTTTCTCTTTCCTTGTGAGTTCTTGGATTGAGGAGAAGATTTATTGATTTTATCACCATTTTTTGATTTGGCTGCCAATTCCTCTATTTTGCTCACAATTTCTTGATCCCCATGAGCTTTCCCCTCCTCCTCGCCCTCATCTTTGTTAACACTCTTTGAATTGTCGTCGAATTGTTCAAAAGACACCGAATTGTTGACGGAGAATTGAGCGAGGAGTTCATGATCCATCTCCAAATCAGGCAACACATCTCCATCGTTGATTCCCACAAAAAGATCATCAAAATTGATGCTATCAAGCAAATGGGTATCATCATCAAAGTCAGGAAAGCCCTCCGCCGCAATCGAAAAGCTATCCACTTCTCCTTGTTCTTCATCTTTGTTGCAAATTCTCACAGCAAGCATTACAAAGTAGAATAGAATGGCTTAAAGATCCAAACTTTGCATGAAATCACAAGAAATCTCAAATGGGTATTGCTTGAATCGATGTAAAGAGTACTCTAAAGGGGAAAACAAGGGTTTGGATGTCGGCCACAACTTGAGATTTTGTTTGAATGTTCTTGTTGTGTTTCGCCACTGATTCAACAGCTTCCTTTTCCCTTACAAATTTGTGCTTGTGGATGCCCTTTTTTTGAATTTTCTTAGAGCTGCAAGTGATTGCTCGTGAAGTAAATAATTGGGTTTTCAAAAAGCTTTCAATGAGAGAGAGGATGTCAGAGAGGATTGGAATGGGAAGTTGATTGACATAGAAACATGTAATGGATATATGTGTTGTAGAGTGAATCAAGACAGTGATGTGATCATGTGGGCAAACCCAATTGAAGAATATATGTATAAATACAATATCAAAATACAATTTTTCTTGGATATGCAACAAGTTGTGGAAGATTTACGTAGATTTCATATCGTAATCAAGAAAATCAAATCAAATCAATTCTATTTTTTAAAAAAAGAATAATTTTATGATCTTATCTAGATGGATATACTTATAATTAAGCTAATATTTGTGTGTTAAATTCCATTAGGATGAACCCTACTAAGACAAAGAAAAAGGAAACATAACAACCTTATTTTATGCTAAAATTACCCCCTTTGGTCAAACATGACATGTTTTGTTCCACTTTGAAGTGTCACATGATTTAGTCATATGCTATTTTTGGTGTAATAATTGAAGTCTATTGCTAGCAAGTTAGTGTTTGTTAGGAATAGTCTTCCACACCTTTATAAAAAATGATTCGTTCACATCTCCAATTGATATGGGTCTCATAATCTACCTCCTTAGAGACTCAATGTCTTCGCTGACACATTAGTTGGTGTCTGGCTTTGATATCATTTATAACAACTCTAATTTCCTACTGTAATAGAGCCGCTACAATATACATGGTATAGCTACTCTATTTCAGTATGAAATTAGAGTCGTTACATTTGGAGTATACAACAAAGCATTAAAATAGTTTGTTTGGTCACAAAATGTTTTATTCTTTAAAAGTATTTTTAGTAACGCTTGGATAAATGATTCATATATGAATGAACTGAAACCATATACAAAGAATAAACTGAGACTAAATAAAAGTGATATGAAGAAGAAATCTTGAGTAGATTTTGTGGAAAAAAAAACTTACAAAAAACACACACCACATACAAGTAAAGACAACATAAAAATTCATGCCCAAACCTACAATAAAGCAAATTAGATATTCATTGTTAGGGACAGAGGAACCACACATGATTTCCGAGTATAATCTTCGCCATGCTTAACGTAACTATTTGACTTCGTCGTATCGTTTCGAATCTAGAATGGGACCCGACCACGAGAGCGACACACGTTAGGGAATCCGAAGTTAACATGTGAAGAAAAATTGCATCTTGTATAGGGAAGTGGGCGTAAGAGAAAGCAATATGGATAGGGAGGCAGAAGAAAGTAAGTAACAAGTTTTGATGACATCTATGATTTAAATTCGTTAGTACAAGGGTAAAGGAAGGACAGTATTAATGTTTATTAATGGTCGGGAACCAACATAGACATACATGTTGTAAAATGGGTCCTCAAGCCCTGCAATAATTGTTGTTGCTGTTGGACTATATATATATGCTGTAAATATGGCTTTGGCTTTCACTATCAGTCATCCTTTTCTCAAATTTGAGGTCCCCTCGACGCTCCAACGACTCGATATCAATCCAAAATTTCACCCCTTCCTTCCCGGACAGATTTTTTATTCCATTGTCAACTTCACCTATTCAAATTTGTAACTTATCTAGAATACGTATAAGGATTTAAATATATGAAATGAATATGTGAAATCCCACGTTGGTTGGAAAATGAAGCATTCTTTATAAGGATGTAGAACCCTCTCCTTAACAGATGCATTTTAGTACTGTGACGTTGACGGCAATACGTAACGAGCCAAAACGAACAACATCTGTTAGTGGTGGGTTTGGGCTATTACAATTGATAGTGATGCGTAACGGGTCAAATTGGACAACATCTACTAACGGTAGACTTGGGTTGTTATAGAAGGACTCAATATCTGCTAGCGGTGAGCTTGAGTTGTTATAAAATAACTTTCGATTTTTAGTGAATAAAGTAGAGTACAAGGGAAATGAGAGGTTTAAGCACTCTCAATTCGATAATAACAATAAAACAACTTGCTCTTACTATTTAGCTGTGATTCGTGTGAACTACAGAGTAAAAAGATTTGTATATGAACGGTTATCCTATATGCTTAAGCGAATTATTATGGTTTCTTGAACTCGATCAAATTATTATTATTATTTTTTTTATAGATAATGTCTCGACCCAAGTTAGGTTTAAAATGGTAATTGTATGTTCGATATTACATCCCGCTTGAGTATGAATTACTTGATAGATCATTTTTTCTAGAACTTTCTTTAAGGAAGAAAAGAAGTAAAAATTAGGATAACCATATGATTAAAATGTTGTTAAACATTTGATTATGAGTGCTATGGTTTCTAAAGAGATTTTTGTCCTTCCATAGAAACAACGTTTTGAAAGGTTTTGTGGTCGGAAGTTATTTGTTCCAATTATAAATAATAATAATAATAATAATTAATAAATAAATATATATATATATATATATAACATTATGGGAAAATATAGAGAGAGTTTTCAAAAGTTAGATGCTTTTCATTTCAAGCTTTGTTTTATATATTGTCCTTTTGTTCATTTGGAGTATTATATTACCATTTTATTTATTTCTTTATTTATTTCTACTAAAAATATACGTATTTAATGCTAATTTAATTATATGTAATTTTGATTTTCACACTTATCGTGCCCTTTGATAATTATTTGTAATTTATAAAACTATTATCTATTTATACTTTAAATTTTTAATTTTAGTGTTAAATTTATTGATATTGATGGGAGGCTTCTCTTTCAGTAACATATTATAAGAGGTGAAATTTGAATCCGGCATTTTGATCATAGATTTATATTTTAATTAATTGAGTTATATTCGAGTTGATTCTAATAATTAGATATCAAAATTAAACAATTTAATGACGTTATAAATTTTAAATAAATATATACAAAATTTTAAAGTTAAGGGTATAAATTGATATTTTAAAAAAGTTGAGGGATGAAAAGTGAATTTTAAAGGAAGATGAAATTAAAGGGGCGAGATTCGAACCGGAGAACGGGCGATGGGATTCCGAGAAAGGCGGGTTTGAAATTTGAAGTCGAATTTAAAATTCCAGTTCAATATTTGAAAATTAAAACGAACGAACGAACCGGCGTGGAATCTCCGTCAACGCTTCAAAATCGAAGAAAAGTCAGCGCTTACCATATGCAACGCGCACAAAGCTTCCCAAAACTACCCCACGACTATTCCAATACCCAGATCCATTGGGCACCATCTTGAAGGGCAGAGAGGTCAATTCATTCACCAAAGTGGGCGGCGGCGGTGGTGGTGGGCTGCAGTTGTGCGAAGAAAGTCTATAAATCTCGACATTGAATCTGAGAAATCGAGGAAGAAAGAAAGAAAGAAAGATGGGCGATTGCAGGCCATTAGGGTTCTTGCTGGGGCTGCCATTTGCGTTGGTTGCGTTGGTTTTATCTGTGGTTGGGGCCGTAATTTGGATCATCGGGTGAGTTCTTCTTTATCACTTGGTTCGTTGCTTATTCTGAACTGATGAATTTGACAAGAACTGAAGCGATGGCGCTGTTTTTGTTGCAGATCTGTGCTGAGTTGCCTCTGCCCATGTTGCGTGTGCTGTGCGGGGCTTGCGAATCTGGCGATGGGGCTTATCAAGCTGCCGGTGAAGGTGCTCCGATGGTTCACTCACCAAATACCCTGTTAGTTCTGCTTCGGATTTCGTTTTGATTATTGATATTGATTATTACATCCATTTCTTTGTCTGCTTAGTTCTTAGTTATGTTTGTATTGTATTCCACATGTTATGACAACAGAGCTCTGTATTTATGGAAAATTCATCCTTTGATTCTTTAATTTTCGTTTTGTTGACCTCGATCTTGTTTGCGCCTGGAATCACATTTCGTGTATCTTGATGATGCGATGAACTGGGTTTAGGTCAAAATCAACTGACCCAGAATAATAATTTGCTTAAATTACTAAGTTTATGAACTTAAACTTCAAGTAGTCCACATTTTTATGTGAAAAGTATATGGTTAGAATTGGATTGGAATACTATGCCTCTTGATGTATTCAAGAGTTGTGTGAGATCCCACGTCGATTGGGAAGTGGAATGAAACATTTGTATAGCAATCTGGAAACCTCTCCCTAGCAGTCATGTTTTTAAATCCGAAGAAAACCATTTTTGTTAGTGGTAGACCTATGTTGTTACAAATGGTATTAGAGCCAGACATCAGGCGGTTTACCAATGAGGATGCTGAGCCCGGTAGGAGGTGGATACTGGGTGGTGTGCCAATGAAGACATTGAGCCTCGAAGGGAGTGGACATCGAGAAGTGTGCCATCAAGGACGCTGAGCCTTGGAGGAGGTGGACATCGGATGGTTTGCCAGCGAGAACGTTGGGCCTTGAAGGGGGTGAACATCAAGCGATTTACTAGGAGAACGTTGGGTTCCGAAGGGGAGTGGATTGTGAGATCCCACATCAATTGAAGAGGGGAATGAAACATTCATTGTAAGGGTGTAAGGACGCTGGGCCTCGAAGAAGATGGACACCGAGCGGTGTGCTAGCGAAGATGCTTGGCTCCGAATGGGGTAGATTGTGAGATCTCACGTCAATTGGTGAAGGGGACGAAACATTCTTTACAAGAGAGTGGAAATCTCTCCCTAATATACGCGTTTTAAGACTTGAGGGGAAACCCCGAAAACCAAGAAGGAAAAGAGAACAATTTCGATTAGTAGTGGACTTGGACTGGTTTAGGCGGCTTATAGTCGAACATGGGAGAAAGATGGACCATTTTTTTTAATGTAAATGAACAACATGTGACATGGAAAGTCGAATATTCAATTAGATTAAGTGAAATAATGAGTGTAGAATACAAAAGCTTAGAGAAATTGAAGAATTCAACAAGAACTTGTTTGTAGCATCTCTTGTTTCGTCGCTACTGACGAGAGAGAGGGAATCCAACGCCATGTCGTTTAGAAGGAAAAACAATAAACAAGAAGCTGCACAACACACCAATTCCGACAGGCAACACAACCAAAACCTCCCTTGTTTCATCGGACGGAGTCGGATAGAAACACTTCACAACATTCTCGTCAAACAGAGCAACAGCTACAAACACCAACAGAGAACCAAAGGCATGAAAAAAATCAATAAACCGTAGCCTATACTTAGCAGCCTCCTCCTTGGGCAGTGTGGTGGAGGCATCAATGGCCCACAAGCCCTGAAACGTGGCCACCCCATATCGGACTTTGCCGCGTTCGTCCCGGAAACTGTCGGTGAAGAGGAGGAAAAAACAGGACAAGGAACAGAGGAGGAGGAGGGCGAGGGTGGAGGTTTGGCTGACGGTGGTGTGGCAGTGACCTTGGTGCGTGAAAATGGGGGACAGGATTTGGAAGCCGAGGACGGTGCCGGTGGGGAGGAGGTTGGCTAAATGGGCTGTTTTTTTGAAGGTCTTTCTAATGGCTTTTTGGGTCGGCGTTTTTGTTGGCTTTCCGGCGTTCTGTAACAATGGCGTTCTGGGATTCTCGGCGGCCAGTGCTTGCTGATTTTGGCTCTCCATTTCCCCTTCCATTTTGATGAATGAATAATTCCTTTGGTTTAGTGTGAGATATTTAATTACGAATTATTAATTGTTTGGGAAATGATCGGTTTAATTCTTTGAAATCCAGATGGATTCTGTTATATTTCTTTTTTGTTTAATTCGAAGGAATTAGAGAAACTGTCGACAATGCCGTTATACATCGGTTGTACCTATTCTTGGAAACAGCTCTAGTTTAATATCATAAAAGTTTAAGAGCGTTATTTAATGTACTTGTGCCGCACGTTATATTTTCTCCCACCTAATCTCGACACGATCTGGTGACGATTTGAACTTTGGACTGCTACTGACGCGACTAACTGGAACTAATCATGCTTCAGCCAAGTATAAATTCACTAAGCACCTGAGTTTTCTTTCATCATAATACTTATCTTACTAACGCCTCTTGGTCAACTTAGGAACAAGCTCGAGTTGATGACTATGACTTCTCTTTTGTCATATGGCATTATGTTCTGTCTTTTCTCTTGGTCAGTTGTCGGGTGAACTTGTCTCAACTGTGGCATCATGATTGACGACAAACCTTAAGGGAAACTCTAGCCCCGTATTTATCTTTTGCCCAACTTTATGATTTCATCGGACCAGCGGTTGGCAGGAAGGATATAAATTCTAAATATATTTAATTAAATAAATTTATTATTTAAAATAATAACCATTAGTAATTAGTAAGGGTTTTCATGGGATTGTTGGATTTCTTACAAGGTAAGTGACGAATCTACCTTTCTTTATCACAGACGACATGTCGTCCATCCACAAAGTGAAATAATATTTTTAAAACTATGGACCTATTTTTTTTTCTTTCTTCCATTATGTGTAGCTTTTGGTGAATATGTTTTTATTTATAGAGACTATATTAAAAAAATAATTAGTTAATTTTGAGATCTTAATTATAATATTTAAACTAAATACTTGGTTGTAATATTAAAATTGTGTTAGTATAACTTTATAAATATAATTTCTTATGAAATATATTGATTTATTAAGAATTTTTTTATATAAATATTATATTAAAAAATAATAAAGTTTTTAAAAAAATAATAAATGGAGAAAAATTACCCAACGAATCTGATCCAAGCAAATTTCCCTCGGGTGATCTCTGCACAAATAAAGGGAGAATTTCACAAAAAGATGGAGATGAAATAGGTGGCGGGAATGGAGACGCTCTCCAGTCTTGTTCGGCCCTATGGACACATCTAATGAAAGCATCCAAGACACGTATGTATCCCTGGTGAGGCTGAAAAAGAAAAAGTATAAAAAGATAAAATATCACTTTAATTAATGTTTTCAAAACAAGAAAACAATATTATTTTCTAAAACTATATAAATAATTTCGAGAATAACTTTAAACTAAAAAAGGACGTTGGAATAGACCATTTTCATCTAAAATACTTAGAAGCTTTCTTCTTTTTTAACCGTCATACAAAAAAATGATAATATAACAACTCAAGCCCACCGCTAATAAATATTGTCCATTTTGGCCAGTTACGACCATCAGCCTCAAGATTTTCGAGATGCATCTCTTAGAGAGAGATTTCTACACCCTCGTAAAGAATGTTTCGTTCCTATCTCTAACCGAGTGGGACTTCACAAATAACTTTCTTCTAGTAGTGTCAATAACAACGTGAAACTCTTCATAATAATACAATATTATCCACTTCGATAATCAGACTCTCGATTTCACTCAAAAGTGCACCATTCTTTAAACACATAGTTTTACGATCCTCCATTTCACGTCGAAAAAAATAGAGGAAATTTGAAATGGAAAAGGGGTGGAAAAGCTGAAAATAGGTAAAGTTTCAAATGTTTCATAATCAGTAGCTGCTAAGGTAGCAAGTTCAAAGTAGTTGCTGTTCCTTAAACGTCATGTGTTTAAAATACTGTCGTCTTCGTTGTTGGTTTCAGTCTGTGTGATATATGGTGGAGTTGGTTGGCACTTCTATTGCATTGCAGGCCAAGGCGAAAACCAAAGCCAAGAACTCTAACATCAAACGGTTAGATAGATAAACACGACTCTCCACAATAGTAGGATATTGTCCACTTTGAGTATAAGCTCTTGTGGCTTTGCTTTAGACTTTCTTAAAAGGCCTCGTATCAATGAAGATAGTATTCTTTGATTATAAACTCATGATCATTTCCTAAATTAGCCGAGGTGGGACTTTCATCCCACGCAAACATAAAACTTCATTTTTATAAGCTCAAGCTTTATCAACACTCCACAGTGACATCAAACCTGAAAAAACCAACACAAAAACACAAAAACAAAACCAAAAACACAGCCCTTTTCCCTCTTGTCTCTGTCTCTCAAATTAGGTAGCCTCCCTCTCCACTCACTTCTTTCTTCTTATATCTTTGAGTGTTAGTTTTAAAAATCCTAAACCATATCAGGAACTGCATTTATTCTCATCGAACTCTCTTCTTATTGACATTAAAACTTGACACCAAAGAAACCCTTTTTTTTTTTTTCTACTTAACCAAACCCCACATGAAATTTCAGCTCCATTGTTGTCGAATGTGGGAGGAACTCAAAGAACAAGACACATGACACAGTTTGTGGATAAATATGTTACCAACTCCAGTTCTTCTTGTCCTTCTTGCGGCCATCATCAAATCAAATCCCCAGAAAAGGTACTTTTGATCTTTGTTTTTGTTCTTTTTTGGTTTTTTTTGTGTTTGTTTACTTTTTTTTTTTTTAAACAAAATTATAGGGTGGAGCTGGAATTCATATACTACCTGGTTTGCCTGCTGGTGTGAGATTTGACCCTACGGATCAAGAGCTTCTCTTACATTTGGAGGGAAAAGTTGGGTGTGATGCTCACAAGCTTCATCCTTTGATCGATGAATTCATTCCCACCATTCAATGGGAGCATGGGATTTGTTATACACATCCCCAGAAATTGCCAGGTGATCCAAACCCATCAATTATTTTACTACTAAAATCTTCAAAATTACCCAAAACCTTTGTGATAATACTCTTTGGTTTTTCCGAGTTTCGGGATTTCTTTCAAGATTTCTAAAACGTGTCTATCTGCTAGGAAACACTCCTTATTAAAGGGTGTTACGTTCTCCTCCCCAACCGAGGTGAGTTCTCACAATCCACCCCCTTCAGGGCCCAGCATCCTCACTGATACTCGTTCCTTTCTCCAATCGATGTGGGACCCCCTCCAAATCCACCCCTTTCGGGACCCAGTGTCCTTACTGGCACACCATCTTATGTCTACCTCCTTCGGGGAACAGACTCCTCATTGGCACATCACTCACTGATACCATTTGTAATGGCCCAAGCCCACCTCTAGCAGATATTGTCCTCTTTCGACTTTCTCTTAAGGTTTTTAAAACGCGTATGCTAGGGAGAGGTTTCCACACTCATATAAAAGGTGTTTCGTTCTCCTCCCCAACGAATGTGGGGTCTCACAATATCTTTATCATATCAATGCAGGAGTAAGAAAAGATGGTCTGGTCCGACACTTCTTCCACAGGCCATCCAAGGCGTACACAACAGGAACAAGGAAAAGAAGGAAAGTCCACGCCGACGACGCCGAGGGCGAGGGCGAAACACGGTGGCACAAAACCGGCAAGACGAGGCCGGTTCTGGTGGCCGGGAGAGTAAAGGGTTACAAGAAGATCCTGGTGCTGTACACCAATTATGGGAAGCAAAAGAAGCCCGAGAAGACAAACTGGATAATGCATCAATACCATTTGGGCAACAGTGAGGAAGAGAAAGATGGAGAACTTGTGGTCTCAAAAGTGTTCTACCAAACTCAGCCAAGGCAATGTGGAAACTCAGTGAAAAAGGATCATAATAGGCATGAAGATTCTAGTTCGAGTTATAATAATCCTAACCCACTTGTTGATTTCTATAACCCTTCTTTTGTATATTTTGAGTCAAGTGATCAAAATAGATCGGCAAGCAATTCCCATATGATTCCCCAGTTTGCAGTTCATGATGGGTCGTCTGCCGTTTCATGATTGCTGTTAATTATTGTTCTTGTTTGTATGAATAAATTTGGAGATGAATAAATTTGGAAGTGTAATTAAGAGGTGTTCTTGATGGGGTTTGGTATCTGACAATCTTGGATGCTTTTGTCTCAAAAATTAAAGACCATTAGAATATGTGATTTACGTTAAGATCGAACTTGGACAAAGCTCATACTTTGCTTTCAATCTGAGCTAATGTTGAAAGTGGCGTTGCTTAAAGGAATTTGAATCATTTTACTTCTATGAAAGGCGTCATCGATCATTCTCCTTGTCGTTGTCTTTGTCGAATATCTGCTTCAAGAGAAGGAAGTAACTATTCCATTGATCGCTCATGTGAGATCCCACATTGGTTGGGGAGAACAATAGTACACCCGCATGTGGAAGCCTCTCCCAAGTATACGCGTTTTAAAAATCTTGAGGGAAAACTTGAAAATTAAAACCCAAAAAGGACAATATCTACTAGCGATGGACTTGGGTCGTTACAGTTCTCCCTCTTAAAAATTTGCTTTGTCCATTGACCGTAAGAAGTGATTCATATTTATTAACCTTACTGATTAAGGGTTCCGATCATCCTTCTTTATATGGGCAAAGAACCTTTACTCGAGAGGTGAAGGAGTAAGAGAAGAGAAAGAACAAAACACCTATCGGAATAATCGGAATAATCGAAATTGGTTGGTGAGGTAGTGAAAGGAAACCATCTGGCTTGATTTGGAAATCACTTTTTGGTTAAAAAGTATCTTTCTTTGCTGCTAATTATTAGCCACAAAAGGATTTCTTTCAGATCCTTTCTTTCTGTTTTTGCTAATTTAACCATCATCCAATATAATCAGATGTTGATGACAGTTAACATTTGGGAATCTTCCGTAGTAGAAATAGAAATAAATGAACAAATCATCAAACAATGTATAATTTCTATTTCAGCACTGAACAATGAGATGAAGAACTAGTGAAATCAGCAGTTTAACAAATACCAAACAAAGTTCTGATACGCCCACCCCAACCCAACAGAGCATCTAGGAGAAGACATCTATGTTATACCCGTAGACGGAGCAGATATATTAATCAAAAGAATGAGCCAAAATCGAACAAGCAAGGCACCAAATGCCGACCTAAGAAGGACGCTTGCGGGAGAGGGAAACTGGAAACAGAACTTGTGGCATACTCGATTGCTTGGCCTCTGCCAGTAAGATAACACACAAGACACGGAGCCTAACTAATGAAATGATTCGTTTCCTCCCTCCAACTAATGTGGGATCTCACAATTCACCCCTCTTTAGGGGCCCAACATCCCCTTGCTGGTACATTTCCTAATGTCTGACCCTGATACCATTTGTAATAGCTCAAGCCCACCGCCAGTAAGTATTGTCCGCTTTAGCCTATTACGTATCGTTGTTAGCCTAACAGGTTTAAAATGCGTCTCCTAGGGAGAGGTTTTCACACCCTTATAAGAAATGTTTCGTCCTCCTCTCCAACTGATGTGAGCCAGACATTGTGAGATCTCACATCGGTTGAAGAGGAGAACGAAGCATTCCTTATAAGAGTGTGGAAACTTCTCCCTAACGTGTTTTAAAATCGTGAGGCTGACGGCGATACGTACCAGTCTAAAACGGACAATATCTCCTAGCAATGGGGTTGAACTACTACAATAGATGTCCACAGCTACAAGAAAGGAGGACTCTAAACCAAAAGAACACAATCAATCCAAAAGCATACAACAAAGCTGATAACGTTGGTTACTGATAATAACATTTAATGTCAAACCCTGCTACAGAAATGGCTAACTCGGGGTCATGATTGAACTTCCCTGAAATCTATTCCAATAATATCTTATAAAACCAAAGTGCCCATCTGAATCTTCCTAGAAAATCCAATTGTGATGAACAAATGAATCACTGTTCTTTCAAGAGACCTCGATATGTACATAAAGGCCCAATTGTTAAACCGGCAATACAATCACTGTTCTTCAACATATGCTTTGTAACAATTCAATTTCAGAAGACAAATTTAAGCCAGGAAATCATACAACACTTGCATATTCAACTCAAGAATCCAACAGAACCGTTGTATATCAAAGATCAAACATGTCTAAATTAGCTATAAGCTAAGAAAATAGTAGATGTAACAGAGAAAATTTACTCATACCCATCAGCTCCCCGATGCCGTTTCCTCCTTTTTCTTCCTCAGAACATAAACATCAGCCTCCTCATAGGCAAATTCTGGGTGCAAATTTTCATGTGGAATCTTTTCAATTTGAAAAGCCTTATCACACATTTCCCAGAACAGTTTATCCGCTTCCGGTGACCTCAATTGGTATCCCAACAGAACGACACCGTTGTTCCCAATCAGCGCCTCCATGGTGGAAATGAGTGGGCCAACCGTTTCCTCAATGTAAACGACATCAGTAGCAATGACGAAATCGAACGGCGGATTAAGGGCGGCGATTTGAGCGGGGTTGTTCCAGTAAAGAACAGAGTGTTTTAGGGCTTTTTTGAGGATCGGCTTGTTCCGTTTAATGTTATGTTTGAGCGCCGGCATCACCGGAGATATATCGGTGAGAAGCATGTCGGTGAGACCTAGGAGGTAGAGGCCCATTCCGGCGACACCGCATCCACAGCCAATCTCGACGGCGCGTTTGCCTCGGAAATCGAGGAGAGAAGAGTAAGGGTTTTCTGTGGGGGTAATTGAGGCCCATCGATCGATGAATTTGACGAGGACAAGAGAACAGGGCCAGACGGAGGTGCCGACGTGCATTGAGCCGTTGTCCTGCTGAAAGGAAAGGGCGGCGCCGCCCACCGGAAGGTCTATTACTGGAGAATCTGTGAACTTCATGTCGGAATTGGAATCACTACCTCTACGCAGTGAAAGTTACAGACCTCTACCTGGTTTCTTCGGAAGATCATTGTATGGGGCTTTTGCTGCAAAGGCCTTCGACCCTCAAGATTTGGGCTTTTGATTGTAAGGAGGGTCTAGTTGGTTTCTGCAGATGGGCCACGGAGAAGAAGGATCCATCCAAAATAAATGGGAAGACTACCAGCTCCCGCCCTCACTCGAATACAAAACAAACTCGCTGACCAATTGACACTAGGTTCCTTGTTCGTCATTCGTGAAGACCGAAGTAGTATCTTGCAGCCTCGTAAATGATGGTAGATTCGTCTTCGACTGCCTCTACAATGATCTCGAATGTGAATCCTACACGATAGATAGAGTTCTGTAAAAATATATAGGTTCAAAAATTTGAATCTCTAACTTTTTGGTTTGTCTATGTCAATTACCATCGAGTTTTGTTCTTGACGAAGACGAGGTGTAACAGCTCAATCCACTGCTCTTTGGTCATTCTCATTCAGCTGGGGTTGGAATAGGTTAGACATTCTAGTATGGAGCCTAGTCTTTACTCTTTTATATCGTATTCTTATCGTTCAACTCTTGGAATCATATCCAACCATAGTTAGAACACGTTAAACCTTCTATTATGGAATATGCTGACTCTTCTATATGGTATTCATTCTCGTTGAGCTCTTGGAATCACATCCCACTGTAGTTGGAACAGCTCGTAAAATCCAACCATTTCACCTACTTCATTGCCTCGAACTCTCTCGTTATGAACATTAAATAGTTCTTAACTACATAATTTTTCGTAACACATTTAATATCACATCAATAAAATGGGAGAAAAACGTAGTTTTTGATAAAGGATAAGAAAAAAAATCAAAAGAGTTAACTTTTTTTTTTTTTCTTCTCTTTTCACATGTTAAACTATGTTATCATTATACCAAGAACTTGAGGCCTTTATTGAACACCCAAGCTATTCAAAAATTCCAATCCCTAAAGCATCCAAGTTTTACAAATGACGCCTTGGAAAATGGTAAAGCTTATCTTGGACTTCATATCAACTCGATATCTCTTTTCATAACACTTTTACTTTTCTTTTACAAACAGATATCAACTTCTTTTTCAAATCCATTAACGAGTATCATATTTTCTCTTTTCTTTTCGTTAATAATACGTGAAGGTAGAGATTTGAACGGCTAATCTCTTGGTTGATAATACCAATAATAAAGCATCTTTTTAGCTCTGTTTTAACTCGTTTGTTTTTTGAGTTTTATTAAGTCGATGTTTGACGTGACAACAAAGGAGACAAATATAAGAAAACAATGCAATAATGGAGTCCAAAAAGGGGACCTCCAACTTTGCCCCACCTCCTCCTTTTATCAGACACAGAAACCCACGCCATTTAAAAGAGACAAGCTTTCTCAAGTGATATCCCTCCCCATTTTTTCAAATATCATTCAACCAGCTTTTACCTCCCATGACATAGAACACACACTGACCATATTCAAGATGTTCAATTTTGATCCGCCTCGTCCTCATTTATGAGTTAATAAGCTTGACTTAACAAAAGACGTTATTAACCCAGACCAATTTTAGGATAGTTATTAAGTAGTTATTAATTTGAAAGTTTAGTAAAACTCTTTGCTTCACGTTGTTCTTCTACTTTAGTTATTTGTTTTTGACATATTTCGATCTATGCAATTTTCCAACCTTGTCTTCAACGGTTGTCGTTCACTTTATTTTTATCCAACTTTTGTTTGGGTAAGGAAAAACAAAATACATATTAAAGAAGAAAAAGACATGAAATTTGAAATCTAAATCCATCCATTAATGGATGAAGTGTGGCAAATAGTGTTGGCACCAACTCCAAGAAAATCCCTTGTCTGCCCTCCTCCTGTTAACCCACTTCCACTTCCCATGAATTCACTCTGAGTACGACGCCGTTTTGCAGTGTACATCTCATTCTCATTCGCCATAATTGGGATTTGAGTAACAGAATTTGAAAATTCACTCCCATTTTGAACTGTACCGCCGCTGCATTTGAACACAAAACCCTCTTGGAAAAATGGTGGATCCGAGCTGGAATTTGGCCCAATTTCAGCTGCTTTCTGCAGCAAAGCAGTGGCTGACATGTTAGCCATGTGGGTTTGATTCACTTGCTGTAATTGGTGGCTGTACAGTGAAGAAACACCGCCACCGCCACTCATCAACGGTGGATTTTGAACTGAATCATGACCCTTTGTTCCAAATACCCAATTCAGATTATAATCAGCTGGTGGCGGGGCGTGGCAAGAATTTAATAATGGGTCACAGTACATTAGCCCTGAATTAATTTGGGGAATTGGGTGTAGATTGTTGTTGGTGTTGGTTCTTGAGGAGAGGCCATTGCAGCTGAAAATTGAAGGCATGAATGGTGGTTCTGTGACTCCAGCCATGAAATTGCAATTGAAATTGGCGGCGGAAGCCATGGCGGCGGTTATTGTAGTGGCGGCGTTCACTCTTGCTGTTTCTTCAGCTAATGCATCGCAGAAAGCCCTGTGAGTAATGAAGCTGTCTCTCCTGTTTGAGCAACCAAATTCATTAAAGTTTGAAACTTTTTATGAAGAATTTAGAGTATAGTTTCTTTTCAAGCAACCCCTTTTCCAAATTCTCATTATAAAGCTAAATTGAAAGTTTATGAGGGCTGAGTCTTACCTAATTTAGAGAATGATTTAAGTAAGGAACACATTTTTATTGGTATGAAGTCTTTTGAAACAAACTCATGAGAGCTAATGCTGAAAGTGGACAATCTCATATCATTGTGAAGGTTCGTGATTCCTAACATGGCATGAGAGTCATGCTCTTAACTTAGTCGTGACAATAGAATCCTCAAATGTTTGGTAAAAAAGTGACTCAAGTGTCGAACAAATGGTGAAATTTGTTCGATGACTCCAGAGAAAGGGGGTCGAGCCTAGATTAGGGGAAGGTTGTTCGAGGGCTCCATAGACTTCATGGAATGCTCTATAGTGTACTTTGTCGAACAAATGGTGAAATTTGTTTGAGGACTCCAGAGAAAGGGATCGAGCCTCAATTAAGGGAAGATTGTTCGAGGGCTTCATAGGCCTACTTTGTTCGGAACAAGAAAAAAAACCCTTTTTCTAAATTGTGATTACAAATCTAAATTGAAAGATTATGAGGAAGTATACCTGGAAAATAGAGTACCACAGCCACATTTGTACTCTTTAGTGCCACAAGTTTTGGAGTGCGCTTTGCAATCAGACTGGACAGCATATCTCTTAGAGCACTTCTCACACTTCCACTTCTTCTCGCCATGCTTTCTACAAAAGTGCTTCTTAATCCCGGTGAGATCCCCCAGCGCTCTGGATGGATGGTGGTGCACGCAGCTGGTTTCAGGGCACACATACACTCTCTTCCTCACCTCTTTGTTGCTTCTTTGCTTCAGCTTCCATGGAAGGTTATGTCCTCGTCTATGGAGCTGCAAGTTTTGGTCTCTTTGAAACCCTTTCCCACATATTTCACACACGAATCTGTTCATGGCCATCAGTGTCTTGGGCGACAGCGCTATGACTTCCGCGTCGGGATCGGGGGTTCCGGGGTGGTTGCGCTTCTTCTTGGGCGAAAAAGGGTTGGATCTGGCGAGCGGGATTTGGAGGAAAGAGTTTGGGAATTCATCGTTTACCATTTTCTCCATCATTCTCAAGCTTTGTTGCATTGGCTTAGTTGAACCCAGAGAGCAAAATTGTGTCTTTCTCTCACTAGATTGAGATGGTTTTGGGAAGAATGGTGAGAGAGAAGAAAAGGGTTTGGTTTGGAAGATCAAGAGAGAGAGAGAGAGAGAGAGGGAATGTGGAAGATGACACATAGGATGATGTTTGGAACAAAGTTAATATCTCTGCCTTTTACATATGAAATGATTATCCCATAATTTGCTTGTCTCTTATTTTTCTTTCTTATTTGTCAAATCCCACTATATAATATATATATATATACAAAATTATATTATTGGCCCATTACGTATCATCCTCAACGTCACTTAAGAACAAATTTTCACACACAGGTTTTCACACCGTTACGAAAGATTTTCATTTTCCCTCCAACCACCGTGGGATCTCATAATTCTTAATTTTCATAAAAACAAAAATTTAGTTTCATAATAATTTAATTTTTATATTTTTAAGTCTATAATAATTTTATTACAAATTTGGAAGTATTTATGAAATTTTAAGTTTAAAGTAAAAAAACCATTATTTGAAAACAAAGAATATACAATAACTATATAATATTTAGTAAATTTATAATGTTATATCACAATACAATAATATTATTCTCACTTTTTAATTTTCTTTTTTTTTTTTATTTATTTCAAACCAAATTGAGATCTCCATTAGCCTCAAAAATCAAAGTGGTGGACGGTGGTGCTTTGCAATTTTTTAAGTGGAAAAAATGTATACATCTTCTTCATGTAAAAAAATATATTTTCAACCCATATTAAAAATATATTTTTTTATTATTTTTTAATTATAATAATTAAACTGAACACAACGTTGTAATATTAAAATAATTTCTTAAGAAGGATGTATAGTTTGCTTATTAAATTAAGATTTTTTTTTAGCATTTTTAATAAATATTATATTAAAAATAAACTATAAAACTTTGTTTTTCTAAAGAATAATAAATGAGTAAAAATTATTCCGGGAAAATTCCATCCAACCTAATGAATCTCAAATAAATAGAAAATTTAGTAGGGATGAAGAATGAATTAGATGGGAGAGATGAGGCTGCTCCGTCCCTACGGACATCTATATTCTCAATCCTTTCAAGCCCATTTTAATAATTGTACGTGAATCTCCACTATGGTTACACCTTGAAGCTCATAATTTCTTTGTTGGATAGCAAATGATTTTTGTTACATAGTTAAGTTAGAGATATGACTCTAATACCACTTGTTAGGAACAACGACTTTTCTCATTTCTTTTCATGACTTTGTTTTTTTTGTTATGTTAGAAAGTCTCGTACCAATGAAGATAATATCTCTTTTATTATAGTCACGATCATCCTTTTTGTCAATAATTCTTGTGAGGGAGCTTACCAGCAGCCTGCAACATTTTCAAACTCATAAAAACCCGAAACTAATATTTTTAAAACCCTAAAATAAGTGAATATTTGGGAGTTTGGGAACTGAGCCCATCTGGCTGACTGACCCTTGTTCTTCAAAAAAAAAAAAAAAAAAAAAACATTAAAATCCTTAAGTAATCATATAGTAATGATGTTTTTTGGGGTTTGAGTTTGTTTAGTATAAATGTTTTGGTGTTTTCCTGTTGATCTTTGGTGAGCACAGAATATTCTGTCTTCAACCAAAGCTAAAGCCTCCCCCATGCCTTTTCTCAACAGTCCTGTTCTCTCTCTCTCTCTCTCTCTCTCTCTCTCTCTCTATATATATATATATATATATATATATATACTTATATATTTCTGTCTTGTCTTTGAAGGTGTCTGTATTTTAATGGAAGTTGTAGGGAAAAGCAAAATGTTGGCTGTAAGGGTATGTTTGTTTCTTGGCTTGTCTTTTACTATATAATGTGTGTACAAATTTTAGTAATGGCTACTTCTATTCCCACCCACTAATATTTTTGCAATTTATATACCAATTTGGAAAACTTTAGATCAAAATCGAGTCAAATTTGGTTGAATTTAGATATGATTGTTGTCTCAATAGTTTGAGGTTCATTCTATTTTGTAGCGGGATAATCATTGTGCGACACTTGTTCTAACCTAGCAAACAAGTCAGAACATCGACATATGCTTAAGTCTCGAGTCATGTTTGAAAGAAATGTTTTTTAAAACATGAGCAAGGAAATGCGTTAAAACTCGATGGCAGTAGTATGACCAAGAATCTTACCTTCCATGATACATATTGTAGTAGTATAACCATAAAACTCAAGCACAAGTTGGATTGGGTGACCCAAGCAACTTAAATAGAATTCATAACCACACTCTACCCAACTTCTCATTTTTAAGTTAGGTTGGATTGTCGATTTTTTTAAAAAAAAAAACTTACTTTCCACTATGCCTACTATATTAATAACTAAAATCTCATAAATTTCAGATATCAAATATTTATAAATCACATTACTATCATTGGTTACACACATTAAATATTCAATCTTTTAGAAAATATAATAAAATTGGATTGTAACTCTATTTTCAGATTTGTTAGGTAGTTACAAAAAAAAAAAAATATATATATTATTCTGACTGACTGAACTCAGTTTTCAAATTTTAAAAAATTCAATAATCTAATCCAAAATAATCCGATTATCCTATTCATACTTTTTTTAAAGGAATAACATTAATTAAATATGAAAAATATATTTTTTTTAAAAGAGGAAATAATGGCTGCATGATAAAACTTTGGATTTAATATTTAAATTACATAGAAATATTGGAGGAAGAAAGATAAGGTGGGGAAGGGATTTATTTATTTATTAAAATTAAAATTTTATGTGAGGGAAGAAGCTACAGAAACCCCACATGCTTTGGCTCATAAAAAGACTTTTTTTTTTTTAATATATATATTTTTAAATTATTATTATTTTTTATTTTCAAACCTTTTACACCCAAAACTTAGCACCATGGATATTCATATATTCTCAAATAATTATTTGTTCTTTTCATATCTCTTTGGTCCTACCAAATTTCATATTACAAAAAAAATTATTTCTTTTTTTGCTAATTACATTTTTGCACAATCTTATAGAACACCCGATCTTTACAATGAGATAAAATTATCCACTTTGAATCTAAACTCTCGTGATTTTATTTTAATTTCTTGAAAAAAAATTTATATCAGTATCACTTACTTATATAGTCGTAATTTTTTCCTTAATTAATCGTCGTAGGATTCCAACAACCAGATATAATATATATATAACTCAAAACATGTTGAAAATGGGTAAGAGGAAGGGAATGTGATGATTGGTTAATGATGAAAATGTTTGCAAAACTTGGGTTTGATGAGAGAGAAGGGTAAATAAAAAGGGTTCGAGGGGTTGTTTGGTAAATAACAATATACTTTGTTGATATATAATAAGAATAAAGATTATCTTTTTGGTCCAAGAAAAGGCAATAATTTATATAAAGCCCTCCACTTTCTCTCCTTATAAAAGGTGGATCAAACTTATAAACCCTAATGAATCTCTCTCTCTCTCTCTCTTCCTTTTTCTTTTTCTTAGAGAGAGAAAGAGACAGAATTAAAGACAGTGATACATTAAAAAAATAAAAATAAAAACACGACAAATTTCCACTAACTAAAAAAGAAAAAAAATTAAATGGAATTAATCAACTACCAAACTATCCATAATCATGCAATTAATTTAATGTCGACCAATAATATAAATAACCTAGGGCTATAGACTATAGACTATAGACATTAAAAAATGAAATTCAACACAATAATTCAATCATGAAATTAAAATAATTAAATATACCGATGTAATGACTCTATTAAGGTTTATGAAAATCTCTCCCTTGTTGACGCGTTTTAAAACATCGGGAGAAAACTCTGGGAAAATCCAAATAAGACAATACTTGTATTAGAGTAAGACATCGGGCTGTGTGTGAATGAGAACGTTGTGCCTTTAAGGAGGCAGATTGTGAGGATTCCACATCGATTAGAAAGAGGAACAAAACATTCCTTACAAATCACCGACATGTTTTACAACTTTGAGAGTTGATTGGAAGGATCTCATATTTGTTGGAGAGAGAGAAACAAAACTTTCTTTATAAACCGACATGTTTTAATATCTACTCGTGGTGGATTTGGGCTGGATCAATTCTTAGGGATTAAAATCAACGAAAACGAGACTCAATGACCATGCTCGTTTATTTTTAGAAATAGAAATATATTTTTTTTCTTTATAATTTCTAGAAAAAAAAACATTATTAAAGGGTTTTAATGCAACAAAAGTTAAAGCATTTGACCTGGTCAAAGAAAATATTGTCCCTTACATTTCCCTCTAAATTATAAACTATATATTAATTTTATCTTTTATTTTCTTAAAAAAAAAAAATACTTGCTTATTAAGGCCTCTCTTTGGGCTTATTTAAACTAAAGCCCAAGTTTTCCTTGGATATTATTTGGGCTCACCTTTCAAATTGGGCTGATTGGGCTTTTATTCCTGACTGATTAAGCTGGTAAAGGATATTTACGTAAATAACCTATTTATACCTGCTATTTACAATAAATAATAACACCAACTAAAAATTTTATATTTAAGAAAATCTTTTAAAGATATCTTCGAACAGATATTTGTGTAAGGATTTTTTTTAATCAAATCAGAAAAATAAATAATAAATAAGGTGACACTTCCCTCCATCAATAAATAAATAAATTACGTGACATTATCAATCAAACCACGGCATTAAATAAATAAATCTTTTATTCATTTTTTATTCAATTTAATAATTTTTAGAACATTTTAAATTCGAATTTCAACTCAAAAATTCGGATGATTTTCGAGTTAGGGTTAGAAAATTTTAACTTAAAAAAAATTATTCGATACAATCTTACATAAAATATATATTCACCATAGAAACAAATTAATCTTTCATGACTTTGCTTTGGTTTTCTCAAAATGGCTGAGAGAGTTTTTCATCGTCCAATAATAATAAATATATTAAAATTTTAATAAAATCTATTTACAGCATTTTGAGTGATAAAAATAATCAAGAATCTACCGTAAAAATATTAGAACAATATTAGAACAGTAAAAACAAAAAAAACAAAATTTGATATTTAAAATTATTTACTTTCTATGGGATGAAAAAAAAAAAAAAATTGAGTGGCTTCCCAACAACAGAAATTCCATTTACGAAATCTAATTAGGAAAAAAGGAAAAAGAATTCCCTGAATTGCAAGCAAAATTGAGCAAGAAAATGGTGAAAGATTGATAGAGAATAAGGGAAGGGAAGGGAAGGGAAGGGAAGGGAAGGGAATAATTCAAAGCCACAAAGCGCCGGCTTGTTTCAAAATAGGAACCAAATCCCCAGAAATATGCGTAGCCATCACTCTTTCCAGCCCTCCAAACAGGGCCCCCCCAATAAACACCGCCGGCAACTCTACCTTCCCGTTCCCCAGTTGCGCGATTGCCTCCAATTCCTCCACCACGCCGGATTCTTCGTCTTCCTCCACCTCATACACCGCCGGATTCGCTCCAAGTCCAAGAAGCAGCCGCTTCACCACATGGCTCATACAACACCCTCTTCTAGCAAACACTATCGCCGCACTTTCCGACACGGACGCGCTCACATCGCGCCATGATCCACTGCCCCGAAATGCCACGCTCACTCGGCTCTGTTTTGTGCCAATTGATCTGTAAGGAATTGCTTGGTTCATGGCGCCCAATTTCTAGAGATAGAGAGAGAAATTCTTGAATTACTGGGCTTTCTATGGTGGCCTCGTGGGGATTTAAATGAACGGTAACTCCAGGCGTCAACGGCAGTTCGGCAGAGCTATGAAATCAACGGTACGCGGAGAGTGACGATGGTGGTCCCCACCTGACGTCATTCCTTTTTTTTTCTTTTCGACTTTTTATGTTCTTAATTAAGGAAAAAAAAAAAAAAAAAGACAAGAAAACGTGAAGAACAGCTGATGGCGTGTCATCATTGAGCAAGGGCCCGCCACGTGGAAAGCTAATAACTTGCATTCATCACCTCTCGTCCTCGTCGGCGAACCAAACTATCTCTGACCCACCCCATTTTTGTCCGCCGTGTCAAAAGGATAACGATCTACGTGTTCCATGACGTCACTTCTTTTCCACTGACTATATTTATATTAAAAACATAATGATTATTTTTTATTTGATAATTAATTTGAATATTATTACTTAAAATCGTCACCCATGCCGACCTTCCTTGCCGATTCGGCTTTCATCCACAGTTCTCACAATAATAAATTATATTCAATTTAATTAATAAATACACGTTGAATAAATGTTTGAATTCTACCATAATTGCTTATTTGGTTTTACGTGTGCGTTCCAATAAATTTTTAGAACTAATATTAATATTTCATAAAATCCAAATGACAAATATTCACAATAATTACAACGTGCCGGGTTGATGTCAGGTTTGGTTAGTTTAATTGGTCTGATAAAAAAAAGTTATAACGTAATGCGTCTTATTCAAAATTCCTTCTTTCATGTTCGAAAAATATAATTCGAAAACTCGTTTAGACAATATTAAAAGACTACCATAGACTTAATAACCACGTTGCATCCATTGCCACCGTCCAAGTTGGAATCCTTCAAAAGGAGAGAAGGAATCTTATTAATAAATAAAATGCGTTTAAATTTTTATTAGTATTTTGTTTAAAAAAACAATTATGTTTCAAATATATTTTTCAATTTATATATATAACAGTGTGGCGTGGCTGAAATCCGGTCAAGGTTGAGACGAGGATAGGGAATGTAATTCCTTTGCCCGACTCCTTTTTGTTAACTAAGAAAAATCTTTCTTAGTCCTTCTCGGTTTAGACTAAATTCCTAGTCTCATTTGATACGAGTTTTCGTGTGTTAAATGGACATTCCTATCTAAGAAACGTGTGAACTCGACCCTCTGTTGCTTTAACACAAACTATACACTTCAAGAGCTTTCAATATCTGAAGAAGATAGTTCGAAAAAAGCTCTAAAGAGTCTCATAAGCTCCTTCTCCAGCCATCTTAAATCTCCAATTCTTTCCATGTGCTTGCAAAAGAGATCTCCCCATCATAGTTTGATCTCATTCCCACTTTACACTTTTCCCTTTGCGTGCAGCTAATAGCTTCTTCATCACAACCGCCACTATTAGGTCGTCCTCGCGCTGAGTTTCGTTCTTCAGCCGTTGCTACGATCGATATCTCTTGGCCGGATGAATGGCTGAGGATATTCCGATGTTCACCATGGAAAGACATTGATTTGGAGTAAAGGGTCGAAGAGGATTGCTTGTTGGAAAGCCCCCGTTTCGACCTTTTCTTCCAGTTCTTGAGGCCTTCTACAATGCCATCAGTGAATACGGTCCTCTTTAGGCTCGACCCCATCTACCAAATTACGTACATTTTTAGTATCGATTCATCAATTCGTGAAATGGGTTCGTGTTCAAACATTTGTTAAGCATACTAAATCGAGTAATACGAGTACCTGAGTGACGAGAGCGTAAAGAGGCAGCGTGACATATCCACAAAGCAGCTGAACTCCAACGCCCATCCCAAGCCTGATAGCAATATCTTCATTCCTTCGATTGAAGCATGATTTTACCCCAAATTCAAACTGTTCTACCAATTCAGCTAAAACTCCCTTAAAAAAACAAACAAAAAAGACATAAAAATTCTTGTTTGATTTAGTTTGATTTGTACGTACCCATGCCCACGTGAAAAACGCCAGCTGAAATGAGTTCTGCCATTGAAATCAAATTCAAAGTCGTTAAGTTCATGGTGAGACTCCTACATTGGTTGGGGAGGAGAACGAAACACCCCTTAAAGGGTGTGGAAATCTTTCTCTAGTAGACATGTTTTGGGTGAAAATTATTTACCTGAATAAGGACGAACTGGATTAGGTGAAGAAGCCAGTTGGGTTTGCTAAACCAGAAGAGTTGATCGTGAGGCTTCACTGTAAATTCTCCTTGACTTATGGGGTTTCTTTTGCTGCTTTCTACACACATTGTTGTTATGATCACTTCCAGCTTTGTTCCCACAGTTACTACAATCTTGTCAATTTTTTACACAAACAATTAATCTATGTATCATTATATCTTGCTTGTGTGAGTGAGTCTAGTTCTTACCACTAATGGAATGAATGGGAGCCAGTAATGGTTGTAGAACTCTGCAAAATAATGACATGGGATTTCAATATGAGACTCAGATTCATATACGTGATACTTGAGTACTCGAGTAATGGAGGGTAAATGAATGAAATGAGACCATAATTGAATGAGAGCAGTCTTAATGATAGGCTCCCTGAGACAAGGTTAAAAGAATTGAAAGTTAATATCTATATTAACAAGGTGTCACTTCGTTTTCGGTGGCTTAATTATAAGAACTCCACATATTTTATGAGATTCCACATTGGTTGGAGAGGAGAACAAAACATTTCTTATAAGGGTGTAGAAATCTCTCCCTATCAGACTCGTTTTAAAATTGTGAGGCTGACTAAAGCCGACAATATCTGCTAGTGGTGGGTTTGAGCGGTTAGAAATAGTATCAAAGTCAGACACCGAGTAGTGTGCCAACAGGGACGTTGGACCCTCAAGGGGGTGGATTGTGAGATCCCACATTGGTTGGAGAGGAGAACGAAGCATTTCTTATAAGGGTGTGGAAACCTCTTCCTAACATACGCGTTTTAAAACTGTGAAGCTGGTGATGATACATAACGAGTCAAAGAGGACAATAGCTGCTAGCGGTAGACTTGTGCTGTTACAAATGGTATTAGAGTCAGATACAGAGTGATGTGTCAGCAAGGACGTCGGGACCCCAAAGAGAGTAGATTGTCAGATCCCATATCAGTTTGAGATGAGAACGAAACATTTCTTATAAGGGTGTGAAAACCTCTCCCTAACACACATGTTTTAAAATCGTGAGGTGGCCAATGATACGTAACGGGCCAAAACGGACAATATCTGCTAGCGGTGGACTTAAGCGGTTACAGTTTTGCTTATAACAATTCTAAGTTTGGTGACCTCTAAGAAATTTGTTTAAGAAGCATTTGAGTGATGATAAAGAACGCTGAAAGGACCCGTGGGGATAGCTTTTAGTCTTAGAAGTAAGTAACGGATTCATGCCATAAGATATTTTGAATCTTAGACATGGAACGTTACATGCAAAAAAAAAAAAAATAAATAAATAAATATTGTTATTGAAGTTAGATGGTCGAATTTGAGTTGATATAAGTTAATGAGTGGAGTTGTTCAAGTGGATTCTATTGTGTTGTAAAAATAATAAAGAAAAGATGGGGATGGAGTAGAATTTCTCACCATGTGCGCTGAAAAATATAAAAAGAATGGAGAAAATCCATATCCAGAACCTGCAGCCATACCCAAACAAAGTCATAATTCCATTAGGAAAAGAATGAGTAATTCACCAAGGTGGCTTATTTGTACCTGATTTGAATAACCTGCACAAAATCATGATCAAAAGCTCTATGAACAAACTTCTGGAAGTTGAACTCACACCCTCCAGCAATGTTGGACTGTAAACAAGAACACGAAGAACACGAAGAACACGAAGAACATGAAGAACACGAAGAACAAGAAGTTATAACTCAGACGTTTTTTTGGTTACCGTAATGAAGCCATTGCGAAGAGTGAAGTAATCAGATTTTGAAACTGAGCCACTGAATTGTCTTATAAAGCAAACCTTTTAAGTTATAAACCAAAATTCAATGAAAGTTCAATAAAAAAAGTGATCAAATTTGAGAGAGGTGAAGTGATATTACAGGCCAAACCAAGAGTGGATGAGTGGCGTAGAAATTTAGATGTCTTCTCCCAATAGATGTTTGACTTGTGAGCCGGAATCTCCTTGGATCTGCAGATTTGGATTTCATTCATATCACTCCCAACACTTTGTTCTCTGTCTTTATTTGACTTGTTTTCTTTGTTATTCTATATAAAAGAGTCTACATATTCATACAATTGGATCTAAGAACAGTCGTAGTTATGCAAACATGTAGATCATAAATGCTAAAATCTTCGGATAAATATATTACTTTTCAAAATTTGATCTAATTACCTCCAAAACGATAAGGAATCATCTAAAACGGAATTGCTCAAAGAGGACAATGTTATACGATTGTGGAAGGTCTATGGATCTTAATATGGTATAAGAGCCCCAAAAGTATAGTCAAAAGTGACTTAAGTGTTGAATAAAGGGGTACTTTGTTCGAGGGTTTTAGAGAACGAGTCGAGCCTTGATTGAGGGGAGACTGTTTGAGGGATCCATAAGCCTCAAGGGAGGCTTTATGGTGTACTTTGTTCGAGGCGAGAATTGTTGGGAAAGGAGTCCTTTCGATCCCAGCTCGTGATATAGATGATGTTAGCTTCAGTTTATAAGTAAGAAATACATTTCCATTAGTACGAGACCTTTTGGGAAAACCAAAAACAAACCCAAAGACAATATCATATCATTGTGGAGAGTCGACAGTTCTTAACAGATTATATCAAGCTTGAATTATTCTAAACAATTGTAAATTTGTTCGTTCTAAGCTAAACCAAAGCAACGTACAATGACTTTATTTAGCTTCAAAAACGAAAAGAAAGCAAAGAAGGTACCATTGGCCATCTTATAATCAAGAGCTTGAGTCTCCTTCTCCCATGCTTTCCATTTTCTAATCTGCCCACATAGATTCTCATTCTTTTAAGCCAAAAATTCAAACCAAAAACTTCGACAAAGAACATAACTTGTTATGTTTGAAAGTGATACCTTGGCGATCCCTAAACACATTGTGAAGATACAATAAAGAACATGAAACACAGCCAACAAGGAGATCAAGATATTCAGCTGAGAAACACCTTCCCTCGACATCAAAGAAACCATTCCCTAATCAAATTCATTCACAAATGGGTATTCTTTTAATAACATTTTTAATAGCTTTTCAAGTGATATAAACCTCGAAGATCAATCCGTTGTGAGAAGCTATAATGAAGCCTATAATAAAAGTTAAATATATTCGGTACTAAATATTCTTAACAAGTGAATCATTTACCTTCGATTCACAATGATCAGTTTGGTCTGAGTTGACCACGGGAGTTTGAGTGGAAGCGAAAACAACCGAATCCATGGACGCCTCCATAGCAATATCTCTGCATGGAGGAAAGGATTTGGACACCCTTTTGGTGACACAAATATTTGGAATGGATGCCTCCGTGAATGCCAAAAGCAACGAGATGAAACCCATCTTCATCATTTCCGTTTTGATCTTTCCCAAAGCCCTTTTGAAGGATTTGAATTTCCTCCTCCTAAGAAACTGAAGAAAAAATCATAAAAATGGTTCGAAATTTGTTGTATCGAACCGGGAAAGCTTCATTTACCTTTGTAAGGTGGTGAAGTGAAGTCTCGATGATGAAAGCTAAAAAGAAGAACACGAAAGTAAAGACCGCAACAGCCCAAGTTGGTGTAGTTTCAAGCGAACCACGGCTGATTTCTCCCATTTTTGAGTTTTTGTTAATGTTCTAAGTGTTCTTATAGAGATAGAAAACGTAGATTTGGTCAAAGGCAATCAATGAATCATATGGAGAATTTGCATGCAAGAATCGGGACAAAGATCAAATCATCAACTTGATTGAATCATGTGATAAGTGCGACAAACATGGCTTCAAATACTGACATTATTGGATGCTAAAAGTCAACGCTTTCATAAATTATTTTACTCCAAAGTCTTCGTGCTCTTATCAGCATCTTGGTTTTGTTTATTAAATCTGTACGGTTCTTATGCAGTCTTTAAAGTACTTTCCTTTTTTTAATTATTTTTTTTGTCCGATAGAGTTTAACTCATTTATATGTCTTTATTCTATTTAATATATTTATATATTATAATGAAAGATATGCAATGGGTTAATAACGATAATTATTGAAAATAACTAAAGATTCTGAGATTGCGGGTCACTTTAAATTTTAAATTTTTTAGTTGTATAGAACGCGAAAAAAATTTAGTTGATGAACTACGTTTACAATGTTATTTGTCCTTAAATTCATGTAAGTTTAATCATTTATATTAACAAATTAAGTTGATGGGTTTTTTTTTTTTTTTTTTTAAGTTGAAAGTTTGGTAAGATTATGAAAGTGAAAAGAGTTTAAGAGAACGAGTCTACGTTAGTTTAATCAACGTTACGATGTTTTGGGACAAAAAACACTGCACTGAACATCATGTAATATAATCAAACCATTGACGAAGAGAATGTATCAAAAATTTGAATGTGTTATCATCAAAATATAGGTAGGATTAATGAAATGCAAGATTATTTATAAAAAATTAAAATATGTCGAAAATAAAATTTAATAAAGAAATCAAAAAATTAATTAATTTTCATAATTTAAAGTTATGAACTTTATTGGAAAATGGCGTGCAGAAGGGACGAACCATTCCCAAAGATTATTACCCTCATTATGCTCATTCCCCAAAAAGGGGAAAAAGAATTAACGAAATGCTTTGGAAAGTTCTTCACAGGAAGAAAAGAAAGAAAAAGAAGCAAAAAAAGGGTAAAGGATGCTACCGAAATTGGAGTAAATTCGAGTCTTCAATTTCGTCAACATCGAATTTGTAGAGAATCGATCCGACCTTAAAGCTCAGAACGAAGAGGTAATCTATCTATCTATCTATCTATCATCTTCTTCCTTGAAGCTTGCCCAGATTTTCGAGCCAAAATTTCTTTAATTTGGCGGGTAATGATTCTGTTTTTGTTTAGGGTTTTTATACTTAAATTAGGGCTGAAATGTTCGTCCTCTTACTCGGATTTCGAAACTTGAAATTCTTCAGCAATCTTTGATAGATTTTTCGATGGCTGAGAGATCATGATGAATTCGAAATTTTATTTGTTTTCAAAATTCAATCTCATATTATCTGAGCTGTGAGTAATCGTGAGTAGAAGAATATGCATTGGCGACCTGAAAACTCTATGTATGTGTTTCGATGATCCAAATGATTTTCTTTTTTCTGAGTTCATCCTGTTTGAAAATCTGGAAGGACTCTGTTTATGAGTTTCATCTTGTGATTTATTTCGATTCAGTGGTGGAAAAGAGAGGGATCAATGCCGAGGGGTTTGAAGAGTAATTGCCAGTCTACTTCTCATCAGCTTTTGAAGGAAAAAGCAAAGAACCGTGTGAATGATCTTCAAGGGATATTCACTAATCTTCAATCTGCAAGGAAGGAGAGCCGTACTACCGATGTTGCTGTCTTGGAGGAGCAAGTGCATCAGATGCTCAGGGAGTGGAATGCCGAGCTTAATGAACCATCCCCTGCCTCTTCATTTGTTGTAAGCTTCTTTAATTTCTTTTGCAAAGGGTGTTTTTCTTTTGTAATCTTAATGGTTCTACATGTTTAATTAGGAGGGCAGTCTTGGATCGTTCTCACAAGAATTAGCTCGTCTTCTTGAGCATTTCGATGAGGAAGATGATGCAACTAGCACATTGGCTGAACCAAAGGTCGAGCCTGATCAACATTGCGTTCTTGCTTGCAATCCGTCTGATTTTCAGCAGGTAAGACTTTGAGCATTTGGTTTTCTACCATCCCTTATGTTTAATGTAATAGATTCTAACTAGCTGAATTAATGCTGCTGCCAGCAGCATAGTGTTCTTGGATTTGAAGAGTGCAAAGTCAATAGTGAAGATTTCAAATTAGATCAGAACTTTGTGCAGAACTTAGTGGTCGGTATGGATGATATGTCTACTATGGATTGTCGTTTATTGGATTCGCACCAAGAGTTCGACTATGGGGTGCTTATCGGGGCGTATGATGCGGGAGACTTTAGTCAGGACACAAAGCCTAGCATTCCCCCATACATCTCGCCCCCACCATCTGCTTTTATGGGGCCAATGTGTGCACTCTGGGATTGTTTCAGACCTGTTCAAGGATCTAAATGGTGCCAGGACTATTGCAGTAGCTGTCATTCCATGCTTGCAATAAATGAAGGCCTTCCAGGAATGGCTCCAATATTGCGCCCTGGGGGCACTGGCTTAACAGATGGTCCACTATTTGCTGCTCTTCTTGCAAAGACACAGGCCAAAGAGGTGGGAATACCTATATGTGATGGTGCTGCAACAAGAAAATCTCCATGGAATGCTCCTGGTAAGCATTTGTGTTGCTTGAACTTTTTCTGTTTTCTTGGTTTAATTTTGTGTTTGTTAGCCCATTTCAATGATATAATCTTAGATCCCACGTTGGTTGGAGAGGGAACAAAGCATTCTTTATGAGGGTGTGGAAACCTTTCCCTAATAGACGCGTTTTAAAACTGTGAGGCTGACGGCAATATGTAACGGGCCAAAGCGGACAATATCGGTTAGTGGTGGGCTTAGGCTATTATAAATAGTATCAGAGCCAGACACCGGGCAGTGTGCTAACGAGAACGCTGGGCCCCAAAGAGGGTGGATTGTGAGATCCCACATTGGTTGGAGAGGGTAACGAAACATTCTTTATAAGGGTGTGGAAACCTCTCCCTAACAGACGCGTTTTAAAATCGTGAGGCTGACGGCGATACGTAACGGGCCAAAGCGGACAATATTTGTTAGCGATGGGTTTAATCTCTTTGTTTTCGAGTGACTTGGATCAATTGGTGTGTGTTCCATCATAGTGATCTTTTCATTGTTGCAGAGCTTTTTGATATTTCATTTCTTGAGGGTGAGACAATCAGGGAATGGCTCTATTTCGACAAACCTAGACGGGCCTTTGAGAGTGGTACTCGAAAGCAAAGGTCATTGCCAGATTATAGCGGCCGTGGTTGGCATGAATCAAGGAAGAAGGTGATGGAGGAGTTCGGTGGTCAGAAGAAGTCCTATTACATGGATCCACAGCCATCAAGCTCACTCGAATGGCATTTGTACGAATATGATATAAGCAATTATGATTCATTTGCATTATATAGGCTAGAACTCAAGCAAGCTGGTGCAAAAAAGAGCCCAAAGGGAAAACTACCAGCTGATCCTCTGGCTGATCTGCAGAAGAAGATGGGCAGGCTTACTGCAAAGGGGCCTGTGGAGCTTGGACAATCAGTCAAATAATTCTTACAATGGGACATACTCGTCCCGTTGCTGCTTTATGTCGATATATACCTCGTCCTGTAGTTTGTCTCATGAATACATGGCATTTTGACCCCTTTTCTTTTCTGGATGCTAGTTCGTTCTAAAGGTTTTCTTTGGAGTTTATTCCATTTATATTCAGTTTAGAAGATGTGTAAGTTGTGTTTGTGTCTAATACTAATAGTTTGAACGGTAATCTTAAGTTTCTAAAATTGTATAGTGGCATTTGTTTCATGTTTTAGCTGTTTGCATTATTTGCACTTCCCTCTCCTTGCAGCAATTTTGGGAAATTCAATTTGATGTTATATTGGTTTTAACATATGAGATAGGGCGTTTGAAATTTTTTAATGGTCATTATCGAATTCAAAATAAAATATTGCCAGTTAGGCAAAGAGTGCAAGAAGCTAGACCCGACGAAGAGACAGGAAGTGAGTTTGGTACAAAAGAAGTAAGAGAAGTGGGAACCATGATTCTCTGACGTTTCCGACTTTGGGAGACCCGAGAAGAAGTGAAACCAAAATGTCAGAGCCTTCTTTGGTAAACAAAAACCAAAACTAGATCTATTGGGAAATGAAAAACAAGACTTTTTTTTTTCTTTTTCTCGAAGATGTGGACAGTACTTCTTTCAAACTTTAAGCACTTGCTTAACATCTTATAAAATTTAAGAACTATTAAACCTAAAAAGAAAAGTTTACAAAAGTTTATTTAAATACTGTTGTGATTTGAAATCTCTATCTAAATTGGGTATACATATAAGCTTTTTCTTATTACAAAAGTTCAAATATACTTCATAATTTCTAAGAATACTGACCAACCCCAATAAATCCTCCCTGCCAAATGTTTGTATGATGATATCAAGGAAATTCTCACCACGGATGCACCTTCCTTTTACTGCACCGAAGGCCAGGAATTGGAGTCCACCCAGTTGTACGCTATAGGGGCCAGGAAAGCGTCGGGTATGCCGAAGGAGCTGACCAGCGCTAGAGCATGCGGTCGTATTTCGCTGCATAGTTTCTTCACTTCCTGCCTCACTGCCCCTGCATTTTCTGGTGATAAATAACCATAGCGGATGAAGGAACCATCTTCCTCCAAGCAGATCAACGCATACATGGATCTCAGTACACCTAAAACATTCTGTAGCAGAAACCATACATATGGACGTTCATATTAGGCAGCATATATCAATGGATAAGAAGTATGCAGTAAACGTTACCTTCACTGGACCCGATGGTACACTATCTTCAACTTCCATAAAAGACTTCAATATGGCTTTTTCAGAGAAAGCTCTGCCCAAGTCTTCTGCAAGCAGAAAGCTCTATAACACCAGAAGGATTACGACGATTAGAGGGTCGAACAGTAAACGATTTATGGAGTCATTGTAAGCCAGTGAATAAGAAGCGAGGAATCTCACCTGAATGAAGGCATATTCTTTGCTATCACCTTGTGCTTCATGTTGAGATACTTCAGCAGCTAAACGATTTAATATATCTCGTTCTCTTAAGCAAAAGGCATCCGTCTGGTGCAGGAAGATGGTAAGAAAATAACGAATGAAACTCGGGTTCACCGATTAGGGAAAAGGTAATGCTAATGTTACCTGGAATTGACAGCTTCTAAGGATAGGACTAGTAAGCTTAGAAGGAATGACAGGGCAGGCCTCATTCATGTGTTCTAATCCCATACCTTTAAATGGTTTATTTCTCTTCTTAGCTGCAATGAACTCAGACAGCAATGCCTTGCTCACCTGCAATTAAGTATCCAGCCCTCCTAAATCCCGCAGGTCTAAGAAGATGAATAAAATGATGTAAACTACATACCTGCTGCATTAGGACATTATTATCGCCTTCAAAAGTAGACTGAACATCAAATTCACTTTTCAAAGGACCAACTCGATTTTCGGACTTTATGCCTTGGCCTCCACATGCTTCACGACATTCCTTGAACATGAAGTATCAAATCTAACGTCAATATCTTCGATCATTTGGATATGCAAAGCCAACAGTAAACGCAAATCCTGACCTGAAGTGTCCTCATATTATGCCAGGTAAAGGTAGCCTTAAATGCACTTGATACAACATGGAGCGTTTTGATGGACTCTGGTGTTCTCTTCATGTAGATCCTTTTCAACTCATTTGCAGCAAAACTCATGGCATATCTGCACAATTAGTATCATTCATAGCCTAGAATCAGCAATTACACCACTAAGATAATTATTGTTCTAATGTTCATAATCTGATAACTTCTTGCATTTTAATCATGCGAGTTCATATTTATTGAATGAATAATTTTCATGTTCACATCCTAGACAATGATGTATGAACTCGATGCAAATTGTATCAGACCAAAGGTATCAGACCTGTACAATGATGTACTAAATTGTGCAGATTTTTTAAGCAATTTACCAGAGTCCACAAGCATACAACAGAATCATATTCAGTATTCTAAAACTAGCATTACAACTAAGACATGGATGTTTCAGTCCAAGGCTTCAATTTCTAGAAGCAGCTCGACACGCATGTGCATGCAGTCCGATCCCAACAATGATTATTCAAATCACATGTAGAAAAGATGAAATAAAGTAAAATTTCCCTCCCTTACAGTCAACAAGAAGAACTTGAAACACTGTCAATCATTAATGCTGAATATAATGTATCTCAACAACGTTAATCTTCGTAGCGAAAGAAAGACGGGGTTTCACGAAAAATAAGATTATGGGCACGAGAGAACTTAAGCTTTGAAGACTCACGTCTTAGCAAGGAGAGGCAGCAATCTCTTTTGATGATTAGGGTAGTCCAGCAATTGGATTTCAGGTCCATTAGGCGTAAGTGAAAAGGCTCTCCTTGTTAATGAGTATCTTATAGCAATTGCTAAACCAACCTGACAACAAATTGATGTGCTTTTTTTATGAACAAACAGCTATAAAATCTAAAAGAATACTATATGGTTCCAAATCCAACAAAATCGATAAAAGCAAACGTTATCGATAAGCAACAAACCTTTGCGGAATAAATTGCAGCAACGGAAATGGTTACACGACCAGATGTCAAAGGTGACATAAATGCTGCAAACCTCTGAAAACATGTAGTAAAAGAATCATCCATGAGTTCAAATAATGGTATCAAATTTAAGAAAGCTTTCTTACTAAATTCATACTCTCAAACGCGCACACACAAGTAAACACTGAATTATCTGGAAAATTAACCTTGTCCGGGTCATTTGTGGCACTTAGATATTTCCCTTCTACTGATACATCAGCTACAGAATTCAACAAATTCTCTCTTGGAATTCGCACATTATCAAACCTGACATGGATTTTCAAAACTGATAATTGTAGAATAGAATGTGCTTCTCCCAGTAATTGAATAAATCTATAGTATATCCAAGATACTTACCAGATCCGACCATTATCAACACCGTTCAAGCCAAGCTTATGGCCACAATCTGCTATACGTATTTGTGGACAGATATTACCATCTGCATCCCTGATCTGAGCTATAAAAGCATGGACGCCTTCATTTTTTTCATTTATGTGAAGCTGTGAAAAGACTATAGCATGTGTTGCATGCTAAAGATTAATAGAAGAACAAGTCAGGGAGGGAAAAGCTGAAACGAATTTCATTGGCACACAGAATAACAATGAATAACAAGAGAGTAGAGTTTGAAATATTGCTTTTACCTTGGCTGCCCCGCCAATCCAGTACTTCTGAGCTGACTCACAGGGAGTATTAATAACAAATTCTCCAGTGCTTGAATCATATTTTGTTACTGTTTCAATTCCTCGAACCTAAAATTATTTACATATGTGGGAGAATTAGAAAACAATAAGAAAAGACAAGCAACTTAACGCAAAATAAGGAACGATCTTCACATACATTACTTCCATGACCGAGCTCAGTCATTGCAAAGCAACCCTTGATCGCATAATTTTCTGTGATCTTTAACCATGCATCATGATGACGCTTTGTGCCAAAGAATTGGATTGCTCCACCCCTGAAATACTTGAGAAAAATTAGTTGTTTTGGGTTAAGTAGTGATATAACATCCAGCATTCAAACTCTTTTCCAGTTAGTATCAATAATCACTTCCTATGGTTAGTGCTAGGTTAAGCTCATTGCTAGCTGATACTCTTCGCTTTGGCCCGTTACGTATCGCCATTAGCTTCACGATTTTAAAAAGCGTTTATTGGGGAGAGAACCACACCCTTATAAGAAATGCTTTCTCACTCTAACCGATGTGAGATCTTACAAATCCACCCCCCTTGGGTGTCCAGCATCCTTGGATGCAGATGCTGGCATACTATTCGGTGTCTAGCTTTAATATCATTGTAACAGCCCAAGCTCAAGCCCACCACTACTAGATATTGTCCGCTTTAGCCCCGTTATGTATAGCCGTTAGCCTCATAATTTTAAAAGATAGGAAGAGATTTCTATACCCTTATAAGAAATGTTTGTTCTTTCTCTCCAACCCACATTGAATCTATCATAACTAATCCACATACAATTCCTACATTTAATATTGATAAGCTCAGAGTCGGAACACAAATGAAAAAGGAAAAAAGAGGAAGAAGAAACAAGTTAGTCAGACATATATAGGCCCGAATTGGAATAATCATCTAAAGAGCATAAAATGAGTATCAAAACATCTTAAAAGGTTATTGACTGTAAAACGATCAACATCGAAACGTACCATAGGAAGACATGAACACCAATCTTAATCGCTAGAGAGTGATCATAAATTCCAATTGCCTCAAACAGCGCAAACTTTCTCCACGCGGCTTCAATTCCATTATCTGTAAGCCAACCCTTGAAAACGCCATTATCCAAAAGGTACTGAATCCGCTTCATCGTCATCTCCCTCTGCTGCTCCATGGATTGATTATAATCAGGGGAAACGAAGACTCGGCCACCGGATTGCACGGGATTGAACAGCTTGCTCTGCATCATCAGCCCAAACATCCAGTCCCGGTCCGGAAGGTTATGAACATCCAAGAGGTTCCGCATCTGTTTGATGTCGAAGGAGAAGCATTCGGAAATCTCCGGAGGGGAGAACTCGAGACATGGATTGGGGCTAAGATCTGAAGTAGTTTGGTGATGAACAAGGTGATTCGAAAGCACCTGAGTTCTCCAAGAAACACGATCCATTGCAGAGAAAAGCCGCGAGAAATTAAGAGAGAATTGAAAACGAAGAAATTTAGTTATACTTCTGCAACAGATAAGAACTTCATTTATAGGATATTCAAAGATAATTATCAATTAAAATATATTAATTATCTTACCTTCCCATCGATAGTATATATAAATTGTTATGTTGAGTTCACATACATTATTTTCATGGCGAGCTTAGCCATTGCAAAACATTCCTTGATTGCATAATTTTTCACGAAATTAATATCTCTCCCCGTAGAAAGAGTTGCACTTGCTAACGAACCTACAATTAGACGGGAATATTATAGTATGAACAAAAGTATAATTTTATATAGAGATATCTATTTAATTTATGGATTGGAGTCTCATGAGGTGAAGATTCTCCTTGAGAATATGTCTTAGTCTAATTTTTTTGACCTCTCAATGACAGTAGAAAATTAAACAAGAAAAGTTTAACACAAAATAACATCTCATTAATTAGAATTAAGTTTATTAAAGAAACTTCATTTATTGGAGAGATGAAGAGAGAATATAGAATTAAATCACCATTGAATTTCTTGCATAGAGTCTGGACCACGCATGGTCTTGGTAACGAGTACGTGATTATAGATTTAAAAGTCATTTACGTGATCTCAATAAATACCACTAAATCCAAAGTAAGCAATATATGCAGCAATAGTTACAAGTGGTATCAGAGCCATGTTATCGGACGGTGTGAGCCATTAGTCGGAATAGGGTTAGACCCTCTCCTTAGTAGGGGAGGGTACAAAGTGGACAAGAATAGACATAGGCATGGACTGTAACTAGGTTTTTCAAATATGACTCGATTAATCAATTTTGCTTAACCATAAATAAATAAGATAAAAGGTTAAGGAAAAAAAAATTATATGCAGTAGCTTATAATTGAATAAATTTAAGGAAATACAAAGGATGAAGATGAAAAGGCATAAAATATAGGTACATTTTCCATAACTTTTCCTCCGAATAATTCTTCTTCTAAGCATGGATCAAATTCATAGGTACAACCTACCTAAGTAAAAGGGCCACTAGAAATTGTGCATGAACATGCGACGCCAAGGAAAAAAAAAAAAAAATGAGAAGAACACAAGATCAGATCATACATAATAAGAACAAAAAAAGAAAAAAAAGACCCATTTGAACCCCAGATTGGGACTGCCGAAGTGGTGTGTTGGGGGAGGGGGAGGGTTGCTATGAAGAACAGCAGCCGGCCTTCTTGACGGCGGAGACATCATCCTTGGAGCCAATGTCGATGGTCTGTCCCTTGGGGAGGACGGTGGGGTCATCGCCGATGTCGAGGATTTTCCGGCTGACGACGCGGTAGGTTTGTGTGAGGACTTCGGTGAAGGAATTCTCGACGTTGAAGGACTCTAAGGCTGAGGTTTCCATGAAATATGTTCTCTCTCTCTCGGCGAATGCCTGTGCGTCCTCCGTCGACACTGCCCGCAGGTGCCGCAAGTCTGCCTTATTCCCCACCAGCATTATCACTATGTTGTGATCTGTGTGCCCTCTTAGCTCCTTTAGCCATCTCTCCACGTTCTCGAATGTTACGTGTCGTGTCACGTCGTATACTATCAATGCCCCCACCGCTCCTCGGTAGTATGCGCTTGTGATCGCTCTGTACCTGTTTCCAAATAATGCCCAAATCTTAATATCAGACATTCATTCTTCCATACACGTAAAAAAAAACAAGAACAATTAGGAGCATATTGAAAATTAGGAGTATAGAGAAAGTCAGATTGTTAAAACATGACTTTCTAATTAGAAAATAAATCACTACCGTATATCTTTCTAATTCGAAACTAAAAATAGTTGGTTATAATATGGGTTTATAATTAGAAACTAGGGTAGTTATTATATGAGTTTATGATTAGAAATTATGAGCATAGGGAGTTCAGGTCATTACAACATGGGTTTGTAATCGTGAATATATAGAACATGGCTTACAATTAATTGTAGAGTCGTTACCGCATATTCTTCTTGCTAGATTCTAATAGTTGTAACATTAAAAGTGGTTAGAAGGTCAAATCGTTGTAATATGGGTTGTTGATTAGAAATTAAGCAATAAACTCGAAATTCAGAAATTGAATTAGGATTAGGGAGAGAGATTAAGGAAATTAAAATCAAAATTAACGGAACGGAGAGGGGAAAGAAAACGAACCTTTCTTGGCCGGCGGTGTCCCAAATCTGAGCCTTGACGATCTTATCATCAACACGGATACTACGGGTGGCAAACTCAACGCCGATCGTTGATTTGGTTTCAAGGCTGAATTCATTTCTAGTGAAACGGGACAAGAGATTGGATTTTCCAACGCCAGAGTCGCCGATCAACACCACCTTGAACAGATAATCGTAATCATCATCGGCTCTGTACGCACCCATTTCTCAATATTGCCAACAAAATAAATAAATAAATGAATAAATCGATCAATAAATAAGGGATCTGAATTAAATAAATACAGAGATCCCGACAGTCTCGAAGGGAAGAGAGAGAGAGAGGGAGAGAGAGAGAGAGAGAGAGAGAGAGAGAGAGAGAGGCTGCCGGAGAAGAGAAGAAATGAAAGAGGGGGCGGAGAGATAATTCAAAAACCGTATCCTTCCAATGTTTTGCTTTTCTTTTCTTTTGTATTTGCTAAAAACGTCGTTCCTTTCTGTTTACCAATCAAATCCAAACGTAATTCAAAACTTTTAATTTCAGTTACAATTTAGATTTAGACCCATTCCTTCTCCTTCTCTCTCCCTATCTCTCTCTCTCTCTCTCTCTCTCTCTCTCTCTCTCTTTTTTAAATTAATTTTGAATTTCCTTAATTTTTTTATTAATTTAAATGTTTAAAAAAATACCCTACTGACCCCCTTTATTTTTTTAAAAAAATTAAAAAATATTTATAAAATTTTAAAAGTAAAACATAAATTATATCTAAATTTTTTATTTTTAAGACTTTTATATTATTTAATTTGAATTTCCTTAATTTTTGAAACGGTCAACTTTTGACCCATCAAAATTAATATTTAGTACCAAACTATATAATAAAAATGTTTCATGAGCAAAGATAAAACTATATGAACATGATGTTAGCCTCTCCGTGTTTGTTTTTATTTATTAAAATTATATAAATTTAATAGCTTATTTTCTTTTGGCAGAACTAAAAGGAGATCTCTTTCACAATGAAAACTTCAGCCCTTTCATATTAAACGAGAAGATTAATATAAGAAGCAAGAACAACAATGAGACCAGCTCAAAGAGAAGTCCATGTCTTCCACTACACAAACTGAATGACATGAAACCCAGCTCAAAGAAACACACATTTTGTGGCCTTTCGTCGCTTTCTCTTCGGTTTCGGTGGCTGTAGAACGACCTTGATGGCAGCATCAAACACACTCTTCACGTTCTGCAAATCACAACATGGGACACAATTAAGGTTTGATTGCTCGATTCAAAATCGTTACATTAGTCAACTCGGTTAAATCTTAACGATGAAGTTGAGGTAGTATGATGCAATGGCTCAATCCCGGCTCTAGCCATCGCCAGTAGATATTATTCTCTTTAGACTTTCCCTTTTGAGCTTTCCCTCGAGGTTTTTAAAACGCGCTTACTAAGAAGAGGTTTCCAAACTCTTATAAAGAATACTTCGTTCCCCTCTCCAGATCTCACATTCCACCCCTACCCCCCTTGGGTGCCTGACTCTGATATTATCCTCTTTGAACTTTCCCTTTTGGGTTCCCTTCAAGGATTTTAGAACGCACCTACCAAGGAGAGATTCCACGTTCCCCTCTCCAACTGATGTGAGATCTCACAATCCACTCTCCTTGGGAGCCAGCGTTTTCACTGGCACACCGTTCAGTGCCTGACTTAGATACCATTTTTATTGACCCAATCCCACCGCTCGCAAAATAGTCTTGGGATTTTCCCTCAAGGTTTTTAAAATACGTCTACTAGTGAGAGGTTTCCACACCCTTATAAACAATGATTCGTTCCCCTCTCCATCCGATGTAAAATCTCACATCTGAGAGTAAACGAGTGGAAAATCGTAAAATGACATATCTTCATGATCAAAGATTTCCTTTCATAGCTCTTTACAGTCAATTGACACATTAAGATACCATTTTTGGCTTCACTTTCAATTACCTGCTGCGTTTTGGAGCTGCATTCTATATAAACAGCAGCACCAATTGACTTCTTCAGTTCTTCACCCTGTCAAAATAAAGCCACCAAGAATTCTTCTTCCATCAGATCCATGAATACGAAAACGATAACTAAGAGAAACAATTCGAGGAGGCTGCTACAATGTGACTGATTCGTTTACGAGCAGTACCTGCACAGTCGTGATCGGAACAGCCCCAGGATGGCTGGACAGATATTGTTTGTCATCCCTCAAATCTGCAAACAAGTAACCATTTAAACATCAAACGACCCATCAAAACTTCCTCAGTTTTTTGATAACTCCCAGATGTGTTTGAACATAATTGTCATTACCAAGTTTAGTTCCCACAAGAACAATCGGCACGGTCGGGGCATAATGCCGCAGCTCCGGGATCCACTGTGAATTGGGATATCAAATAATAAGCCTGATACTCTAATAACAGGAAACAATCCATGGTACTTCAACAAAAACAGATGATAATAATTAACCTTCTTAGAGATATTTTCATAGCTAGCTTTGCTGATTAGAGAAAATGCCAACAGAAACACATCTGCTCCTCTATAACTCAAAGGCCTCAGCCTGTTGTAATCTTCCTGCCCTGCAATTCATGAAGGGCTTCATTTTCTTTCTTCAAACATTCATAAACGAATGACTCTAAATTTCTATAAACTGAAACCCACCCCACATCATCATTCCCTAAATTAGTCAATGTGAGACTCCCCTCGAACAAAGTACACCATAGAGTCTCCCCTGAGACTTATGGAGCTCTCGAACAGCCTTCCCTTAATCGAGCCTCAACTCCTTTCCTTGGAGCCCTTAAACAAAGTACACTCTTTGTTTGACACTTGAGTCACTTTTGACTACACCTTCGAGACTCACAACTTCTTTGTTCGACGTTTGAAGATTCTATTGACATGACTAAGTTAAGGCTTCCTCAAAAGACCTCGTACTAATGAAGATGTATTCCTTACTTATAAACTCAAGATCACCTTCTAAATTAGTCAATCCTCAACACATGATCATCCTCTAAATTAGCGAATCCTCGACAAAAAAGTAAAGTGGATTCAGGGTTAAAGTTTCTCACCAGCAGTGTCCCAAAGCCCCAAGCTCACAGTGCTGCCGTCGACCACCACATTAGCACTAAAATTATCAAAAACCGTCGGCACATAGTCCTAAATCAAGAGGTCAAAATTAGCTCCAAGCTTCCATTAGCAACTAAAATTGAAGAAGGGAAACGAAGGAACACTGAAACTTACACTTGGGAAGGTGTTGCTAGTGTAGGAAATGAGCATGCAAGTCTTCCCGACAGCCCCATCTCCGACAGTAACGCACTTGATGAATCGAGCCGTACTCATTTCGAAACCCCTTTTGAGTTTTTGAATATAATCTTCACCAATCGCTGCGAATTCGATCTCTCAGAAAATGACCCACTTCTCTGATTTTGGTTTCTGAGTCTCCATTGGTAAAAAAAGAGCAAGAAATTGAAAAGGGAAGAAGAAAGAAGATAACGAAAGGTAAGAAGAAGTGGGATTTGGGTTTGAAATTTGAACAGAAATGGAGGGGGCTTAGAGGGGGCTTTAATGATATGAACAAACTGGGAATCTAGCTTCCACTTTTGCTTTGTGGGTGTCAAAAGCTTCCTGTTTCTTTAAGCGGACGCCCAAAACCAAAAAGGAATACACCCAAATTGAGGGCGTTGGGTGATGGTGTTGGTTGGGTTTAAGTGTTAGACAAGGGAGAGATTAAAATGATGAGAATTAAGAACGCAATAAGATATCTAACAAAACTTCTAGGATTAAAAATTTAATGCCAAATAAGTTAGTTTGAGTGTAGCACTTGAAATCAAATGCTTTAATTTGAAATCTCTTTCCAACTTTGGGTCATATATGAAAATGGCTAAAATACCCTCAAATATTCCATTCTCGTCTCTCAATTGGATGATTATAGTTGCAGCTGAAAGTCATGACAATAACAAAAACTTGATCACAGTTGACGAGATAAACTTTATCGAGTTAGTCATTGAAACAAACTTGTGAGATCCCATATTGGTTAGAGGGAGGAATGAAATATTTCTTACAAGGGTATGGAAACCTCTCCCCTAGTAGACACGTTTTAAAATCATGAGGCTGACGACAATATGTAACGGACCAAAACATACAATATCTACTAATGATGGTTTTGGGCTGTTATAAATGGTATCAAAGTCAGACATGGGGCACTATGTCATCGAGGACACTGGACCCCTTTATCCCACATTGATTGGAGAAGGAAACGAAACATTAGTTGTAAGAGTATGAAAACCTCTCCCTAGACATGTTTTTAAACTGACGATGATAGGTACGGAACAAAGCGGACAATATCTATTAACGGTGGACTTGAGTTGTTATAAATGGTATTAGAGCCGAACACTAAGTGGTATGCCAACGAGAACGCTGACCTCCCAAATAAATCCTCACATATATTAAAATAAATGAAGATAGAATTGTTAAGCTTCCAATGAGCTACCTAAACCCTAAATTAAACATAAAGAAAAAGTCATTGGTTTCTTCACCAAATAGAACTCTTTTCATTTACAAACCAATTGGTTCTCCTTCTCATCTTGTTTACTCATTATTAAACTCAAACACTCCCTTTTAATTTCCATCAACAATCAACACAACTTCTAAACAACTCCAAACCCATTTACAATATAAATTCATTAACCTTCCACCATGCATCAATTCCTTTCTCCATGCATGCACGCTCATGCAATTTCTTCCCTCCAACCTAAACACAAAGTAATGCAAAGGCACAACCTTGGAGCTCTGCAGCCCGCCCCGGCCTGCGCGGCGTGCAAGCACCAAAGGAAGAAATGTCACGAAACCTGCCCGTTGGCACCGTACTTCCCGGCCGATCAAAACCGGGAATTCCAAGCCGTTCACAAGGTGTTTGGAGTGAGCAATGTGACCAAAATGGTGAAGAATGTGAGAGAAGAGGATAGGAGAAAGGCAGTGGAGTCTCTAGTTTGGGAGGCTGTTTGTAGGCAAAATGATCCGGTTTTAGGGCCGTTTGGAGAGTACAAAAGGGTGTTGGAAGAGCTTAAAGTTTGTAAAATGGGTCAAAACCAAAGCCAAAGCTCAAACCCATTTGTGGGGCAAGTGGGTTTGCCTTGTTTTGGTGGGTCCATTAGTAACAATGGGAATGGGATTATGGGACTAATTAATGGAGGGGTTAATGGAAGCCATTTGTTTAATTACCTTCATGATAATCTAAGTGCCATTATTGATTCAAGTCCTTATACTAATTCTTCCACTTATAATTTGCAAAGCCCTGAGAAATTGATGAGATTGCACCAAGATCATAAAGAGATTAGTTCAACCATCGTCGTGCCGTTTCAGCCGCCGCCGCCGCAGCAGCAACAGCAGCATCAGCAGCATTCCAATTTCCACCATTGTTTTTAGCCAACTTTCTCTTTGTTGTTGGTTATATTAAAACCATGAAACTGTTGCCTTTTATTCATGAATTCTCAAGTGATCTTCAAACTTGGTACTTAATTTATGTAAACAGCTTGTAATTTTCGTTTGTTTCTTCCGTTTTAGCGGTTAAACTTTTTACTCAAATGTATAATATATTAATTAGTTGAGTTATGCTTACCTTCACAATAAAAATATTGAATTTGATACGGTAGGAAATGTTATCATAATTTCATCTAAAAAAAAGTAATTTTTTTATTTGGTTTATTGTATTAATTGATTTTAACTAATTATATTTTCATTCAATAATAAATATGTTAAGAGTGATATATTTTAAATGGTAGGTTTTTTAGTTTATTTATTAATAATTATTCTTGATAAATGGGTTTTTTTTTTTTTTTTTTTTTTAATTATGTAAACTTTTAATTGTGAATTTGATTATTCAACAATTAATTATAATCTTATAATCTTATAGTTTTAGTAAATAAGAAATCGTATTCCTTTTATAAAATTTTTATTTTTAGAAATGAATTAATTAAATAGCTTCATAAATTATTATTGATTTATTAAATTAAATGATTTATTTTGTTAAATTAACGTCAGTAAGTTAATTAANTTGTTTAAATAAGATTATATATAGGTTGGATCATAAAATGTTTGCGAGGCCACTCTTTTCCAGAAGGCCCATATGCTGAAGTTTGTGGACTGGATCATAAAATGTTTGCAAGGCTCACTCTTTTCAGAAGGCCCATATACTGAATCTTGTGGGCTGGATCATAAAATGTTTGCGAGGCCCACTCTTTTCCGGAAGGCCCATATACTGAATCTTGTGGGCTGGATCATAAAATGTTTGCGAGGCCCACTCTTTTCCGGAAGGCCCATATACTGAATCTTGTGGGCTGGATCATAAAATGTTTGCGAGGCCCACTCTTTTCCGGAAGGCCCATATACTGAATCTTGTGGGCTGGATCATAAAATGTTTGCGAGGCCCACTCTTTTCCGGAAGGCCCATATACTGAATCCTGTGGGCTGGATCATAAAATGTTTGCGAGGCCCAATGTTTTCCAGAAGGCCCGTCAGTGGGCAAGCGCAACCGCCGTACAACTACCGCATTCTGGTCTTAGCCCCCGCGCCACCACGTAAAAGGCGGTAAAATCTCACAATCTATTCCCTTACAAAATCTAAGAGGTACGCCTGCTGTTCTTCATTTTTTTTTGTGGTGAATTTAATCTGGCTTTTGATTGTATTGCATATGCACACCATTAGTTTTATATTCATCTGAGAAATTTCAGTTTTTGTTTGAATGAATCTGCTTGAAAATCTTGACTAGTTTCCATCCGAATGTTGTCCAATGATATGAGGATGTACTCTATGCTTCATGATAATTTTCTGTATCGCCTTTTGGTTCACCTTTTTGTGTGTTCTGGAAGCTGCAAATTTGGTGTTACGGATGCTTTTTATTGCGCAAACTAAGTGGACTTGGAACATCATTCTTTCAAAGAATTTGTTTCAGTTTCCTTTTCCATGGAAGAAGGGTTATGTTCAATCTTTTGTTTTCTTCTTTAACCATTGATGGATTCTGTGAACATAACCCTTATTCCATGGTAGAGGGAACTGAAGCAGTGGCAATTATGGAAGTTGGATGTGTTTAAGTTCAACAGTACACACTACTTAGCAGCATTATGCGAGCCAAAATCGGAGCTTTTAGCAAATTTCTGAAATTGAGCGCAACTTATATGATCTTTGTTTGTGTGCTATTATTTTTTGTGATTAGTGTTTTACCACCTCTTAATTAGGATTGTACACAATGTTTAATCTATGTTCCATGTTCTATAGGTTTCCAGCAAACCGTTTACAGGATGTTTTGATGACCAATTCTGTGTTACAAAATAAAACCCTCTTATTCTTAGTAGCATGAAACTTGGAACTGCAAGGACTTCTTCGTTTTTACTCCATTTCCATCAGTTTTTGCGGCCATGTTCTTCAGTCCCCTCAATAACTCCAGCACAAACGCTTCAAGAAAGCATTAAAGCTGCAGTTGAGTCAAAGTCGTATAAAAAACTTCCAGATTTGTTTCCTTCTTTACAAGAAGCTTGCCAAAACCCCAATCCTTTCTCGTTTCTCTCTACTTTTCCTGTCAACTTCAGAACACAAGTTGTGGATGAGATACTGCAGTCTTTAATCCCTCTCAGACCTCGCTCAAGGCCACAGTTTGTCCATGCCTCTCTGCTTTTCTATACTCTTCAAAGCCCTTCACCCCTTCCCCTCTCTCTTCCAGTTCTCCAGCGGATTCTCCACTCTGGTTGTTTTCCTGTCCCTCAGACCCACCTTCTCCTCTCTTCTGCATGGCTAAAACAACGTCGTCAGTCTAAGTCTGTTGCTAGCATCTTGTTGGACATGCGGTCAATTGGATATGAGCCTGATAGCAGCATATGTAATTATCTTATATCCTCTCTTTGTGCCATTGATGAGTTAGCTGAGGCATTTCAAGTCTTGAAGGGTATGGGGGGAGCAGGATGCGTCCCTGACTTGGAGAGTTATGGCACTTTAATTAGTTCATCAACAGCAGTTAGACGGACAGCTGAGGCAGTGGAACTGCTGAAAGAAATGGTTGTAAAAGTTAAGTTGACACCAAGACGAGGAACGGTCATTAACGTTGTGGCTGCATTACGAGCAAACCGAGAGATAAGGAGAGCAGTTGAGATCATTGAGCTGTTGGAGAAGGAGAGTTACAATGTTGGATTTGAGAGTTATGAGATTCTTGTTGAAGGTTGTCTGGAGTGTCGTGAGTATATTTTAGCAGGAAAGGTGGTCATGGGGATGACAGAGAAAGGGTATATACCATATATCAGGGTCAGGCATAAGGTTGTTGAGGGGCTGGCTGGTATTGGAGAGACGGAACTGGCATCTGCTGTGAGACGCAGGTTTGCTGAGTTGAGGTCTTAGGTACTTTAAATTCCTTGTAAATTTATTTTCTGCATCAGAATGACCTGTGGGGATGATTTAGAGAAAAAATTTATGCGATATATACTGAATAGGTTTATTTCATTTTGTTTGAATCCTGCCTTTTTTGCTCGACTTTTTACTAATTGTAGTTGCGTCATTGGATAATCTAGTTTAGTGGATATAGAAATCTGCATTTCTCACTCCTAAAGATAGACAAGATATTGTTCGTTTTGGCCCGTTCCGTATCTCCGTGAGCCTCACGATTTTAAAATGCGTCTCACACTCTTGTGAGAAATGTTTTGTTCTCCTCACCAACCATTGTGGGATCTCACAATCCACCACCTTGGAGCCCAGCATCATCGATGACACATCGCCTAATGTCTGACTTTGATACCATTTGTAATAGCCGAACCCCGCTGCTAGCAGATATTGTCTGCTTTGGCTCGTTACGTATCATTGTCATCCTCACGATTTTAAAATACTTCTATAGGAGGAGGTTTCCACACCCTTATAAGAAATGTTTCGTTCTTCTCTCCAACCGATGTAGAATCTCACCTGCTCAATCTTTGAATGGGTAGATAGCCTCCATAGCTATGCCACAAGTACCTTGCTTATCACTTGAATCAGAATTCTCGTGTAACCAGATTCACCCCGTCAGTGCCCCATGAATGAATTCTTGACAAGCCAGTAAGATTTATTGCTAGCTTCCCCATACCCAACTACCGCCACTCCATGATTGAGTTGCTTTCCACAATTCCCTGAGAAAACTCCACCAGAATAGAACTGGAAATCAAATCCCCCTGTATGAATTGCTACAGAGACTGGCTGGTTAGCAACTGCATCTTTTATGCTTTACTCATCAATTATAGGTACTTTTTCATATCCACTTCTTGTCATAGTGGTATCTCGCTTTTTGTTTATTGCATATAGCTTCAATGTATGGATGTTCTCTTTCTGTAGTGAGTCCAGTTTTTTTCATGAACTGAAATGCTTTGTACATGAAGAGCCACCATTGCATCCCTGGGTCCCCGAGATGACATCACGGTCGACAAGCTCTTGTTCTGATTGCCAATGCCTTCCACAGCTGCTATTGTAATTTTTTTTTTTTTAAAGTTTCGAAATCTGAAGTATTTCTTCAAATGAATTATTTGTTTATTATTGGTGATTTTTTTTTTTAATTTTATAATCTTTTTTTTTAGAACGATTTTCTAGAATGTTGAAGTGAACTCTTGACATCAATATTTAAAATATCGATATCGACAGAAATATCGAGGTATCAATTTTATAGAAATGTTGATATCATTGATTAACTATTGAAAAATTATAAAACAAAAAATAAAATAAAACATTTAGCATCTTTAAAATATGTTAAAATGCTTGGCATTAATACAGTAGGGATGTAAAGAGAGGGAGAGAGAGAAAAAGATGGGAATTTGAAGCTTTTCGATAAATGTGCAGGCTTCAACGGTGGATAGTGTTAAAGTTGATAAGGTTTTATTTACTCACTGTGTTGTTATGTTGTGAAGTATGTGAGCGAAACGGCGAGTGAGGTATTTTAGCCAACTCCTCCAAACTTCAAGATGGTAGGCCAAACACACGTTTCAATTCATCGTGTTTTTGCAAGAAACGTCACAAACCAAACGCTCTAGTAAGGCAACACCTGTTTGCTTTGGATCTATTGATTTTCTTCTTCAATTTGATAGCAAAGTCATTTGCGGAATGAGTCCTCTTACGCTCGACAATCCAAACATACAAATCTCGAAAGAAAAATTTCTTTGAGGAAGCCTTAAAGAACTATAACAACAAGTACGTCCCATCTCTCATGATCCCAACCAAGCAAAGGTTTTCAAATTTTAAAAGCTCTAATATTAATGAGCCTTAACGTAGAAAGCTATCTAACCATCAGCAACACCAAGTACTTTCTCCTTTGGCCCACCGCATGATCAATCAATGACTGATCTTCAGTAAAGGAAATCAAATCAAATTTGAACCGATTATATATTCTAAGGCACATGTGGAAACCAAAAAAATATCAAAGCTTTTTCATCCATCCATTCATTTGTTCATTCGAGCCTGCCTACTTTCACTGTGGCCATTTACACGACCCCGCCAAACAAAATGCATGCCTATCTCTACACGAGTCTTTCTATTACAAGAACATCGTGTTTCAGTCTGTCTAAGGTGCTTTTGTCTTTTCTTCTCTTTTTTTCTTGCCTTTTAGCTTCCAAGAGGAATTTGAAAGATATGAACTTACTTGAGATCTTCTTGAATGGTTGCAACTTCTTAAGGAATGGATATGTCGCACATTGGAGAAGTCCTATAATAGCCCAAACTCACCGTTAATAAATATTGTCTTCTTTAGGCTTTCTCTACTATTAGCAATGAGTTTGGGCTTTACAAATGGTATCAGATCCAAACATTGGTCAGTTTGCCATTACAATATCCCACATCAGTTGGAGAAGAGGACGAAATATTCCTTATAAGGGTGTGGAAACCTCTACCGAACAGACATGTTTTAGAACCTTGAGGAAGCCCAAAAGGGAAAGGTCAAAGAGGACAATATCTACTCGCTGGTTAATTTGGCATTTACAAGTCTCATCTCCTTTTGGGTTGTACATGAGAACATATAGGAGCTTCATTGCTTCCTTAAATGATGATAAATCAAGACCTTAAACCCATTTAAACTTGTTCATTTCCTCTCTTCTTGCTAATCACTGCTGTTAAGTTCACAAGTCAGTTAAACAATAAGAATCTGATATCAAAGTTTAAGAAAAGAATATGAACCAAAATATTTAAAAGAAGAGTAATATATAGCTTATCCACAGATTAAAGAAATGAATCTTCATGGGAAACAAAAAGGGAAAGTCCTTTTCGTGTTTTTCCATCACTTTTGAGCCTAAAATAACCATGAAACCATAAGTTTCCATTGATTTGCATCATCTTGGTGCAGCTAAATCCAAATTGAATTTGACATAAGAAAAAGAAGTGTGTGGATTGTATTGATGGGGAGCAAGGGAAACAGGTCATTTTCCAGCATTTGTTCAGTTTATGTGGCTACAGGCGCTACTACCACAAAAACATACTCCAAACTGCTGCACATGCTGTCAAAATAACCTGTATAAACCACAAGCTCTATCCTTTCTCTATCCTAATCCCAATCATACACTAACTTCTTGCTTTCCAATAAATCATGAAACTAAGCACAGCCTTAGCACACAAAAAAAATCCCTCCCTCCTTCCCTTTCTCTCTCTCTTTCTCTAGAAGAGAGAACTAAACGATAAAAAAACAATGGTAACTTCATGGAAAAACTCCCTAGTTCCTGTTGGCTATGGTATGCCTTTTTCAACAGTTAATTTTCTGCTTGTTTTAACAGGTTCTAGTCTCAAAACATGGGGGAGGAGGGGAAGAAGATGCTGCAGTGGATTTTAGGGGAAACCCAGTGGACAAGTCAAGAACCGGGGGATGGCTTGCCGCAGGACTCATCTTAGGTGCTTAAAATTATAAGTTTATCGATGTAATAAGCTAATGAGTAGCCATTCTAAATGCCCAAAATGATGCAGTGAACTGAACTCTCTGAAAGGATATGTGTGATGGGCATATCAATGAACTTAGTGACATATCTACTTTGGGATCTGCATCTCTCTTCAGCTAAGTCTGCAACTATTGTGACTAATTTTCTTGGAGCCCTTAATCTTCTTGGCCTTCTTGGTGGCTTCTTAGCTGATGCCAAGCTGGGACGGTTCCTCACTGTTGCAACCTCTGCTTCCATAACTGCTGTGGTAAGTTCTGAGCCATTAAGAATGGCTTCAACAGAGAAATTTCTGCTTTATCCTCAGCTTTCCCGGTTTTTGCAAGGTGTGATTTTGTTAACACTGGCCACAACCATCCCTGGCATGAGACCTCCTCATTGTGATATCTCCTCCACAAGGCAACTTCATCAATGCATTGCGGCTAATGGTGGGCAACTTGCCATGCTCTATGCTGCACTTTATACCATAGCACTCGGCGGCGGGGGGATAAAATCAAATGTGTCAGGATTCAGGTCCGATCAATTTGATGTCAACGATCCAAAGGAAGAGAAGGCTATGTTATTCTTCTTCAATAGATTCTACTTTGCCATAAGCATTAGATCGTTGTTTGCTGTGATTGTGTTAGTTTATGTACAAGACTATGTGGGAAGAGGCTGGGGCTATGGAATCTCAGGAGGGACCATGGTGATTGCTGTAATTGTATTGGTTTGTGGGACAACATTTTACAGGTTTAAGAAGCCTAGAGGAAGTCCTCTAACAGTGATATGGAGGGTAGTGCTTCTGGCTTGGAAGAAGAGAAGCCTCCCTCATCCAGTTCATCCCAGGTTCTTAAATGACTACCAAAATGCCAAGGTTCCTTACACCTACAGGTTCATGTAAGTGTTCTTCAGATCTATAGGCTAGCTATAAATGGAAAAAAGTAGATTTGTTCGTCCAATCCACAAGTAAATTGGTGGATTCAATTCAGTTAATTTATTTGGTTATCTTTATCATTTTGGCAAGGAAATAGTGTAATGAAAACGTGAATATTAGGTGTCTAGACAAGGCTGCAATTCTGGACGAGGTTGCAGCGATCAATCAAAACAGATATAATCCCTGGATAGTCTCGACCGTGACTGAAGTCGAGGAAGTGAAAATGGTTCTGAAGCTTTTACCCATATGGTCCACTGGCATCCTCTTTTGGGCGATCTACTCTCAGATGACTGACTACATTCACAGTAGAGCAAGCATCATTTATGGAGAGAAAAGTTGGCAAGTTCGTGATTCCTGCTGGTTCTATGTAAGCCTTTCTATTCATCGCCATCCTGCTAGTCACTTCCATGAACGAGAAACTGTTCATTCCCTTTTCTCGGAAACTGACTCTCAATGTCCAAGGTCTCACAAGCCTACAGAGGATTGGGATTGGCGTTGTTTTCTCAATTTTTGGCATGGTGGCTGCTGGATTTGTTGAGAAGGAGAGGAGGGGGTTTGCTGTGGGACAAAATACTCTTATAAGTGTTTTCTGGTTAATACCTCAGTTCTTCTTGGTTGGTGCTGGAGAGGCATTTGCATATGTTGGACAACTCGAGTTTTTCATCAGAGAAGCACCAGAACGAATGAAATCCATGAGCACAGGACTTTTCCTTAGCACCCTTTCCATGGGATTTTTTGTAAGTAGTTTGTTGGTGACGATCGTAGAAAACGTAACCAACAAGCAATGGCTGAAAAGTAATCTCAACAAGGGAAACTTAAACTACTTCTATTGGCTACTTGCAGTGTTGGGACTGCTGAACTTTTTATTTTTTCTTCTACTTGCCCAGAAACATCAGTACAAAGACCAGCATTATTCCAGTTCTAATGACAACGATGAGGAGCTCAAGAGTTCAAGTAACATGATCGCACATGAAATGGAAGGACCAATTAGCATGAAGGCAACAGAAACCTAGGGTGTGTGCTTCAAGGTGTGTCCCTTTTATGAGTTTAAGAGCCTGTGTGTAAGTTTGTAATATCTCAAAGCCTTTACCAACAACTAAAACCATCCTAGGCTCTTAGAATTAATGAGCAGGTTAGCAGAATTTAGCATGTTTCAAATAATGTTCAAAAGTGAAAAGGGCGTGCATTCATTGATGATAATAGCCATGTTCCTTCGCAGGCTTCTTACAGAAAGTAGCATCATCAAAAGCGACATTCCATTTTCAAACAGGCAAACCTTTCAATAAGTTATTCTAGTCACTAAACTCAGCAAGATGTATAGAGCATAAAAGCTTTGATTGTCAAATAATTCAAGAAAAATAAACTGCTCAAATGTAATTCTTCTCAACATCGTCCCAATACTTAAGAACTAAACCTGACCTCTAACAGCAACCCATGTTTTCAAGAAGAACCCGAACATGGAGCGAGGTGATTTACAACTAAAGGAGGTCGAAGAGCTTTGTGCTGTTCCATCTTCTGTTTACGGGCTTTAAACATTTCTTCTGTTTCAACGACTACTAATCGCTTTACCTGTAATTAAATTGAGAAAAACAAGGATGAGATTGCATTCAGTCCCCATGAGGTCATTCTGTAATGTACGAATGTGTGCAGTAGACGATTATATAAAGCAACCTGTTGAAGCATTCCTCGAACAGTTGGTGTGTTCCAGCGCATGACAGTTCGGTTGCATTTCCGAAGACGTAAGGCCTCTAAAGTACGTCTGTGAAGTCTCCTTGTTCCAGGAATGCCTCTCACTAATGTGATATAGAGATTAGGACTCCATGCAATTGGAACATTAGCTTTGAAGGCCTTGAAGGCATTCATGTCCAAGACCTCCAAAATCTACAAAATAAAATAAAGATCAAGAAATAATTTTTCTCTGCAAGAACATCAACGATCTGACCTAAGCATTTCAACAAAATCTTCTCATTTGTTGGGCAGGAAAACTTCTACACTTCCCAACTCTCAAGTAAACAGAAAAAATCTTCAATAGATTGAAAGCTCCACCAATGCTCTAGTTGCACAACAAATACATTAAAAGATATTGCTGATTATTGAAAGTAGACAATTCCTCATCTCAAATAGAAAGACTTTATAATTACAACCACTTGAAGCTTTCAATAAAACTGCATGCTTGGAAGCATAACATTCAGCTACATTAGTTTCATTCATATAGAGCTTCACGTTTACATGAGGTTTTCTATAGACACAGCATTCAATCTTAAGAGAAGATTTTAAAACAGTTTCAATGCAGAAATTCAAGGAGAAGGATCTATAACCTTGATAGCATTGTGATAGAACAAAGAACTAATGATGAGGCGCGAATGGTTGAATCCAGTTCAACAAAGCCAAAAATTGAAAACCATGATATTCAGTTTGCCGTATGTACAATCTGAACAAAACTACTTTTCAGTTTAAAACAAGGTTTACCAATTCATAAACTAAAAGAGAGGCAGGACATTTGAATGAAAAAAAAAATCCATTTTGCAGCTACCCATTAAAAGATATCAAATTTGTTATACTCCCATTTTAAAGAACAGTTGTATATATAATTATCATGATGAAACAGGAGTCTCCACATCACGAAGAAACTCTGAAAATCTAACATACGGCCGTAAAGTGAGGATCAAAATAAAAGATAAATCCCGAAAATGGTATGGAACACCCATAAATCTTAATGAGCTCACCAACTAGTCCAGTAAAATAATCAATCATTCGTAATGCCAAATGAAAATTAAATGCCCCGAAAGATTAGATTGCAGAAAAAACATGAACTGAAGATCCGACAGACAGACAACTTCAGTCAAGAAAGTGGAACATTTAATGAATTTAGAACTTCAAACTTACCAGTTCGAGTAGGAGAAAGGAGAGGAATCGAGGGAAGTGACGAGTATCTGCAGATGTTCAGGCTCGCGCTTCAATCTGAGGAGGCCTGAGAAACGAAGAGTAGGGCTGATTTTTTTGTTTTATTTTTTAATTTCAGTTCTTGTAATTGAAAGGGGAAAGCTGAATGGGCTGGGCTGGACCGGAGAAAATATTATTGAGTTGGATGAATAAAACGCTGCCGTTTCGACTATGGCAGATTAGGGTGGGCCATGGGAGGCATTTAAACGCCGTCGTTTTGGTGGGAAAAGAATATACTTTTTATCGAAGAAGAATCAAAGCCCAAGAGATAGACATCATCGTCATGCCGAATCCGATCGGACGGGAACCAGTTTCTGTGAGTTGAAGCCACCGAGAAATCTACCATGGAAGCCGAAGCTCCACATTCGAAACCTCAAGATGACACTGCCAATGCTGCTCTCATCAACTCCTTCATCGAGATCACTTCCTCTTCCAAAGCGGAAGCCCTTTTCTTCTTAGAGAGCCATAATTGGGACCTCGACGCCGCCGTTTCCACCTTCTTGGATAATCATGTCGCCGTCACGCATCCGGTTCAGCCGCCTGATTCGCCTGAATTTTCTCCTTCGCAGTCGCCTTCGCGTTCTCGCTCGCCTTCCCCACCTGCTTCTCGTGTTGCGTACGAGCTCCGTTCTAGGAGAGCTAGGGGTGAAGCGGAGAAGAAGGTGGATACTAGGGCTTCCGGGAGCAGGACGCGTCGCATCCGTACGATTTCTGACCTGAACCGGCCGGCGGAGGAGGACTCCGATAGCGACTCTGATGACATACAAGAGTACTACACTGGTGGTGAGAAGAGGTAAGTTGGATCTTGGATTCATCAGGATTTACTTTATTTGACTTCTAAGAAGATGTTGAGTAAAAGAGTGAGGGAATTTATTTTATTTTATTTTTTTTCCCTTCCTGGTTGCGTTAAGCGTACATTTGAATTTCTGGATTGAAGAAACTCCATTCGACTACAAAATTGTGAAATTTTTCAATAAATTGTTTGACTTGTTTTTTCGCCTCCTAATAGATATGAGGACTGATCAAGCCAGATTTGTTCAGGTCGTCGATTTTCAGATTCGCAGTGTTGTATCGGAACATGATTTCGTGCCCTCAATTTCTTGCATTTTGTTTAGTAGTTGTTTTCTACGGAAAATATTGATTATCGCTGAGCAAATTGGGTTGGCGTTTATTGTTTTCCAAAACGATTACGGGGAACGATTTGAGCTGATTTTATTCAGTAAAAACATATATGTTGCTGCATGTTCTATGCCAAAGTACACTATGTACGATTCATTTTGTCTCCTGTTTCAATGCTTTATGAACTTCCTCGCTTTCAGTGCTATATATCATTAATAAATGCCTAATTTGATAATTCTATTCTCAAGTAGATTTACTTGTTATTAGATCTAGTTTTTTTATTTTGCTTGTGTTGTTTTCTTACAAATTACAAATGTGCGGATGCCACCCAACTAAGACGTCTTCACACATTCTTTGAGAGGGACATTGTGAGATCCCACATCGATTGGGGAGGAGAACGAAACATTCTTTATAAAGGTGTGGAAAGCTCTCCTTAATAGACGCATTTTACGCATTTTAAAAAACTTGAGGGGAGGTCTGGAAGGGAAAGCCCAAAGAGCACAATATTTGCTAGCAGTGGGCTTAGGTCGTTACAAATGATTGTGAGATCCCACATTGGTTGGGGTGGAGAACGAAGCATTCTTTATTAGGGTGTGGAAACCTCTCCTTGGTAGACGCGTTTTAAGAACCTTGAGGGGAGACCCGGAAGGGAAATCCCAAAGAGGACAATATTTGCTCGTGGTGGGCTTGAGCCGTTACAAATGGTATCAAAGTCAGACACCAGGCGATGTGCTAGCGAGGAGGTTGAGCCCCAAAGGGGGTGGACATGAGGCGGTGTGCCAGTAAGGACGCTGGGTCCCAAAGGGGGTAGATTGGGGGGTCCCACATTGATTGGAGAAATGAACGAGTGCCAGCGAGAATGCTGGGCACCGAAGGGGGGAGGATTGTGAGATCTCACATTGGTTGGGGAGGAAAACGTAACATTTTTTATAAAGATGTGGAAACCTCTTCCTAGCAGACGCATTTTAAAAACCTTGAGGGGAAGCCTGGAAGAGAAATTCCAAAGAGGACAATATCTACTAGCGGTGAACTTGGGCCGTTACAGACATGGTCATCCACTTGAGAAATATTTTCCCGAGAACTTTCTCCTATATACATATTTTGATGATTCAAGGGAAAAAAAATATCACATCCCATATATATTTTCCCAATGTCATCCTTTTGTTTCCTTAGCTATCCTTTTGTTTAGAAGGAAGGAAAATTGGAGTAAAGCACCTCATCGGTCCTTGAGGGAAAGATCAGAATTTTGAAGCAATTTTTCAGTAACCAGGAGTAAAAATGGCCAGAACATGCTTTTATAGTTAAAATTAAGTTGATAGTCTCAAGCGTTGCCTGCTGCACATATTATGTTTGATTTGGCAATTATGCTACTAGAGAAAACAATGGATGGAAGAAAACATGATATTAATTATTGATATCATTGTCTGTTTAAAAGATACGACCCTGCAGTACTCCAGCTAGGAATGGAACAGAGTTCATTTTCAAATTTTATATGTGCTTCCGTTTGATTTGTGTCAAATTTTATATGTTAATGTAAGACAGAAAAAGTATATGCTTGCAGTTTGCTGACACTGCTTAATGCTTCTATTTTACTTTTTCTGGCAGTGGAATGCTTGTCCAAGATCCTTCCAAAGGTAATTCTGTCGATGCAATTTTTGATCAAGCCAGACAATCAGCAGTCAGTGTACCTATCGGACCACCTTCAGCTTCTAAAAGCTTTACTGGAACTGCAAGATTGCTCTCTGGTGAGACAGTACCATCAATTCCTAGGCACCCTGAGGCTGTCACGCATACTGTCACTTTTTGGAGGAATGGTTTCTCTGTTGATGATGGTCCTCTACGGAGGTTGGATGATCCTGAAAATGCACCGTTTTTAGAGGTAACAACATGTAAAACCCAATTATTTTGTTATTCATGGTTTCCAAAGTTAAGTTTGACTCAAGAGAGTTTTTGAGCTTTGTCTGAAGATGACATGCTGTTGCCTATGATATTTATGTTCTTCAATTGCTCACGGACGTCATTTGATCTGCCTTTTTGGAACTTGAAAGGATTTCAACCTTCCCAGTCTTGGATAACCTGCAAAATACTTTATAATTGTTGGTACTTCTAAGTTAATGCCAGGTTCATTTGTTATCAACACTCATAAACTGAGTTGGTTTTGTTATGCTTGAAATCTTTGTGGAAGAAATAGATGGCTATGTTCTCCAAAGTTTTGGCTATGGATTCTTGATGTCCAAGATCTAAGCGTGCTAGATTTTATTTTCATGTTTAATCTACGAGCTGTAACATGTTCTATATTATGGCAGAGTATTAGAAGGTCAGAGTGCCCGGTAGAGCTTGAACCTGCAGACAGGAGGACTTCTGTCAATGTTAACCTCGTCAGAAGGGAGGATGACTACCCAGTACGTTGACAACCTGACCCTTTCGACAATCTATTTTTCTAGACATCGTTTTAATATTCCATTTAACTTTTCATCTCCGACTGATACAGGAACCAGTGAAGCGCCGCCATGCTCTATTCCAAGGCGTTGGAAGAACATTAGCCAGTGACTCCCTGGAGTCGGTCGCTGCTGAGCAGAGTTCTGCTTCGATATCACCAAACGCTGCCCCATCCCCATCAACAGGTTTGGTGGTAGACGATTCACTGCCAATAACTTCTCTTCAGCTAAGGCTGTCGGATGGAACACGAATGATCTCGCGTTTCAACCACCACCATACAATCAGGGACATTCGTGGCTTCATCGATGCGTCGAGACCTAGTGGTGCAAGAAATTACCAACTCCAGACAATGGGGTTCCCTCCCAAACAACTGGTTGAATTGGATCAAACCATCGAGCAAGCTGGAATATCCAATTCTGTTGTGATTCAGAAATTCTAACAGGCTGAAACTCATTCGACGGCAAAGGTTAGCTTAGCAAACATTGAAACAGAGTCTTTCATCCTATATCTTATTTGGGTTTTGGTAGCTATGCTTACAAGTATAAGTTTGCTTTGACATGTGGCCTAGTGTTTTATAGGGTCAGCTTCCATTTCGACTTAATTATCATACCTTAATAATATTTTTACTTAGTTGACTTAATTCGCTTGTAAGCTTTTTCCCACTTTCTAAACCATTAATATGTTTCATTCCTTTAACTTCAACATCAAAGTTTGTGGGTCAAGTGTCACCATCCACAATGTGATTATACCATGAGAAAGTTATTGATTGAGGAGGGCGATGGAATTGTGGATTGAGAAAGTCATCGAGGAGGACGATAACTAATTTAAATAAAGGTGAATGTCACCGTCATACTAAGAATAGGTTGTGACCTTCTCATATAGACAAGATAAGGTGGTGACATGGTAGTGGCACCTAACCAGCTATGTGATGACTGAGCCAAGACAAGTGTCATGATGCGAATAAGAAAGATGGTGCATTATCTTATACACCATTGAAATGTGCATGAAAATTAAGTCTTTTTTCAGGCTATTATTCCTTGGTAGATTGTGACACCAAACATCTCACCGACATGCATATTTTCTTGTTCTATTATAATCACGTGTTTACTCCGCTTACCTAGTTTGTTGATGAAGCTTAAGCGTTGTAAAGGGAGATTGGCGTGGGTACGTGGATTGCCCATGTGCGACGTGACCAAATAAGGAAGCCCAGATTAAATGACTTTCTTCTGGAAAAAAACAGAGAGAAGAATGAGCTATCGGCCCCTTTTGGTTATTTATTTATTTATTTATTTCAGGAAACCTTTCACTTATGAGTCTAAATTAAGCTGATTATTTAATTTATTTTACCAACAAACTGCAAATAAAAAAAATAAATTAAAAGAATTAAATATATTTTTTTTAAAAATAAATTCAAAGAATTAAATATATTTTTAAACCACGTGAACGTCACCCATAGCCGTTACATCCATTTAAAGTAATAAGTTTTAGTTTAATGATTCTATAACGTATACTTCCTTTTTTTTTTTTTTAAGTTTATTTGGTGGGAAACAATAAAAAAATAAAATCAAAATTGGAAATACTCAACCAAATAATAATTAAGAATGTAGTTATTTTCCCTCCTTCCACTATTTCTAAATTTTTTTAAATAAAACTTCATAGATATCTTTTACTTTTTTTAAATTTTAAAAATTCAAAATATTTTTACTATTAATATAAACTTAAAAATGCTCCGAAATTTCTACATTATTAAAATACTTATAGTTCATCGATCTTCTTTTTTCACAATTATTTATAACAATTGTGATATTGATCCCTTACTTTATTATCTTATCACGTTCAAAATTAAAAAAATTAAAATACATATTTATTATTATAAAAGTGTTGACTTTTTTTTTTTTTTTTTTTTTTTTTTTTTTTTTTTTTTTTTTTTTTTTTTTTTTTTTTTTTTTTTTTTTTTTTTTTTTTTGTACTTCATTCTATATAAGTTTATTTAGGGTGAATTAAGGATATCTTAATCATCACTTTTAATTGTAATAATTTTTTTTATTTATAATTTAGTCCTTTTAACTTCTAAAATTTTAACCTTTTTAATGGTATAATATATCTAAAATTTCTTTAATTAAAAGGTTAGGAATAGTGATTTTTTTTTAATAATATATTGACTAAATTGAAATTAGAAAAAAAAATGATAAATTTCAATTAAAAAAGTACATGAAAATAAGAAGAATCAGAACCGTCCATTAGAGATCGAACGGCGAAGAAGAGGTGAGAGAGGTAGCCCAATAATTTCAAAGAAGGAGCCGTTAGAGTAAATGGACAGAGTGGTGTGCGGGCCTGTCGTCTCCTTCCTTTCCTTCGATTAAATGCAAATGTCAATGACGTTTGGTCACCCTATCATAATCCACAGAAGATAACAGGTAAAAGATCAAAAAACAGAAGCTGCCGAAAATCAAAAGGGTCTTAATCCCGGTTTTCCCGTCACCATTTTCAATCCTTTGACGTACCCTTTTCAATCAATCACCGACCCTGTCGCCCTTTTCGTTTTGTTTATTGTTTTCTCAAATTTCAGGTGCGTGCATGAGATGTGAGCATCAAGTATTTGCACCTCACATGTCTGACACTCTCTGATTTCTTCTTCTTCTTCCTTTTCCCCCTTTTGATCCTTTCCCATCTTCTCATCGTGTTATTCATTTTTTCAGAATCTTCACGTTGTTTGCACTACTGGGTACCTTTTTTTATTGATGTTCTTGCCTGGAATCTGCCTGTTCATCTCGATTTCAACGTTTTGGGGAGTTTTTGGCTCATCTGGACTGAAGCAGTGAGTATTGGTGATCTGTTGTGGAAGAGTTTGAGTTGAAATCGTAAAAAGAGAGTGCCCAAATTGTGAGTTCTCTGGATTTGTAAACTGGGTTTCTGTGGATTTGTTGCTATGTTTTTAACCTTTTGGGTTATTTTCATTTGATTATCGTATTGAGTTTCATGAACAATCAACTCTGCGGTGACCTATTTTCTTTTCCTCTTTCTTCTTGATGGGTTTTTGTGCAGATTAGTAGATTTTTAGTTGAAGAGGATAAATGGCATCCATCGCGGATATAGGAGTTGGGGCAGCCATTAACATTCTTAGTGCTTTTGCGTTCTTTATAGTATTTGCTTTACTTCGGATACAGCCAGTGAACGATAGGGTCTACTTTCCCAAATGGTACATTAAAGGCTTAAGAGGAAGTCCATTGTCTAATGGTGCAATGGTAGGCAGAATTGTGAATTTGGATTTCAGATCATACTTGAAGTTTCTGAACTGGATGGTTGCAGCTTTGCGAATGCCAGAACCCGAGTTAATCGATCATGCCGGGCTCGATTCTGCTGTTTACCTGAGGATTTACTTGTTAGGGTAATTGTTTATCTTCTTTCTCAGTAGTTTGTAGTTTGCCATGGGAATATTCCTACTGCACTGTTTCTTGACTGTCCAGGAGATTTTTCTTGTGAAAATAAGATAGTGGGACTCTGTTGAGAACTAAAGAGAATAATAAAAAATAAAAAAAAAACTTCCCTGCTAGGAAATACGAACCTCCACCGTGGTATGAAATTGTCCACTATAAGCATTAGCTCTTGTGACTTTATTTTCTTGTTCCCCAAAAGGCCTCATACAATGGAAATGTATTCGTTACTTATAAACTCGTGATCAACCCCTTAATTGGCCGATGTGGGAATCCTCTCCCAACCATCCTCTCCTTGAACAAAGTACACCATAGAATCTCTCCTGAGGCCTATGGAGAGCCCTCGAACAACCTCCCCCCTTAATCGAGGTTCGACTCCTCTGAAACTCTCGTACTATTGTTGTTCGACATTTGAGGATTCTATCGACATGGCTAAGTTAAGGGCATGACTCTAATACCATATTACGAATCACAAACATTCACAATGATATGATATTGTCCACTTTGTGCATTAGCTCTCATGGCTTTGTTTTTTGGTTTCCCCAAATACGAATGGAGATGTATTCTTTACTTATAAACCTGTGATCAACCCCTTAATTAACCGATGTGGGACTCCTCTTCCAACCATCCTCAACATTCCCAATCTGGTTTCATTGATTTTGTCTATCCACCTTAGTTTCTTTAAATTTTAATTGCTGAGAATTTGATCAGTTGTGGGATAACGGGGAGTTTGAATTGAATCCTTAAAAGTCATACCAATTCGGAACTTTAACTTTTATATGTTACAAACATGATAGGTTTTCCTATACTTCCATATGTTTCCCTATATTCCTCATCTCCTTTTGTCAAAAGTTAATACTTGTGTGGTATTTATCATCTTATCATCTTCTTCATCGACTGAAATTTTAGCTTTTTCTTGCCATTGTGTTGCAGGCTCAAAATTTTTGTGCCCATTGCATGTCTGGCCTTCACAATCCTGGTACCCGTTAATTGGACAAATGGAACTTTGGAGCATTCTTCTTTAAATTACAGCGATATAGACAAGCTTTCCATTTCCAACATTCCTGTTGGATCACGTAGGTATGCAACAGAAGTTTTTTAAGAAACAATCATTTGGACATGCATGATTTTTCCTCCTCCTAAGTTGTCGGACAGTTCTCAAATCTTCAATCTCTTTCTTCATGCTCAATGGATTGCCTTTTCATTACTAATTTATCATAGAAATGAATTTGCGAGTCAAACAGAAATGGGTCCATCTGATAGAAATTTGTGAGGTCTCACCTCGGTTGGAGAGGGGAATGAACCATTCCTTGTAAGGGTGTGGAAACCTCTCCTTAGTAGACGCGTTTTATAACCGTGAGGCTAATGGCGATACGTAACGGGTCAAAGCGGATAATACCTGCTAGCGGTGGTCTTGGGCTGTTACAAATGGTATCAGAGCCAGATACCGAACGGTGTGCTAGTGAGGACGTCGGGCCCCTAAGGGAGGTGTGGAAACCTCTCCCTAGTAGACGCATTTTAACAACGTGAGACTGACGGCGATACATAACGGGCCAAAGCGAACAATATCTACTAGCGGTGGACCATGCAATAGAACTTTCATTATGGAATTAAGAAATTGAGCTAGGAAGAGAATGATTTATACACTAAGTCGTAATTTTCTGGGATATGGGTAGTCAGATAATAAACATTGATGAATGAGCTGTAAACTTCTTAATTTCATCACCACGTTAGATCATAAAAGATGTTCTCATTTGCTTTTATATCACTTATTGCAGATTTTGGACCCATTTGGTTATGGCTTATGTCTTTACGTTTTGGACTTGCTATGTGTTGAGAAAGGAGTATGAGAATGTTGCTTTAATGAGGCTCCATTTTCTTGCGTCCGAAAATCGGCGTCCAGATCAGTTCACGGTACGATTGTCCCTGAATCCCTGATTATTATTAACCTCATTTTGGGGTGGCCAAGGTCTGAGAATGGTGCATTTGCTATACCTTTCTCTAAGCATTGAACTTAAATAAGCAAAACTTTTCTACGTACTAGTCATCAAGCTCGTTCAACTCGTAGTTAACATGTATGCTGACATCAGTTGTATGATGCAGGTGATTGTTAGAAACGTACCTCCAGACCCTGATGAATCCATTAGCGAGCTCGTTGAACATTTTTTCCTGGTCAATCATCCTGAACATTACCTGAATCATCAGGTCAAGATCTTTCCATGAATGATTCTATAAAAATGCCACTGATTAGATTTAAATATAAGAAATTTGGTTAGGATATGTTGAGGATTGTCGGGTGGAAGTTCCACATTGGCTAATTAAGGAGAAGATCATGGGTTTATAATTAAGAAATACATCTCTATTGGTATGAGGCCTTTTGGGGAAACCAAAAGCAAAACCATAATTCTTAATATGGTATGAGAGCCATGCCCTTAACTTAGCCATGTCGATTAAAGGGAGGTTGTTCGAGGGCTCCATAGGCTTCAGGGGAGGCTCGTGGACAATACCATTACGGAGGTCTGTGATTCCTTGTGATTCCCAACAGGATAGCCAACATATGATGGAATATCTGACCTCCTCAATTTCTCCAAGTTTTAAAAAATCGTTTCTGAGATATTGGTTTTGTCCTTTTCACAAATTGCACGAACATCTTCTGTTGAGTTATGATTTATGTGTTCCTGACACCTGCTGAAGTTCTTCATATGCTATGCAGATTGTTTATGATGCAAACAAACTCTCTAAATTGGTTGAAGAGAAGAAAAAAATGCAGAATTGGCTAGATTTCTACCAGCTTAAACGTTCTCGAAACCAGTCCAAGAGGGTCACTGTGAAGGTATTAGAGCTTTTGAACTCGAAAATTGGTAACTATTTGAGGTTGCACTACATGTTTCCTATTACTAACACCCTGTGGGCAGACTGGTTTTCTAGGTCTTTGGGGAGACAAGGTAGATGCCATAGATTATTACTCGTCCAAAATCGAAAGTCTATCAAAAGAAGTGAGTTACACAGTCTTTTACTCTTAGTCGGCGCGTTGATATCATTGAGATGTAATTTATATATTCTCGAAATGGTTACGTTCAGATACCACTGGAGATGGATAAGACAATGAATGATCCTAAATCAATCATGCCAGCAGCCTTTGTTTCCTTCAAATCTCGGTGGGGCGCTGCTGTTTGCGCACAAACTGAACAGTCAAGAAATCCGACCATTTGGTTGACAGAATGGGCTCCTGAGCCCCGTGACGTGTACTGGGATAACCTGGCTATTCCATTTGTTTCACTGGCAATCAGGAGGCTCATTGCTGGAGTTGCCTTCTTCTTCCTTACCTTCTTTTTCATGATCCCCATTGCATTGGTTCAGTCCCTTGCTAACATGGAGGGCATTGAGAAAACGGCTCCCTTCCTCAAACCCATTATTGAATTGTGAGTATCGTTTCTCTCCACGCTTGGCCCTCTAGTGCTTACTGTTCATGAAATTATCTTCTGAACATGAAACTTTCTAATTACAATGCAGGAAATTCGTTAAGTCGGTTATCCAAGGCTTTCTTCCTGGAATCGCTTTGAAGATTTTCCTCATCGTTCTTCCTTCTATACTGATGTTAATGTCGAAATTCGAAGGATTTATTAGTCGATCGTCTTTGGAGAGAAGATCCGCCACAAAATATTACATATTCCTATTTGTTAATGTGTTTCTTGGCAGTATAATCACAGGAACCGCATTCCAGCAACTTAATAATTTCCTTCATCAGTCTGCAAACGAGTAAGCCATCACTGATAATGTGGCAAATCACCTGCATAGCTGATTGAATTCTTTAAAGAATTTTCTGTAAACTAATTCAACTTTTTGCAGCATTCCGAAGACGATAGGTGTCTCGATTCCGATGAAGGCAACGTTTTTTATTACCTTCATCATGGTGGACGGTTGGGCTGGAATTGCTGCAGAGATTCTGAGGCTTAGGCCTTTGATAATGTACCACCTTAAAAACTTCTTCTTGGTTAAGACTGAAAAGGATAGAGAAGAAGCCATGGATCCAGGAAATCTGGAGTTCAACACAGGCGAGCCTCGAATTCAGCTTTATTTCTTACTCGGGCTCGTTTATGCTGTTGTCACACCTCTTCTCCTTCCGTTCATTGTTATATTTTTTGGATTGGCATATGTCGTCTATCGTCATCAGGTAAATCTATTTTTTCTAACTTCAGCTCTTTAGTTTGCTCCCCATGTTCCATTTTTATCTGCAAATAATGATGGGTTTGAACTTTATGAAATATGGGTACGGTTGTTGAGAGAGGAGTCCCACATCGGCTAATTAAGGGGTTGATCACGGGTTTATAAGTAAAGAATACATCTAAAATCTTTTGGGGAAACCAAAAGCAAAGTCACAAGAGCTTATGCTCAAAGTGGACAATATCAAACCATTGTGTAGGTTTGTGGTTCCTAACATCGTATCATAGTCATGCTCTTAACTTAACCATGTCAGTAGAATTCTCAAATGTCAGAGACTCTATGGTATACTATGTTCGAGGGGAGGATTGTTGAGGATTGTTGGGAGAGGAGTCCCACATCGACTAATTAAGGGTTGATCATAACCATGGGGAGGATTGTTGAGGATTGTTGGGAGAGGAGTCCCACATCGACTAATTAAGGGTTGATCATAACCATGTCAGTAGAATTCTCAAATGTCAGAGACATTTTGTTAAGGGTTGATCATGGGTTTATAAAGTAAGGAATACATGATGTCTTTTGGATTCTTCAAAAAAAAGCCACGAGAGCTTATGCTCAAAGTGGACAATATCATACCATTGTGGAGGTCCGCGGTTCCTAATAGTTACATAAATTGGTGCCATTAACTTCTTTGATATTCTCTATGAATCTCGGTCGTATTGAGACTATGCTCGTTTGAACACCGGGCCTATAATGAGTCCACTTGCATTGTAGTCTTTCATGACTGAATCGATCAAACCCATAGTTTTCTTTTTAGTGAACAATTTCTGTTCTCCCTTCAGCTGTATTTTTGAAGTTTAGAATCTGAATTTCATAGAACTTTCTCCAAACCTTGTAGATCATAAATGTGTACAATCAAGAGTACGAAAGTGCTGCAGCATTCTGGCCCGATGTCCACAGGCGTGTCATTGTCGCTTTAGTCGTTTCTCAGCTATTATTAATGGGACTACTCAGTACAAAAGAAGCTGCACAATCAACTCCCTTGCTCATTGCACTGCCAATTTTGACTGTATGGTTTCATACATTCTGTAAAGGCCGATACGAACCGGCTTTCGTTCGATATCCATTACAGGTTAGCACAGACCTTATCTCCCTGGTTGTTGTAGCTGAGTTTTAGCTGTTTCAGATCACTTCACCCTGTTGATTGAACTTGCAGGAAGCAATGATGAAAGATACATTGGAACGTGCAAGGGAGCCAAACTTGAACTTGAAAGGACTCCTTCAAAATGCATACGTTCATCCCGTTTTCGTGCACGACGAAGACGAAGTAGAAACCGAAACAGATTCTGAAGATTGGCAGAAGGAGCCAGCGCTGGTGCCAACAAAACGCCAGTCTCGAAGGAATACGCCGTTGCCGAGCAAGCTCAGCAGCCCCTCATCGTCCTCACGGTTTGAAGTTGATGAAGGAGTTTCATAACATTCAGAAGTGGTAAGCTTGCGCTTGCTTGTTGAATGGTGTATATTTTCACTTGGGAAGAAAGGGAAGGAGGTGGTCACTGTAACTGTAAATGATATGATGAGTTGGGATAGTGCAATTTTTTCTGTTCTTTCCTTAGGATTTTTTATAAATTAATTTATTATATGATAATCGAGTATTAGTGAGTTTAATAGAGATGTCTATGGGACGAGGTCGGGATGGCTTTCCCATATCTGTAAAATTCTCCATTTATTATTGCAAGGATTAGGTTTGAATTGGGTCGAGTAATTTTTTTTTAATATTATTTAAAAAAAAAAAACTTACTTATTTATAAAATTTCACATTAATAATTGAAATAGGATAAAACACAAACATAAAATATATTCACAGCTCATAGTTTTATTTTAAGTTGCTTAAAGTTGAGTTTAGATTGAATTATGAACTCTATTTTTGTTTTTGATAGAGTTGACCAGTAAAAGAAAGTTTCAACCCAAAAATTAACCTTACATTGTAAGAACCTAAACCTATTATTAGTAGATATTGTCTACTTTGACCGGTTACATATTGCCGTCAACCTCACGATTTTAAAATGTGTCTGCTAGGAAGTTTACACACCCTTATAAAGAAGGTGAGATCTTACCAACTTAGACCCAAAGAAACCTAACTTAACCCAATTGTTATGGTTTGGATTGGATAGTCTGTATTGTTCAAGTCATCGAGTCATTCATAGTTTAACTTTGAGCGGTTAAAAGGGCTTTTTGGACCTTTGCCAATCTTTTTTTTAATTGTGTTATGTTGGCTGGATTTGCAATTAGCCCTAGAAAGATTTAAAAAAAAAAATCAGCTTAAAAGGAAAAAAAGGGGAAATAAATAAACAAGAATAATTATTAGGAAAAGGGAAAGTATCCCGTTGGACAGGCAAATTTCAAATAGAGAAATGGAGGGAAAATCGTGTTTGTCGTTCAAGTTCTAGTTTCTGAAAGAGCTTCCCGACCCAATCTTTCTGAAGGTCCTTTCTGTGTTTGATTCTTCCAATGGCGGAAGCTCTAAGCCCTAATCCATCAATTGTGCAGAAGCAGAGGCGTCCGATGGCCTCTCAGTTGCAATCTCCGACGAGCCCCTTTTTCCTTGGCTCCAACGACGACCAACTCGAGCGCGCTCAAGCAAGGGCGGCACGCGCTGCAGCAAATCGCCGCAAGTCTATCGCTACCAATCTACTACCTCGCGAAGACCCCAATATTTTCCTCGACAAGCGGCAGATTCTTGAATTATTTCAAAATTGCATCAAACTCGCTAGTGAAAATGTGAGTATCTTTTTACATCTTAGCATTCTCCTTCTTCGGTACTTTCTTCCTTAGTTACTACTAAAATTACACTGTATAAGTACTCACACTAACTGGAATCGTAATTATTTATTGTGCTTTTCTGTTTGGTTTTATCGGTGCAGAAAATTAATCAAAAAAATACATGGGAGCTGAATTTAATTGACCATCTTACTGAGATTATTAAGGTTGAAGAAGAGGACACGGATACAAATTTTCAGAAGGTCGGTTGTGTTCTTCTGACTGATAATAGTCTGGTGAAAGCTGCTATTATTATTGTTATTTTTTTTAACGAATTTGAACAAGAATTGTTACTCAGAAAAAAAAAAAAAAAAGAAAAAAAGAAGCTTTGATTGCTTATTGTGATGATAGCATCAGTTAGCTCTGAGTTGATAAGTCCATGAGTAATCAGAAGACTGACAATTTTTGTGTGTGTGGTGTGTGTGTGTGTTTGTGTTTATGAGTTTAAACAGCAAGATCTGGAAATTCCTTGAGTAGAAAGTTCTCATGCTTCCCCCTTTTACAGAAATTTTAATCAAGCTCGTTCTGTTTTGTGGAATTAATTAATATCACCCCTTATTCTTGAAACAAAATGGGCGTTTCTCATCAATGATCAGGTTTATGGTCTTAAAATTTGGTCGAAAATGTTTGTATGATGTGTTGTCTTTAGGCAAGTTGTACTCTTGAAGCTGGAGTTAAGATCTACTCATTAAGAGTGGATTCCGTTCATTCAGAGGCATATAAAGTCCTTGGAGGGATGAACAGGGCAGGCCAAGAAAATGAGCAAGGTAAGCTTGTAAATCTCAAATTTTTTCCTCTTACTATAGTTTATGAGATTATAAAGAACGTCAATTGAGAATATGAAAGTTCTAAACTGAATACACAAGTTCATTTTCCAATAACAATCCCATTTCAAATTCAATATTATTTGGAAATTATTTATGTAATCCAAACTCAAGGACGTCAACCATCAACGTTCGCTGAACTTGCATAAAGCAACAGTGATTACAAATGTTAGCATCATACTATGTGCTCTGCCATTAGATTTCCATGTAAAATTGGCTGTGCTTAATTTCTCCACTATGTTTCCTTCATTTTCTTCCTTACCTCTTTTGGGTTTCTGGTTTGCAGGATAGTTTTGTATTTCATATTATTTGCTTGTCGTTCTGACATCTAGCTGTATTTTCAGAAACCATCATGCAGGAGAGAAATCTAGAAAGTGAGCAGGAGGGAGTTCATTTGAAAAAAGAGCAAGATAAAAAGGTTAGAAATCTGTTCTGACTAGTAAAATGAATATCTGTCTGGATATCTATGTTAACATATGTCTGTATTTGGCAGTTGTCTCCCTTGTCAACGCTCGAGTCATCTTTTGAGGCTCTAAATGTAAAGAAGTTTGATGGTGATCACACATCTAATGATTTCTTTCTGCTAATGATAGATGAGGATGAGGTTATGATTTGGTTTTGTCTGTTATGTCAGTGGCATTTACGGTGGATCCTCTTTATCATCAGACATCTGCTCAATTTGATGAGGGTGGAGCCAAGGGCCTTCTAATGAATAATCTTGGAGTATATGGTGCATGTAGGGTGCTTTTTGATTCAGATGAAGTGCCTGGGAAATGTATGTCTTGCGAGGATAGACATAATAACACTGATATGATCGATATCTCTTTTGCCAAAGGTTTGTGGTTGTTGATGATAACATCGCGTATATTTCATTTTTCACGTGTTACCCTGTCATGTGGTTCAAAATGAAAAAACTTAACTCTAAAGCATTTTCTTTTTGCTTCTGTAGATTGCATCGAGGAGATGGTGTTCAATATGCGAGTGAAGGATGAAATATCACCAACATTAAGGAATATAGTCAATCTATTTGATGAAGATAACAAACGACCTTTAGATTATTGTAGTTCAGCTCCGAAAGCAGCCGAGGAAGCTAATATGGATATTGATGTAGATGACAGATTTGATGGTGATGATTTTGATAATTTTGGCACTGCAAATTATGATAACGATGACCAAACAAGCATGGTTGATGATGGACCTGGTGGTGGAGATGCAGGTTTTCCAACTTACAATGAGGTAATTTTTTCGATTATTCATATTCATACAATTGGTTTACATTCATGTTAATTATGTAGCCTTGGATTAGGTATTTGAATAATATTGGAACTATTGCTAAAATCTTGAAGTATAACAGGAAAGTGTGTCCTCTACCTACCATAACCCTGATATTGAGGAAAGATCGGAGAAAGTTGATGAATATTTGATTTCATGTTTGGGTTTTACTTTAAGACAGAATGCTTGGGCAGGCCCCGAGCACTGGAAGTATCGTAAAACCAAAGGTATTGTTAAGGAAAATAGGGTTAGGTCATTTTGCAAATTAGCATTTTCATCTTCAGGACTTGTATGTTATGTAATATGGAATCTTACTGTAGGTTCTAGTGATGGTCCTACAGAAAATGGATCAGAAACGACGACTAAGAAAGCAAGAGCTAAGAAACAGGCAGAAAATGACATTGATTTCACAAAAGATTTGGAAAAAGAAGTTTCAGATCTCTTCGCACCTCCAAAAAATTCCAAAGCATTGTTGTTGCCTAAGAATAGAGTACCTTGCAATACTAAGCTTCCTGAAGATTGCCACTACCAGCCTGAAGATCTTGTGAAGTTATTTCTTTTGCCAAATGTAAAGGTAAATTTTGCCACTTCATTTCCATCTCGTTTGCTGTTCAAATAGGGAGCATCCCAGGTTTTAACTTTTTCTAAACTCTTGTGAAATAATTATTTTGGCTGCAGTGCCTTAGGAGAAGAGGAAGACAGCATTCAGGTACTATCTCTATGATATTTAGTGTCATAATTTTCCAATAAAGTTGATTATCCTTAGTGTCTAATTATGACATGCTAATGGACATTTTGGCGTTCCACATTTTTAGATGAACCATTGCAGCATAACGATGATTTTGAAACATCGCCATCCTGGGAAGATGATAATGTATTTGGTGGCCAATACGATGAGGGTGATGCTCATAGTGATGTGGAGGACTCAGATGCTCTTGTTACTCAGCCTCGCCAGGTTCATTTAATTTCACTAAAAATTTCATTTTGACCCATTGTGAATGATAATGAATCAGATGTATGAGGATTTAGTCTGTCTATATCTGGCAAAATGTAATTCATCTTCTGATGAATTTGTGTTTGGTAGGACTCGGTAAGAAATTAAAGATGCAAAGATATTTTTCTTGATTGTTTCCTCCTTAACGGTACAGGTTAACAAAATTGAAGTTCAATACGACAAAACATCTAAGCAAGTTGATGTCCAGGCATTGAAAGAAACACTCTGGTCCCATTTACAAGAATCTCAAACGGATGCCCAGGTATCTTACTAAACTTAACTTGATTTGAGGACATTTTAGTATGTGAACAATACACGAACTTCCCAAATAATTTGAAGACATTGATAATTGGATCTATCATCTATGAGTTGAGTTAGGGTAGAAATGAATTGTAGAATTCCAACTTGGGTATAATTCTTTTTAAAGTTCATCTTTTATCATTGTTATTACACAATCACACACACACAAGTAATCCTGTGAATGGATAAATTCTAATCCTGATATGTCCTTGAAAGGGTGACGATGAAACAGTATCTTTCAAGCAAATTCTTGCCACCTTTCCAGATGACTGCAGAGCTGCTCAAACCATCAATGATATCTCGCCCCATTTGTGTTTTATATGCCTGTTACATTTAGCTAACGAGCATGGGTTAAGTATAAATGGCTATGACCACTTGAACGATCTCACTATTCACTTTGGTCGTCAAAATTGATTCAGTATAATACTTGTGAAACTGTGTACCCCTTCGTTTTCTACAGGTTGTAATTTATCACTGTATCATGTACTAGGCTGCTGCCATTGATGGTGCCATTTAGTCGGAATATATTGTTGTAGAAATTTGAATCAAGAAATTCCATTTCCTGCTTTACTTTTGTTTATGCTCGTTCTTTTTCTGTTGTAATTATAAGCTTAGTTTATAAAGTTCGTTCAGATAATTTGTTAATCGTTCTTTATGTCAAGCAATCTCTTTGATCTCTTGTACGTTCTTTATGAACAAAGATGATATTTAATCGTTCTAGGGACAAGAAGTTAGATGAGTTGTCTAACCTACTGTTCTACCAAATATTGAAACAGCCCATTAAGCATCAAAGAAAAATTTGCTAGATAACCTTGCCCTGCCAAAGGTTTTAGGTCCTAATCTCTTGGAGGGAAAGGAGAGGCATCTGGTTGGTATCTTTTCCATAATATATCACTATCTTTCATGTTCATACAAGTGGGAGTTTGAAAAGAAACCTAAGTGGGATATGTAAAAAGAAAAACCTGGGCTCCCAGTATAGATTAATCAAATTCCAAGCTACTGTCAAAGCACCTGTTTAGCATCGGGTCATTCATGAAGTTTGAACGATATCACGAGCAGCATGTGACATGACAATGTCGTCTCTCCATCCTCTTTGGCGAGCCCTATTCTCCCATAATGCTGTTAGCTTCTTCTGTGAAGCTAATGTAGCTTCAGCTCTTTCCCTTGCTGCTTCACATGTTTCCATGCCTGAATTGCACTTGTCTGCTTCTTTCTGATATTGAGATGTCATCTTCTTTGCTTCCAGAAGAGATATGTCAGCGCGCCGATGACGTTCCATGGCTTTGGCTTCCCTCAGCTTCAGTTGCTCGGACAACAACTCTGCAAAACTCTCTTCTGTTTCCTCATTCATGCCAGAGTCATGTTTCACACAATCTGTAAGAATGGAAACAAAGAGAGAACTCATTCTATGTTACTAAAGAAATAGAACATCTACATAAAAAACAAGAAACCAATAATGCTACTTAGCAAGTGGCAATCATATCACTTCATTAGTTACATTTGTTGCTGATATGATATGCAAATTTGAGACCATAAGACATCATTTGATGTAGCAATTTGAAATACAAAAATAAGAGGGTAAAACTTTGAGCTTGATTCTACTGGAGCAAGACGATCATGCTAGTAGTAGCTTGTAGTTCTTTTCCTCTTTCCTAGTAAAAATATTGGGCAAATTCTAAGAATTTTCCTTGATTAGACATGAGTATGAGAATCAGTACAAATTCAAGAACAGAGCAAAAAATTCTTGCAAGAGGATGAGATTTTCTACAATCTATAATATACAAGAATAATCATTTATCCAAATTAGCGTAAACAAGACTAACCTCTAAAAGTCGTGTTTTCAAACTCTGCAAAGCAAGCAAACCAATTTAAGAATCAGTTTTAAGATAACCCATTGCAAGGGAAACTAAAAGAATGAATACTCTCACAGTGTCAACATAAGGCACACAAGCTTGTGGACAATGAATATAGAAAAACAACAACCATCACTCTGTCACAACAGCCCAAACCCCACCGCTAATAGATGTTGTCCGCTTTGACCCGCTATATATCGTTGTCAGCTTCATGATTTTAAAACACGTCTACTAGGGAGAGGTTTACACACCCTTATAAAGAATGTTTTGTTCCCCACTCCAACCAATGTGGGATCTCACAGCTTCAGAATTGAATACTTGAATACTTACAAATACATACGAGAATACTTGAATACTTACAAATAGCATATGAGAATACTTGAATACTTACAAATAGCATAGCAGAACACAGCCAAAGGAAAACCACATGAAGTAAACATTTACTGATTACAAAGATGTAATGAATGTGGGTTTCAAACCAAATCAAGGTACTACGAGTACTACAAGTTTGACTCCAAGCATTATTCTACCTTTAGTTTCAACATCAATCGACACCGAGCAACAAGATAGCTTCGGCACTAACGAACATGTTGAATGAAACTGTCTCTTATCAAAAAATAAAAATAAAAAAATTCTTAAGCAAGAACTTCAAACATTCAAAAGTAAGTCTCTACTCCATATCAGTACAACAGATAACAGAATATTCTTTGCAATATTTTGTTCTATTTCTTGTTTTGGTAAGGATACAAGTGAAGCTTGTAGAATTTAAACTCTGGATAAAGACTTTAAATCAAACTAGATTTAATCCTCAAACCTTAACATAATTTGCAATGATAACACAAATAATAAAAACAAAATAAGATTGAAGTCCAGCGATGGCAGATTTGAATATAGAAAAGCTGAAACCATCAATGGCTAAAAGAAGATAACGGGTGGGAATTCGAACCTACAAGCCTTTTAAACGAAGCAAAATGCATTTACAGTTCAAGTTGGCTAAAGTATTATTGTTCCATGGCAGCACAGTGGAGCATAAAATACTTGTTTTTGGCATTTGAGACCAAATTCACTATTAACATGATCCTCCTCGATCAAGGAGAAACAGAATCAAGCAACTGAAGAATTTTCAGCTAAAAAAAGAAAAGAAAAGAAAAAGGTAGCAGTCGTCTAAACTTTTGGCAACATGGAACATGAGATCAAAGAGGAAATCAGAAAACAAAAGGAAAGGACACAAAAGAGCGGAAAGAAACTAGATCTGCAAGAATATGATGCCTAAATCTAGAGTATTTCATTTCCGGACAAACTAACCATCAGTGAAGGCGAAGTCAGTCTGAGAAGAACAGTCACAAAAGCAAGGTGGACAAGTTGAGGAATAGGAAGAAGAAAGAACAGCCAAGCCCTCCATGAAGTGCCAGTAGAGAGGCGGACCCAAAATGTAAGCAGCTATACAGAGAGCTATAAAACCCAATCCCACCTTCGTCAGTCCTGGAGAGCACGAACCCGCCGGCTTCACTGCCATTCCTAGACCTTTCTGTATCTCCTCTACTTCTCTGTGTGTGTCCAGAAATGAGAAATGGAAAATGGAAACGAGCTCGTTGGAGAAGATGAATTACAGAAGGAAAAGCGGAATGGAAATCAAACGCAGTGGGGATTGGGGAAATCATGAAACTCATCTAAATTATAATTTTAATATATATTTTTTGAAATTTTAGTTTCAAAAACTTCAAATTTTATTTTAGTAATTAAAGAATAAATAATCAAAAATATTTAATATATATATATATATATATATATATATATATATATATATATATATATATATATATATATATATATATATATATATATATATATATTTATTGAAGTATAGCGCTCATTGACATGTTAGGGAGATGTTTTTACACTTTTAAGAAATATTTAGAGAGATTTACATACAAATGTTTCGTTCTCCTCTTCAACTAATGTGGGATCTCATAATTCATTCCTTTTAGAGTCTAGTGTTATTGTCTTACAATCCATCCTTTTTGGGTTCAGTATTCTCTCCCATCCATATAAGATTTCACAATTCACTCCTTAGGGTTCCAGTGTTCTCGTCACACAATCTATCCCTTTGGGAATCTAGCATCCTTATTGGCACACGGTTTGTTGCTTGGAGCCTATCGCTATATTGGTATACCACTCTGCATAACTTTGATATCATTTATAACAACTCAAATCCACTGCTGATAGATATTATCCGTTTTAATCTTAAGTATCACAGTCTTTACCTATTAAATAAACGTGATTGTGGATAAATTTTTATCTCTAAATCCAAACGAATCTCTAAGAAAAAGAAAAGAAAAGAAAAAAAAAAAAAATCCTACCAAGTCGGAAGCCGCGACTTCTAATAGCGAGTTCTTCATTCCACGATACGCTGCGTTTTGGACATTCTCTCCGTAGTCTGTACCGAAATGCCATCCTCTCCGTCACCGAGAAAGGAATCGATCTTCATTATCGAAATCCACACAGGAGCCAAACTCTGTCGCTCACACTAGCCGGAGACACGCCGAACACCTTTAAACCCTCTCAATGGCGTTCCAAATCCCTAACGATCTCATCAAACAACTTCAGATCTCACTTCGAAATGAAGCCAAACTCTCCTCCTACGACCCTCACGATTCTTCACTTCCTAATCTACCGTCGCTCCATGAAACAATTGCTAAGCTCGACCCTTCGCCGCCTTATCTTCGTTGCAAGCACTGCAAAGGAAGATTGCTTAGAGACTTGAAGTCATTTGTTTGCGTTTTCTGCGGCAAGGAACAGAACACGGAGGTCCCTCCAGACCCTATTAATTTCAAGAATACCATCGCTTGCCGTTGGCTGCTTGAGTCCTTGGACTTGGATGGATCGGTAGGTTCTACTATTTTGTTAGGAATCTTTAGATTTTGTTTTGCCCTTGTATATTTGTTAAGATTCGTGTCGGAATAGGGAAAAGTTCAACTTCAGTTTCTCCTGTTCTAACGTAGGCGCTTGTGTATTGTATGAGTTACTTACACATTTCTCTAGGGAAGATTTATTGCGAAAAATTTGTCGCCGATTCTAAAATGCTGCATCAGTTCAAATAGACTGTAGGCTTGATGGAAAACTTTGGTTCTAGTTTCGGAGAAAAATCTGTTAGAATTATAAAAGCTTCTGTTCTTGCATGGATTTACTATCTTAATTCTAATGCTCATGGTTGTGGTATTCATGGAGTTCATCTGTGAATTCATCTGAAATGGATAATTTTCAAAGTTGATTTTAGCACGAAAGTAGTTTCTGCATTTAGGTCAGTAGGATTAGATTGTTGATTGATGTTGTTGCATGCCTGGGATTCTTACGGGCTGATCCTCTGAAATGTATTTGGAAATCTTTTGCAGGAGATGGTGGGGCATATGGATTTGAAGGAATCAAACCGAGGAAAATCAGCTGAGGAGTTTCCCCTCACTGATCTTCTAGATTTAAAGATCAGGTGGCCTGAATCTGAAAAAAGGGGGCTCTCAGACAATACTCTGGCTCCAAGTAAAAGTACCTTGAATTTGGCTGAAGTTGATCTTGACAACTACTTTTCTGAGGAAAACAAAGACACTACCTTAAAAGTATCAGATGAGCCACTGAATCAACAAATTGATGGTTCTGAAAGAAAAACTTTTCAGGACAATGTAGATCTTAGTTTGTTTGGAAATGTTCAATCTTCTGAGACAGCGACAAGGATCAATGAACATGAGAGTAGTGATTCCTTTTCTGGTTGGGAGGCAAACTTTCAGACTGTTAACTCTGCAACTTCTCATAATAATTCTAAATCAGTTGATCCTTTTGCTATTTCTGGGGTCGATATTTCTTACTCTTTGGAACTAACATCTGGACACCAGAACAAGTATAGAAGTGGAGAAATAGAAGAAACAAAAAACCCCTCTTCATCAATGACCAGTGACTGGTTTCAACAACAAGATGATTTATGGAGTAGTTCAAACCATGAAACCATTTGCACGCCTGAACAGGTCGACCAAACTGGATTTGATGGAAAAACTGTAGGGACTGCAGATTATTCTTCATCAGCAAGTGTTGATTGGTTTCAAGATGATCAGTGGCAAGGAGGGAGCAAAAAGCCTGATGATAATAGTGATTTCAAGGATGACGACTCAGCGGATGCTTGGGATGATTTTACTAGCTCAACCGGCATGCAAGGCTCTTTGGATAATTTCGGGAAAGATATTGTTAATAACATTGTGCCAAAAGTCGATGAAATATCAGAAATAGATTTCTTCAGCACAACGACCTCGAAGGATATTAATTTTGGAAACTTTTCTCAGCCAAATTTATTTGTGGAAGCCTTCCCCAATTTGAATGGTGGTACATCAGAAGAGAAGGCAACACGGCCCGATGCTTCTGATTTAAGCAGGTATGTACAAATTAATCAAATATTGTTATAAGGCAACTGAAAATACAATATTCTTACAGTTGACGCCATGGCTAGGAGGTTCCCTGTTTTCATATTCCTCCTTATGCCCCACTAAAATTGTTTGGTCATCAAGTCTGGTTTAGACTCTCCATCAATCGTCACTCATTCATGCAAATGCATCACTCCCTTCAAGCTTTCACTTATTATTTTTCTTTTTTAAAACAATCAGCCAACTTATTCCATACCTTTTACATTTTTCATGTTTTAGGATGAGTGAAGAGAACGGGAAAAGTGGAGAAAATTCCAAAGCTACGAAGGAAATTCAGGCTTCATCCGCTCCAAGTTCAAATTTAGATGACGTACAGATGATGATGGCGAAGATGCACGACCTTTCTTTTATGCTCGAAAGCCATCTTTCAATCCCACCAAAGTGATGCATCTTTAGTTCTTCTTCTGAAGAGTACGCGCTGCCACTGAGCTTTTCATGTATTTTCCTTTCCCTTTTCCTTTTTAAATCTGTTGCAGCGTAGTGTTGGTTATAACTGAAAATGCATTCTTTGATTTTATTAAATGGCCATATGCCGTTGTTGCCAATTGCAGACATAACACTAACATACTGCCGATTCACATGACTGACATACTCCTTTCAAACTAACATATACCCTCCATTCAACATAAATCCTCTGTATTCCCAGATGACTGTTTTATTCATTGAATAAATCTGTATATGTGACATAAGTAGACAGCCCCTGGAGCCACCGCAGGTGACTTTACAAATAGTAAATAGTGGGAGTCCAATATTTGCCATTGTGAGTCAGTCCCTTCATAAGGATGATCATAGGGATAAAACTAACTTAGCTTGAAGACAGAATTTTAGTAACTGACCAAAATTTATTCATTTCACTTTGTAGACATTCGACACAAGTATACAAACAAGAAAGCCAAAGCACTGGATTTGAATAGGGTGGACCATGGAAGCCCATAGCTTCCCTTTGCAAACATCCCCTTCAAAATTGGCCAGAAGCATAAAACCAACCACACACTGCATGTCACCTCACCCACCCCAAACTCTTGACGGCCTGGCTGTGTTCCCAAGAAACCGATTGAAAGTGCCGCTAGTTGAATCATCATAATGGTTGTGATTGGCACAAACATTGGGGACTCATCAAATGTGAACCGACCCAAATCTCTATCACTACTCTCTGTGTCATCACTAGAAGAAGCTGACTCCTTTTTTGTTACCTCGAACGTCGTCTCTGATAGTCCTAAAATCTTCAAAAGGACAGCCACAACTCCAAGCAAGCAAGAACACATTGACTTAATCATATCCATTCTATGGTTATTCCACCAGGCTCTTATGGATTGGTCTGTTTCGATGTACCCTAACATCTGTCTTAGGACGAAAAGGATGAAAAGGAGCAGAGGTATGCATATTACTGGTTCCTGTACCTGCATTGAGAAGGCCATAGTTGGTTACCTCAAATTTACTTAACAAGTCTTTAATGAAACTTGAATATCTCTGATTTTTTAGATGGTGTAGAGATTGTATTGTATACTTACCTTGGGCAGAAAATGAAAGTTGGCTATTAGACAAAATGCTGGCAGAAGAGCGTAACATATCTCTGGAATAGCTTGAACGCTCGTCAGGTACATCCATAGATAGAACATACGTTGCCTAAATTGGAGCTTATCAAAGAGAGCAGTGGCAATGGGGGAGTTTCTGCTAATTAAGGTTTCAAGTAGCCCTGTGGTTGCTCTCTTATGATGGTTTAATGGAATTGGGCCGCCTGAGGGTGCACATCCTAGGAAGGCTGGTGGAGTTGGTGTAAGGTATGCAGATTTCCATCCCTTTTTATGGATCAACATCCCTGTCAAAACGTCCTCCACTAATGATCCATATTGCCAACCCACCTAAGGACCAATCAGCAATTATTAAAGTAAACTAAGGTGGAAAAGCAATCAGCAATTATTGAAGTAAACTAAGGTGGAAACCAACAATTCTTTGTGTCCCAAACTAATAAATCCAGCCCAAATAAATTGATAACTAGGTACGGTTTTGGGTTGAGTTGATCAAGTTCTTCCGGTCGTCTATAGAAAGGTCGTCGATTTTTTCTATCTTCTCAACTAGATTTGGTGTAGAATCAACTATCTTGAGCTCATGAAAATTAGAACCAAAAGCATTATTTGAAAGCTAACCTTGGAACCCCAACAAGAATTGTGTTCATAATCAGCAGTAGCAACTTCATGTGTTGCTTTGATCGTGTCGGCTAGACAATTTGGATAATCTTCGACGCTTCTTAGAACTCGAGTAGCAGAGGTTACGAAATCTTTTGAATTCCCAAATGTTTTATATAACTCATCATCGTAATATTTCTCTGCAAAACGATTTGATATGAACAACATAAACACAAAAAGAAACAATAAAAAAAACCAGATTGTAATAAGGTTGATTACCATTAATATTAGCTTCATTAGGTGATTGACCGTACAACACTTTTCTTCTATGAATACATCCTGTTCCCATGTACGCAGGCCCTTGAATTCCTGCCATTCCACGCATCGTGAGCTGCAAAAACAACATAAAATTTTCTAAATATTAATTAACAAAATTTATAAGAAAATAATTTTGGCTAAATTAATAAAAATACCTTAAATTTTTTGCTTTTTAAAAAAATATTCATAAATTTTCAAAATTTTTAATAATACCTTTAAATTTAAGTTTAACATTTTTCCGACTATTTACAAAAAAATAATAATAATAATAATAATAATAATTAAAAGTTTAAAAGAATTATTAAAACTTTTGTAAGTGATATGTAAGGATATTTTTTTAATTAATTTGGCCAAAAACTTATGAAAAATAAATGAAAAAAACAAAAAAATACCTGCATTGTGATAATCCATTGGTTCCCAAAGGGATCATCTTGGAGGCCATTATAAAAGCATTGAGGAAACTGAACAAATGCATACTCTCCCTTGATTGGGTCTTTGAAGAGACACATTGCTTGTAAAATAATGTCGGGATTATTCACAAACATGTCGCAGTCTAAGTTCATCATATAAGGAGCATTTGTCATTAATCCTGATACTCTTGTCTGCATAATAAATAAAATAAATATAATCTCGTTAGTAAATATTGTCTGTTTTGCATCGTTACATATCACAGTTAGGCTCACAACTTTAAAATGTTTTGTTCTACTCATAGCCTCACTGTTTTAAAACCATCTACTAGAGGGAGGTTTCTACACCCTTCTGTTTCGTTCCCCTCTTCAATTGATGTGGGATCTCACAGCCTCACTATTTTAAAACGCATACTAAATAGAGGTTTTCACATTCTTATAAATAATGTTTTATTTCCCTCTTCAACAAATGTATGATGTCACATCCTATTAGAGATTATATATATATATATTCTTGGAGAGGGGAATTTAGCATAAGAAAAATGTGAAATTACCAAAACATTCATAGCTCCAGCTTTGTTATGGTGAGTGATATTTGGTCTCTTCTCTCTCGATACATAGATCAAATGAGGCAATCCATCTTCAATATCTTCCTTGTTCTCCCATATCACCTACCAATTTCATAACATTAATCAAAAATAAATTAAACATTCAAATCGGTGTGTGACATCCTATTACTTCCACAGGGGTTGAAAACATCATTTAAAAGAGTGTGAAAACCTTCCTCTATTAACTCTATTAAATCCATATGCCAAAGTTTATAGAGACAGCAAAAAAGACAACATTCTAACTAATTACCTTAATTATTGGAGAATGATTCTTTGGTTTAGTGTGGGCGAAATCTTCCAAGTCTCCCACAAGATCGCTGAATGTGAAGCTTTTAGCGGCGTCCTCAATCCTCTGGTTCAGCGCATCGTATGCGTCCTTTTTACGCACAAATATAAACCATTTTTTAATTTTTATTTAGATATATATATATAATGAATTATGTTTCAAATTCTGGTTACCTTCATTCTCCTCCACTCGTATTGAAACTCCGGCGACCCAGCTAAGGATAAGTCGTCGGAGAAATATCTAAACGGAGCTCTTACTTCGACCCTATAGTTCTTGCAAAACGGCACCCAAATTTTAGCAAATTTAAGAGCTTCAGACAGTGAATAATATGTGAGTGGCGAACAGCCGTCGTCGGAGACGTAACAAGCCAGTTTATTGGCCGGATATTCCACCGCTAACAAAGACAGCACCGTGTTTATCGTGATTATCGGCGGCTCCAGCCCCGGATCCGCCGTCGTAATGAAAACGTCCACCCGAGGAAGCTCCTTCACTCTGTAAAAATATATATATATATATAGAGAGGTTTATAAGTGAGGTAGAGTATCTTCATTGTTACGGAATTTTTGTGGGAAAGCTTAAAGCAAAGACATTAGAAGTTATGCTGAAAGTCAACAATATTATATTATTGTGGAGATTTGTGATTCCTAACATTGTAAGTCGCCATCGTATCAAAGTTATGCCCTAAACTCTTGGCCATGCCAATAGATTGACGAATCCTCAAATGTTAAGCAAAGTATCGTGAGTCTTGAAGGCATAATAAAAAAGTAACTAAAGTATCGAACAAAATGTGTATTTTGTTTGAGGGCTCAGAGAAAGGAGTCGAGTAAAGGCTTATCATGTAGTACTTTGTTTTAGGGGAGAATTGTTATTGGGGTGAGTCCCACGTTGGCTAATTTAGTAGGAGATTATGAATTTATAAGTGAGAAATACTATTTCCAATAAGAGTTTATGTTCCGTGTAGACAAAAATAAAAAAAAAACAAGATGAAAAGGGGGTTAAAGGTTACCGTTTGAGGAGGCGTTGGGGATAGGTTTGGTAATGGACGGGGGTCCAAGTGAGATTGGCGGTTAGAGCCCAGAAGAAAGCGAACCAGGACTCGCAGAGGAAGGCAATGGCGTAGAGCCAGCAGAGCCCATGGGTGCGCACCAGAAGGAGCCGGTAGCCGAGCAAGGCAACCAGGAGCAAGAAAATGGTGATATCCAAAGCTCGTTGCAAAGGCCTTTGAAGTTCGACCTTTTGGTACAGAGAAAGAGCGTTGGGTTCGGCCATTGGGAAACAGGAAGACTCTGGAAATTCTTATCTTTATTTCATGGCATTTTATAGGGAAATTAAAAAAATAATAATAATAATAAATAAATAAATAAATAAAAAAGGGAGAAAAGAGTCAAATTCGTTGAATCCGACAAAATTTTCTGTTAGATGCCAGATTGGCATTTCGACACTTGCCATTTCGTGGGGATCAAGGAGGTTTCAAATATGGTCTCCACAAGAAGTGTTCAAATTTGCTTTCAACCATATTTTTGTTTTTTTTTTTCAAACTTGTGATTAATTGGAATACCAAAATAAAGACTTTTTTTCAAAAGGAAAAACAATGATTCAATTTGGCTGCTCTTGATTATTCCTTTTCTTGGGGAACAAGATAGTGCTTCATATCTTAATAAACATATTTTTATATCTCAAACAGCGAACCCAAAAATAAATAAAGTAAATAAAATTTGAAATGTGTGACGACCTCTACCTGGAGAATTCTAAATCTGGATTTTCCATAGGATGATCTCAACATTTTTTTTTTTTGCAGCCCTACAAACATGATTACGTTATTTATTCGTTATTACTAAGAGTAGAGTGTTGAGGATTGCTGGGAGTGAGTCCCATATAGCTAATTTAGGGAATGATCATGAGTTTATAAGTAAAGCCTCTTAGGGAAACCCAAAGCAAAGTCACCAAAGTTTATGCTCAAAGTGGACAATATCGTGCTCTATCAGACTCGCTCTAAAGCTACTTAACTCAATCGATTTTTAATATGAAAATGATAAGATTAAATGACTATGTGGGCATGGTTAAAGCTTATCTCAACCATGAAGATGAGACTCATATAGATTATGTATACACAGTTAGAGATTTGCTAACTTATTCTTAACCATGATCCGTCTTGATGGAGCTCACATAATATTTTAGTAGCGGCAAATATATGGAATCACTCAATGCCCACATAGCGAACCATAAAGACGGATCATGGTTAAGGTTAAAGATGGATCATGGTTAGAGATGGAACTCGAGACTATTAGAAGGTCGTCAATTAACCTTTAATAGTGAACCATAGTGAACCGTAAAACTTGATCTATACTCGCTTAATTGGGGGTTGTGTTTTGGCATAAATGAAGGAAGAACAAAGCCAAGGCATCTGAGTTGTAGATGATAGACAAGGGAAGCCCATATCTTCCTTTGTAACTGAAGCGAAAGAGACACAAAGATTTACGTGGTTTAGAGAGAAGGAATTCTCCTACACCGGTAGCAGCCAATCTAAAAAATCTAAGTATTTACCAAGTGTATATCTCACACTTTGTGTAAGAATCCAAACTTACCGCTATCAGATATTGTTCTCTTTGAGCTTTCTCAGGGCTTTCCCCCTTTTCGGGCTTCCCCTCAAGGTTTTAAAACGCGTTTACTAGGGAGAAGTTTCCACATCCTTAGAAACCTTATAAAGGGTGGTTCGTTCTCCTCCCCAAACGATGTGGGATCTCACAATCCACCCCCCCTGTGGGGGGCTAGCGTCCTCGCTGGCACTCGTTCCCTTCTATAATCGATTTGGGACCCCCAATCCACCCTCCTTCGGGACCCAGAGTTCTTGCTGGCACACCACCTCGTGTCCACCCCCTTTGGGGCTCAACCTATTCGCTGGCACAACACCCAGTGTCTGGCTCTGATACCATTCGTAACTATCCAAGCCCCGCTAGCATATATTGTCCTTTTTGGGTTTTCTCATTCGAGCTTGTCCTCAAGGATTCCACACCCTTATGTAAGGGTATTTGTTTTCCTCCCCAACCGATGTGGGATCTCACAACTCTCGCACTACAAAGTATCTCAACAAAATTCCTTCTGAATGGCACTTAGCACATACAAAATGACACTCAAACTCAATCAAATTCAATACATCTCATTCATCGTAAATAAACCCTTTATAGAAGCATTAATGTCATACCTGAATCAAGATAATTCATATATCAAAATAGACGATGAATCAAATAACTGAGTTATGAACCAAAAGGGTTATGAGCCAACTAAATGAGACTTACTCACGAACCAAATAAATGTCAATACATGTATAGGAGATGCATGAACCTATTATTCACGACAACTTACAACAGTTGTAGAAATGTTCGCGAGGCGTAAATGGGGAATCTAATCCCCATCCTCGTCTCCATTAGCTAATGAAGAAACCCCTCACTTCCTTTCCCCTTTTCCGTTCAAGCGGGAATTTCCCACTCCATTTGAGATGGGTCTCTCGAGATCCCAATTGAATGGGTTAAAGGATATCCGTAACTACGAGATAACATGTATCAAGAATTCACGGTAGTTTTCCATGTGTGCTTACAGTGGGGAAGAAGTGAGAGTTTGTGATGAGACAATAAGCTGGTAGCATAGCATAACAAAGCTCTGGAATGGAACGAAGGCCCCAAGTGAGGAGCCATAAATACGCTACACATTGCTTCAATTCCAGCTTCCCAAATGACTGTTTTATTCATTGAATAAAGCTGTGTATTGATACAAGTAGACACTAGACAGCCCCTTAGCTTCATTTCACTTTGTAGACATTCGACACAAGTACACAAACAAGAAAGCCAAAGCACTGGATTTGAAAAGGGTGGACCATGGAAGCCCATAGCTTCCCTTTGCAAACATCCCCTTCAAAATTGGCCAGAAGCACAAAACCAACCACACACTGCATGTCACCTCACCCACCCCAAACTCTCGACGGCCTGGCTGTGTTCCCAAGAAACCGATTGCAAGTGCCGCTAGTTGAATCATCATAACCGTTGTGATTGGCACAAACATTGGGGACTCATCAAATGTGAACCGACCCAAATCTCTATCACTACTCTCTGTGTCATCACTAGAAGAAGCTGACTCCTTTTTTGTTACCTCGAACGTCGTCTCTGATAGTCCTACAATCTTCAAAAGGACAGCCACAACTCCAAGCAAGCAAGAACACATTGACTTAATCATATCCATTCTATGGTTATTCCACCAGGCTCTTATGGATTGGTCCGTTTCGATGTACCCTAACATCTGTCTTAGGACGAAAAGGACGGAAAGGAGCAGAGGTATGCATATTACTGGTTCCTGTACCTGCATTGAGATGGCCATAGTTGGTTACCTCAAATCTACTTAACATGTCTTGAATGAAACTTGAATATCTCTGATTTTTTAGATGGTTTAGAGATTGTATTCTATACTAACCTTGGGCAGAAAATGAAAGTTGGCTATTAGACAAAATGCTGGCAGAAGAGCGTAACATATCCTTGGAATAGCTTGAACGCTCGCCAGGTATATCCATAGATAGAACATACGTTGCCTAAATTGGAGCTTATCAGAGAGAGCAGTGACAATGGGGGAGTTTTTGCTGATTAAGGTTTCAAGTAGCCCTGTGATTCCTCTCTTGTGATGGTTTAATGGAATTGGGCCTCCTGAGGATGCACATCCTAGGAAGGCTGGTGGAGTTGGTGTAAGGTATGCAGATTTCCATCCCTTTTTATGGATCAACATCCCTGTCAAAACATCCTCCACTATTGATCCATATTGCCAACCCACCTAAGGACCAATCAGCAATTATTATAGTAAACAAGGTGGAAACATTTTTGTTAAAAATTAACAATTGTTTGTGTTCGATCCTATTTGTATTTGTTCGTGTTAGTCCGGTTCAACCCAAACTAATTTTAGGAGAACTCATCAATCAACTCATCCCATAAAGTTTTTATTTATTTGAATTCAATCCGGTCTAAATGAATTGATAACTCAACTCAAACGGTACGGTTTTGGGTTGAGTTCGATCAAGTTCTTTAGGTCTTCCATTTTTTGAATCTTCTCAATGTTGATTCTGTGTTTGGTGTAGAATCAACTATCAAAGCTCATGAAAACTAGAACCAAAAGCATTATTTGAAAGCAAACCTTGGAACCCCAACAAGAATTGTGTTCATAATCAGCAGTAGCAACTTCATGTGTTGCTTTGATCGTGTCGGCTAGACAATTTGGATAATCTTCGACGCTTCTTAGAACTCGAGTAGCAGAGGTTACGAAATCTTTTGAATTCCCAAATGTTTTATATAACTCATCATCGTAATATTTCTCTGCAAAACGATTTGATATGAACAACATAAACACAAAAAGAAACAATAAAAAAAATCAGATTGTAATAAGGTTGATTACCATTAATATTAGCTTCATTAGGTGATTGACCGTACAACACTTTTCTTCTATGAATACATCCTGTTCCCATGTACGCAGGCCCTTGAATTCCTGCCAGTCCACGCATCTTGACCTGCAAAAACAATATTAATTAACAAAAATTTATACCAAAAGATTTTTCAAAAATTTTAATAATACCTTTGAATGTTTAAGTTTAATATTTTCCTGACAATTTACAAAAAAAAAAAAATAATAATAATAAAAATTAAGGATATTTTTTAATTAATTTAGCGAAAGATTTATGAAAAATAAATGAAAATACCTGCATCATGATAATCCACTGGTTCGCAAAGGGATCATCTTGGAGGCCATTATAAAAGCATTGAGGAAACTGAACAAATGCATACTCTCCATTGATTGGGTCTTTGAAGAGACACATTGCTTGTAAAATAACGTCGGGATTATTCACAAACATGTCACAGTCTAAGTTCATCATGTAAGAAGCATTTGTCATTAATCCCGACACTCTTGTCTACATAATAAATAAAATAAAATAAAATAAATATATATATATTATGTAACCGTTCAAGTCTATCGATATTATTCATTTTTATCCGTTACGAATCATTGTTAGCTTCACAGCTTTAAAATGTGGGACCTCACTATCTCAGAGTTTTAAATCGTTACTAGTGGAGAGAGAGGTTTCCATACCCTTTTAAGAAATCTTTTGTTCCCTTCATCTCTCTACCTCACGATTTTATCTCACACCTCCACAATTTTAAAATTGAGTATACTAGAGAGAAGTTTCTACAACTAATAAGGAATCTTTGTTACTTTCTCAAACCAATGTGGGATTTCACAGTCTCACGGTTTTAAAACGCTATACTAAAGAAAATTTTCACACCCTTATAAAGAATATTCGGTTCTTTTTCCAATCGATATGAAATCTCAAAAATAACATTATATAATATATATATATGTATTTAAAGAGAATTTAGGATAAGAAAAATGTGAAATTACCAAAACATTCATGGCTCCAGCTTTGTTATGGTGAGTGATATTTGGTCTCTTCTCTCTTGATACATAGATCAAATGAGGCAATTCATCTTCAATACCTTCCTTGTTCTCCCATATCACCTACCAATTTCATAACATTAATTCAAAATAAATTCAACATTTAAAATCTTTACATCTTACCTTTCCTCCAACCAAGAATAACAAAACTCTATTTATATTTATATTTATATTTATATTTATAATTATATTTATAATTATAAGGGTGTACAAACTTTTTCATTAGAAGTTCAAAAGAATAATATCTACCGGCCTACTAGTGGAAGTGGGCCCGTACCTTAATTATTGGAGCATGATTCTTTGGTTTAGTGTTGGAGAAATCTGCCAGGTCACCCGCAAGATCGCCGAATGTAAAGCTTTTGGCGGCGTCCTCAATCCTCTGGTTCAGCGCATCGTACGCGTCCTTTTTACGCACAAATATAAACCATTTTTTAATTTTTATTTAGATATATATATATATATATATATAATGAATTATGTTTCAAATTCTGGTTACCTTCATTCTCCTCCACTCGTATTGAAACTCCGGCGACCCAGCTGAGGATAAGTCGTCGGAGAAATATCTAAACGGAGCTCTTACTTCGACCCTATAGTTCTTGCAAAACGGCACCCAAATTTTAGCAAATTTAAGAGCTTCAGACAGTGAATAATATGTGAGTGGCGAACAGCCGTCATCGGAGACGTAACAAGCCAGTTTATTGGCCGGATATTCCACCGCTAACAAAGACAACACCGTGTTTATCGTGATTATCGGCGGCTCCAGCCCCGGATCCGCCGTCGTAATGAAAACGTCCACCCGAGGAAGCTCCTCCACTCTGGAAATATATATATATATGAATTTATAAGTGAGGCAGAGTATCTTCATTGTTACTAGAATTTTTTGAGAAAGCTTAAAGCATAGTCATTAGAAGTTATGCTCAAAGTCAACAATATTGTATTATTATGGACATTTGTGATTCCTAACATGGTAAGTCATGTCATCGTATCAAAGTTATGCCCTAAACTCTTGATCATGCCAATAGATTGACGAATCCTCAAATGTTAGAACAAAATGTGTATTTTGTTTGAGGGCTTAGAGTAAGGAGTAGAGTCTCGATTAAAGAGAGGCTTATAATGTAGTAATTTGTTTGAGGGGCGGATTGTTATTTGCCGTGAGTCCCACATTGACTAATTTAATAGGAGGTTATGAATTTATAAATGAGAAATACTATCTCCCATAACGGTTTATGTTCAATGTAGACAAAAATAAAAAAATACCAAGATGAGAAGGAGGTTAAAGGTTACCGTTTGAGGAGGTGTTGGGGATAGGTTTGGTAATGGACGGGGGTCCAAGTGAGATTGGCGGTTAGAGCCCAGAAGAAAGCGAACCAGGACTCGCAGAGGAAGGCAATGGCGTAGAGCCAGCAGAGCCCATGGGTGCGCACCAGAAGGAGCCGGTAGCCGAGCAAAGCAAGCAGGAGGAAGAAAATGGTGGCATCCAAAGCTCGTTGCAAAGGCCTTTGAAGTTCGACCTTTTGGTACAGAGAAAGAGCGTTGGGTTTGGCCATTGGGAAACAGGAAGACTCTGGAAATTCTTATCTTTATTACATGGCATTTTATAGGGAAATAAAAAAAAGGACAAAACAGTCAAATACGCAGAACCCGACAAAATGTTCTGTTAGATTCCAGGGTGGCATTACGACACTTACATTTCGTCGGGATCAAGCAGGTTTCAAATTTGGTCACCACATAGAAGTCTTCAAATTTGTTTTCAATAATATTTTTCTTTTTTGAAACTTGTGATTAATTTTAAAAAATTAAATGTGTTTATATGACGGGATAATTCAATCCATTACAATTATCCAACTTAAACCGTTTGAATTTTTTTAGAACTAAAAATTTGGATTGATTAGCGAGTTTTTTTTTTTTTTTTTTGTCGAGTCAACCTAACTCAACTTTACTCTACTTTTAAGATTATTATAAAAATTAAAAATATTTGATATTTATAATGTTAATTATGTGTCGTGATATGTGAATATTTGATATTTGAACTTTACAAGATTTGAATGCTTAATGTAAGATATATAAATGGATAACTATGATTTTTATTAAAATTATTAAAAAAAAATAACTCGATAACTTAACTCAACCCAATCCAAATACAGTTAAATACAACTTTGTGTACAATAGTTTCAGCTATTTAAAAGATAATAATAATAATAAATAAATGTAATAATTTTAAATAAGATTCCTCCCAAGAACATGAAAGTAGAGTCGAGTTATATTAATTGAAATTGGTGACGACCTACACTCAAGATTTAGCTGAGAATTCTGAATCTAGATTTAACACTTGATGATCTCGACATTATTTTACAATCTTACGACATAGTTACTTTATTTACTCGTTAACTTTAATAGTGGAAACTATCCACCAACACAAATTCTTCTAACATGTTTTGCTCTTACTTACATGCATCTTAGAAAAATTTGTAAGATGACATCTAACGTACAATTGTTCCAAGCAAACCATGTTTAACTTTGAAATTCCTATGATTCCACCGAAAAAGAAAGTTCTTTTGGTATAAATAGTGACTTTCAATTCTTTAAGAATCACTCGATGATTATACAATGGTGAGACTATTAAGGGGTGATCAATTAACCTTTAATAGTGAACCATAGTGAACCGTAAAGCTTGATCTATACTCGCTCATTTGGGAGTTGTTTTTTTTTGGCATAAATGAAGGAAGAACAAAGCCAAGGCAGCTGACTTGTAGATGGTAGACAAGGGAAGCCCATATCTTCCTTTGAGAAACATCCCCTTAAAAAATGGCCAAAAGCATAAAACTAGCCACACACTGCAAGCCACCTCAAGAACACCGCTACCTCTCGCTCGTGTCAAGCCAATGAGTAGTGCACTAACTTGGACCAGCACAATGGTTGTGCCTGGAATGAAGAGCAGCGACTCGTCGAATGTGAAGTGATTTGAATCTTCAAGCTTTGTCTTTTCATCAGTGTTGGAAGAAGATGAGTCTTTCTTGGTTACTTCGAACACGGTTTCTGATATTCTTAGAAGCTTTAGAACCACGTTTGCTACTCCCAATAACCATGGACACATTGTGTTTACTCTTTCCATTCTCTGGTTGTTCCACCAAGCTCTTAGTGATTGACCTGTTTGGAAGTACTGTAATAGCTGTTGAAAGTTGTATAGGATGAAGATGGAGATTGGGATGATGATTGCTCGCTCTCTCACCTGAAAATAAAATGTTGTTGTTGTAACGCACTCACACGCCCAGAAACAACAATTATAACAATTATAGAGACACAAAGATTTACGTGGTTCGAAGAGAAGAAATTCCCCTATATAGGTAGCAGACAATCTCAATAATCTAAGTGTTAGCTTTCCCGAGGCTTTCCCATTCGAGCTTCCCTTAAAGATTTTAAAACGCGTCTACTAGGAAGAAGCTTCCATGCCCTTAGAAACCTTATAAAGGGTATTTCGTTCACCTCTCTAAACGATGTGGGATCTCACAATCCACTCCCCTTCGGGACTAGCGTCCTCGCTGACACTCATTCCCTTCTATAATCGATGTGGGACCCCTCAATCCACCTCCCTTCGGGACACAGCATCCTAGTTGGCACACCGTCTCATGTCCACCCCCTTCAGGGTTCAACCTCTTCATTGGCACATCATCCGGTGCCTGACTTTGATACCATTTGTAACGGTCAAAGTCCCGCTAGCAGATATTGTCCTCTTTAGACTTTTCCTTCCGTACTTCCCCTCAAGGTTTCCACACCCTTACAAAGGGTGTTTGTTCTTCTCCCCAACCGATGTGGGATCTCACAACTCTCACACTACAAAGTCTCTCAACAAAGTTCCTCCCGAATGACATTCACCACATACAAAATGACACTCAAACTCAACATATCTCAATCATCCTAGACAACCCTTTATATAAGCATAGAAACATTAATGTCATACCTAAATCAAGATGATTCATGTATCAAAATACAAGATAGGTTATAAACTAAATAAATGTCTGATGCATGAACTTATTCTTCACGACAACTAACAGCAGTTGTAGGGATGTTCGCAAGGTGGAAATGGAGAATCTAATCCCCATCCTCATCTCTATTAGCTAATGAAGAAACCCCTTACTTCCATTCTCATTCTCCGTTTAAGCGAAAATTTCCCACTTCATTCGAGGTAGGTCTCTCCCGATCCCAACTAAATGGGTTAGATCGATATCCATAACTATGAGTTAACCTAATATAACGTGCATGGAGAGTTCATGCTAGTTTTCCGTTTGTACTTACAGTGGGTAAGAAGTGAGAGTTTGTGATGAGACAATAGGCTGGTAGCATTGCATAACAAAGCTCTGGAATGGAACGAAGGCCCCAAGTGAGGAGCCATAAATACGCTACACATTGCTTCAATTCCAGCTTCCCAAATAGCGTGGCGAAAATGGGACAGTTTTTGCTTAACAAAATTTCAAGTAAGCCTGTGGCCCATCGCTTCTGCTGCGTCAATGAAGCAGGAAGCTCCGACGGCGCACAACCAAAGAAGGCCGGCGGATCTAAGGCAATGTAAATAGATCTCCACCCTCGTTTCTGAATCATCAATCCTGTTTGGATATCCTCCACCGTCGATCCGTAGATCCACCCGATCTAAAATTCAAACAAATTATCACGACCCTTTTAGTAACGATTTCGTTTTTAGTACTTGATCTCGAGAAAAGAACGAATAAAAAACCTTGGAACCCCAAGCAGTGCCGATCTCATAGCCACATCCAGCCACTTGGTTTGCTGCTTCAAGATTGTTCATAAGGCCTTTCAAATGATACCCACAAGCGTTATCCTCAAAAGTCAACGCTGCTGACTTTGCCAAAGCTTTTGAATTCCCAAATGATTTGAGTAATTCTTGTTCCCAAGCTCTTCCTTTTCCTTCCTGGTGAGGCCATTGACCATATATGACCTTTCGTCTATGAAAGCACCCGGTTCCGCTGTAGAACGGTCCTTGAATTCCCATGATCCCCCGCGCAAAGAACTGTCTCGGGAGACGAAGAAAATTATTCTCTTACTCACACAATTTGAAAAAAACACGCCCAAAGAACTTCACTCATGATTACCTCGTATAAAGTGACGAGTTGATTCCCAAAAGGGTCGTCCTTCAGGCCATCGTAGAAGCATTGGGGAGATTGAACATATCCAACCTCTTTCGGTTCGGCTTCGGAGTTGAAGAATACGCACATTGCATGTAAAATGACTTTGGGATTATTGGCATACATGTCGCAATCCACGTTCAATATATAAGGAGCATTTGTTAATAATCCCGACACTCTTGTCTGCATTATTGAATTATTCAATCATTAATAAATTTTCAATTTATATAGGTTTATAAACATGTTTGGAAATTACCAAAACGTTCATGGCGCCCGCCTTGTAATGGTGAGGGTGTTTTGGACTTTTCTCCCTCGAAAGATAGATTAAATGTGGTAGTTCATCTAAATCATTCTTGTTTTCCCATAATATCTGCCAAATAAAACCAATGATATGATATGTTAATTGGTAAAAAAAATGTTCGATACTCAACTAAACATAGAATGAAGAGAGAACAGGGAGAAATTTGTCCTCGTTAGCTCAACGGAGCTAGAGACGAGAATTCCACCCTGACCTAATATATGCCCTACTAATCTATTATATATTATATTGTAAAGTGACAAAAACAATTATAACAGCCCAAGCTCACTGCTAATAGATATTATCAGCTTTAACCCATTACGTATTGTCGTCAGTTTCATGATTTTAAAACGTGTCTACTAAAGATAGATTTCTACAACTTTACAAGGTCCAAACCCTTATAAGAAATGTTTCGTTTCTCTCTCCAACGATATGGTACATCACAATCCACCCCTTTGAGGCCGCATTGTCCGATGTCTAGCTATGATGTCATTTGTAATAATCCAAACTCACCGCTAACAAATATGTCTACTTTAGTATGTTATAACAAATATAGTTATAACAAATATTTCGTTGCCCTCTCCAATCGATGTAAGATCTCAATCTCACAACTATAATATAATATTAAAGTTTATTCCGAGGTGGAGGTACCTTTACAATGGCGGGATGATTTTTGGTGTCAACATGAGAGAAGGGAGCCAAATCTTTACGTGAATTAAATCTGTCCTGTTCTGCTTCCTTGATTTTGCCTTCCACCTGTTCATACTCCACCTTCCATTTTAAAACACATAAATTCATATTTAAACAGAAGAAAAAAAAAACATTTAAAAAAAAAATGAATTCTAAAATAAATAATAAGAATAATAAGAATAATATTATAAAGAAAAGACATGAAAATTGTTCGAACCCTATCCCATTTTGTCGCTTACCTTCACTCTTTTCCACTCATTTTGGAATTCTGGGGAGGTGTGAAGGTAAGGCGGTGTGGAGGCATTCGAGAAGTACCTAAACGGAGCCCGTTCTTGGACCTCATATTTACGGCAAAACGGAACCCAAATCCTTGCAAATTCCAGTCCTTCACTAAGTGCATACAAGGAGAGAGGAGAACAGCCGTCGTCGGATACATAACAACCCAGTTTATTGGCCGGATAATCCAACGCCATCAAAGACAGCACCGTATTCACCGTTATAATTGGCGGTTCCAGCACCGGATCCGCCGTCGTCACAAATATGTCCACCGCCGGAAGCTCCACCTCCCTACACTTGCCCCCACAACTTTAATAATCAAAGATAGCTCCAAAAACAAATAAAAAATATTTTTATTGTCGCACTTAAAATGAGTCATGTCAATAGGGGCCTTAAATGCATAGTCAAAAAATACTAAGATTCTAAAAGAAAAAAACAATCAAAGTCTCGAAGGGAGGTGTACTTTGTTAGGGAATGATCATGAGTTTATAATAAAAGAATATGAGACTTTTTGGGAAAATACAAAGCAAAGCCATGAGAGCTTATTATATCATTGGAGAGAGTCGTGTTCATCTAATCGATTTATAATATCTTCAATCATACCACATATTTACCTATTTACAAGGCTTAAATATAATAAACTATAGTTGAGGACTAAATATAAGAAGACGTGAGAATTTGTGTTTATTACCGTTTGAGAAGGCGTTGAGGGTAAGTTTGGAAGTCGACGGGGTTCCATTTGGTGATGATGGTGAGGAGGCGGACGAAGACGAAGCAGGACTCGCAGAGGAGGGCCATGGCTTGGAGATTGGAGAAGCCATGGGTGGCTAAGAGGAGGAGACGATAGGCTAGTAGTGAAAGCAGGAGGAAGAGGATGGCTAAATCCAATACCTTATGGGTCCGTCTTTTGATGGCTGTTTTTTCATAAAGTGGGAGAGATTTAGCCATTGAATACGTTGTTTGAGAGATGGATGAGTTTTGGTGATGGGTGTGTCCAACATTTATAGCCCCACCTTTTTTTTAATGACGGCAGCGCTGATGAAATATAATCTTGTTCCTCGTCCCTGCCTCCATTTATTTAATGGAAAAAAAATATTACCTACTCCTTTTCACATTTTTCGTCTAAATAGAAAATCTACACCCCATGGAACTTCGACCACGTGAGTAAAATAGACATTTTTAATTATAATCTAACTCAATCTTATTGTACTCTGCCTTAAATAGTTTTTTAAGAATGTTGATACCCAACCAGAAAATGGACGGTTGAGTCTTGAACTTCATTCAGATTATTCGGATTACCAACACAAACAATCAAGTTGGTCTAAAATACTTTTCCAACTCAACTGGTGTCTATCTCTCCTATAACGAGTAACATCACGATCATAGTATCTCATTTATTTATTCATTTGGGACCCACACTTTAATCTATGAAATTAAATTATTGCAACAAAATCTTTTGGAAAATATCCTTAACTAATTATAGGTTATATTTCCAATCAAACTGTCGGACTATATATTTGTCATATCAAACTCAAAATTTATATTAGTTTTTTAATTTCTTAAATTAAGAAAACAGCTCACCACTGACCTTAAAACTCACAAACTCATGTTTTATGTTAATTTTTTTATTTACTTAAATTAAGATGACAGCTCACTATTGTTCTTAATCTCAAGATTATTATGTATTTCAATTTTTAAAAAAAGGTAATTTTTTTTAATTAAACTAGTAAGTATTTTTATAGTTCAAGTCAATTTTGCAATATTTAAAAACTTCATTATAAAATTTTATAAATTTTGGATGCCAACTACCATTAAAAACAATTATTTTAATCTTACGTTTTTTCTTTTAAATGCTTTATAATCAAGAACTCTCAGTAAAATAAGCAATATAATACAAATCAGACGCCCATACAGAAAATAATTTTTTTAAAATATATTAAATTTAAAACACACACATATATACATAAATACATATATATATATATATATATATATATATATATATATAGAAACTGCTGCTGCCAATCAGAATTCTGCTGAGGAATAGCCACCGTCAGATTTTGTCCATGATGCCATTAGTCAATAGCCAAGTGTGACCCGACATCGGTTAATTTAAGAATTTAATATGTTATTATCGTATATTTCAAAATTTTAAAATAATAGGAGTGCATATAACTCAATTGTTTAATTAATAATAATTTTATTATAACTACTTTTTTATTTTATTTTATTATTTATTTTCTAAAATATTTTCAAATTTTAAGTTAAAGTTTTTAAAAGCAAAAGGTAATTTACAATTATTTATTTATTTTTTAATTAATTTTTTTTATAAAACCAATATTCCCAAAATAAAGTTACTAAATGATCATGTGCCCCAACCTCAATTTATTTTCCATTTAGCTTTTCTGATTTTTATCAATTTTTATTTTTTAATTTAGGTGTTTATGTTTTCACATTTAAATTTATTTGGATGATGATAATTAAATTTAGACTAAATTAAAATTTTAATTCATGTGGTATTTATTTATTTTTTTAAAATGACTTAATAGATCTAGATTTGCTCTCTTTTACTCTCTTTTACAAACAGACAAAATGTGGGGGCTAACAGGACCACGATTCACCAATAATAATAATAATACTTATTATTATAATAATAGAGTCTTTTATTTCATATTATATATATATAGGCATGTCTTTTAAAATGTTGGATGATGAAAGTCCCACATCGGCTAATTTAGGGAATGATCATGAGTTTATAAGTGAGGAATACTAACTCCATTGGTATGATGTCTTTTGGGAAGCTCAAAGCAAAACCATGAGAGCTTATGCTCAAAGTGGACAATATCAAACCATTATGGAGAGTCGTGTTCGTCTAACATAAAAATATATTTTCTTAAAATGGTTTACTTATATAGTATTTTTTCACTTAATATTATTAACATAAATTGAACTGTGATAATTGGTGTTCTATCATTAAACTATACTATTATAAAGCTGTGTTATTAAAATACATAAAATATATGTTTAATAACTTGTTCTAAAGTCTCTTTAAAAGGGTATTTTTGAAATTCTAGGTATTTTTTAAACAAAATATTAATTTGTTTCATCTAGAGTATTTTTTAACTTTCTAGATTTTTCTAGATTTTTATTTTCAAGTTCGAGGATTATTAAATAATTTAAAACAAATATATATTATAGTTCTACTCCTATTTAGCTTTGGACACATTCTGGGCTTTAAAAGCCCAGTAGGCTTGACTTTGATTGGGCCGAAAGGATTTGTAAACGGGCCCAGCAATTCAGAAGTAGATGCTTAAATTGGGCATGTGGGCCTTCGACACTTCAAAGCCTATTTATTTATTTTGTTTTTGTTGAATTTTATGACGTCATTCGTATGGATTAATTTATAATTAATTTTTAAGAAATATGAAAATGAAAAATCCAAAATAAATAAAAAAAAAAAAAAAAAAAAAGGTAAAAGCCAAAGCCGAACTTATTTATTATTATTATTAATTTCGTTTGTTTTTTTTTTCTCAAAAAGGGTCGTTAGAAAGCCCCACCGGTATTTCCTTAATTCTGGCTTCAACCAAACGCATGCCAAACTTGGCAACTCTATACCCATTCAAATATAATAAACACTTTTCATTTTACACGTGTCATCTTCTGGATGGTTCCCTTCCTACACCTACTTTCTTTTTCTCCATTCCCTAAAAATAATAATAATAATTAAAAGACAAAAAAATAATAATAATAATAAGACACCTGAATAAGTCTGGCCATTAGTTAAGTGTCACCGTTGCACTTTTATGATAGGGGACAACAACTATACAACACTTATTCTAACTAGGTGAACAAGTTGGTCATATAGTAATCGTAAGCCGCAAACAATTTAAACGTATTATTAAGCCTCCATCATGTTTGAGAGAAAATGTTTCAAAAAACATGAGCGGGGAAAAATGTTATATACTAAAACAAGATTCGTAACAACTAATAGCTTTTATAGTATATAATCCAGATAGAAAAAATAAATGACCAGTCACATTCTCTAAATAGTATAACCTGGGTCAAAGGTCTAACTATATATGAAAGCAAGTAAAATGAGTTTGAAATGAGTCTGCAGATCTGAACATCTAACATGAACCAAGCACCACCGATCAAGTACATTGAGCTAACTATGCACTTTCATGACAATTGTGTCCCCACTTTTAGACAATATTATGTATTTATTTATTTATTGAAATAAAAGCACTTGGTTGAGCCACCAAACATCTATTTGTATTTTAAAATTTACATTAGTTTTCAAGTTTTCTTCAATATTTGAGCTGTAGCCTATCCATAAATTTCAACCTTGAATTAATGATTCATTTTCAAATTTAATACCATATTTAATAAATATGGGTTAAAATATCATATTTAATTAATGATTCATTTTAACCTTTTTTTAAAAAAAAAATCAAATTTAATACCATATTAATTTTCAAATTCAGATTTAATACAATAAAAAATTAGATTAAATTTATAATTTAATGAAAATATAAAAATCTATAAGCTCCCATAACTTAAAAAAAGTAACAAAGAATATTCCAATTTTCAAGTGCAAGCTCATTAAATGACGTCATTGCTCTTTTGAGAAAAAGGTGAAATTCATGGATTTTTGTTTTTTCGTTTTTTTTCTTTTTTTGGTGTAACTAATTAATGATGTAATTACTAAAAAGCGTTGAACGTCCAATGGAAAATTTCAGTTTGGTGACAGATGGCACGAAATAATTGGATGCTCTACCTTTATTTTCTTTTTTTATTTCCATCTTTTTAAAATTTTTTAGTGCCTTTATCAAATTTGCTTCACTTAGAGGACACAAATCCTCCAACTCAGTCTTTTTTTACAGCTAAATAAATAAAAATTAAGGTTTCTAGAAGGTTTGAGAAACATCTAATTTAAGATTTGAATTCGTGTCTGACAATAATTTTTTTAGTATGGATTACCTATTTTTTATACTACTAACGAGGGATGATTATAATAAGATCTATCTGTTGTTCCATTCGGAGCTGATTAAGATTCATCCTGCTATACTCAATTCTGAAAAAAAATACGAGACGTTTATCTAGAAAGAGCGTATTAGTCTCTCGATTTGCCCGTCGAGGTGAGTGGGAGGACAAAGATAAACAACTCACTTTTACTCATTTTAACAAACCGAAAATAAACCTACGATATTTTCCTCTATTGGCGAGCATGGACTCCTCTCACTAATACTCAACAAATTAGTTCACCAAAAGTAAATAAATAAATAAAAATAAAAATAACACTAGAAAATCCTTTGGCATCCATTTATCGAACACGTGGCGGTATATCGTTTTGACATGTCATCATTAAGCAGGCAGGCCGGAACCGATCCTCCACCCATAAACACGACACGTGGCAATCTCTCCGTAGAGAAATGGTCAACCTTCTATATATATATTACACCCCGAAAAGCCCATTGAATTTCACTCATATACCAATCAAAATGGACTGGACTAGAGGCCACATCATCGGCCAAGGCTCCTCTGCCACCGTCTTCCTGGCCACCGCCTCTCCCGGCGGCGATGTCTTCGCCGTCAAATCTGCCGAGGTTACTCACTCGCAATCTCTACAGAGAGAGCAATGCTTCCTTTCTTCTCTAGCCTCTCCGTATGTGGTTTTTTGTAGAGGCTGTGATGTCCGTACCGAACAGAGTGGCATCGTGATGTTCAATTTGTTCATGGAGTATTTACCCAACGGCTCACTCGCCGACGCGATTGGCCACCGTGGAGGGCGGCTGGACGAGGCGGTGATCGGAAATTACACGCGGGACTTACTACAGGGATTACAGTACATTCATTCAAAAGGCTTAGTACATTGCGACATTAAAGCCCGAAACGTTTTGATCGGCCGAGACGGTAAGGCGAAACTAGCGGATTTCGGATGCGCCAAGTGGGCGAGCCAGACGGAAGTAATCGGCGGAACGCCCCTGTTTATGGCGCCTGAAGTGGCTCGTGGTGAGCACCAAGGACTCGCCTCCGACATTTGGTCAATTGGGTGTACAATCATTGAAATGGCCACCGGCGGCGGCTCGCCATGGATGAACACAACCGACAACGACCCAATTTCCGCCCTGTATCGAATTGGGTATTCCGGCAAGTCGCCGGAAATTCCATCTTTTTTATCTCACAAAGCGAAGGATTTTGTAGAGAAGTGCTTAAGGAGAAACCCAAAAGAGAGATGGACGGCGAATCAGCTTCTAAATCACCCATTTTTAAGGGAACTGAAATCCATTTCCACCGGAAAGAAAATCCGGGAAGTTGATTCAGATTCTCCGACGAGTGTTGTAGAACAGGGGATTTGGAGATCAATTGAAGAATCCGGATTTTTCCGACCCAGTTGGTCGCCGACAGAGCAGATCCGACGGCTGGCAATGGATTCAGGGGAGGCGAGATGGACGGAGGATGAGAATTGGACGACGATCCGAAGCGAAGAAGTGGGTGAGGAAGAGAGAGGCGGTGGCGGCAAAGGGTGGTTGGCAATGGAATTCATAGATAAGAAGAATGTTAGGTGTAGAATTACTAGAAATGATTTGGCGGACAATAGTTGTAAGAACATCATTAGTGTTGTAATCATCTCTGTTTTCTTACACATAAACGTAAATTTGTTCCTTTTATCCCAAGTTTATTATGATATTCAATTTAATTAAATTTGTTCCCGACATTCCCTAGCATCCTCTATAATATGATCACGTTACTTTCTCTTCACTTCCAAGAGTGAAAATTACAAGAACATCCAACATATTTTGTTTTCACTCACATGCATCTTTAAAAAATTCTCTAGATGTTTTAAGTATGAAATTTATATCATTGAGTCATCGAGAGAAGTACGGTACCTTGAAGATTAGTTTTATTCAGATGTAGTCTTGAGTCATTCATTTACCCTTCATCTACTCGGATGTCACATGCTATTAGCTTTCGCATTGGTTCATCCCTACACTACATTCTACTAGTCTGAATCCTATACATGGAGCGTTGCACTAATTTAATTAGTATCGAAAGTGAAAAAAAAAAAGATGAGAATGAAAAGGGAAACTTTTATGGAATTAGGTGAACAGAAAAAACCCAGACAGAATCATTGAAAAGTTAGAAGGTTTTGAAAACAAAAGGGAAAGAGGAATGCCTAACTCCCCATGGCATCCACCGTCGGTTGAAGCTCAAGAAAGGAAGCCATGCCATGCCATGCCATGCCATGTGTGTCTTAATTACTACGCATTGCCCAACACTCTACTTTGTCTCTTTTCTGTTAGGCCTTTTTGTTTTTTGTTTTTTTTAATATTTGAAAGTTTTGAGGATAAAATAAAAATTTAGAGAAAAAAAAAAAAAAACAGTTTAAATACAATTTATTAATTGAACTCAAGATTAAGCTATTTTTGAAGATTTAATAAATGCTCCTTTATATATAAATTATTAATTGCGTAGGGGTTGTGTCATAAATTCATCAAAATTCAACTAAGAATTAAATGTAAAGTAGGGGCATGAAATATAAAGCGTACTTGGATAAAAATACATTACTTATTAATTATATAATTTTAATTTCATAAGAATTTATATTTTTTTAGAAATTAAACCAAGAAAAATCTTTCTCATAATCTTTCAATTTCAAACCAACAGATTGACCATTAAATACCCTTCAATTTTAGATACTCTCATTAATACCTTTGAACCTTTTTAAAAAATTTCGAAAATACCCTTAACCGGAATTTGCTTGTTCCGACACGACACCCAGCTCTCTAACACCTTCGAATTGTCGGATCGTTCTTTGTATTTCAATGCTGCTTCTATCGACGAATGTACTGCCATGACGACGTAGATATCCTGAAGCTAGTCGAGCGCCCTTGAGTTCGAAGATAGGTCGATGGTGATCAAGTCATCGGTGACAAAGATGGATTTGTTAAGCTAACCCACCCTCCACACAAGAATAGCCCTTCCGCCAAGTGAACTTTAAACTCCCACTTTCAATGAGAAACTAAGCTTTCAAAACATCATTCCATCAATTTTCCAGTTCAGTTTCATTTCACATTGATACAGATCCAACTAACCCGAGTCCCTCCAATTAAGTGAAGCGAAAATGCACCCTTTTCTTAGCCCTCCAACGCGATGCGAAAAAGATTAGCACGACCTCTTTTTGCATCAGATTATGAAGAGCCATGGTCGATCGACTCCAGCTGAGTCCGAAGATTTTGATTGTCCTCCAATAACCGATCATACTCGAGGAGGTACTCCTCAGATTGCTTTCTCAGGGCATCTGTTTCAGTTTCTGCATCATTTGCTTCTTTTGTTTTTGCCTCAACTTCAGATTCCAGTTTGGATATTGTGTTCCTCAACTTAGTTGACTCTTCTCCCAGGGCTTTAAGCTTCTCTGCGCTTGCATCCTCTGTTGCTCGAATTCGCTTCTTTGCAACCTCCATTGTCTTCCGGAGTAGATGAAGCTCTCGGATGTAATGATGTAGTCTATCAATCATCAGTGCAAGAAACAGCAAGAACCCTGCAGGCCATAAATGTTATTTTCAAATCTAATATGAGGTACTCAAACGGATGGGAAGTAACTGCAAAAATGTTAGCAAATGGCTACAAAACAAGATTTATATGTCGAAATACGACTGTACGATCTAGATTATCAAACAACAAAAATCAGATATCAGAAAAATTAGGCTTCAAAATTCAAAGGCCATTAAAATTTTTTGCCAGCTCCAGGGCCTATACTCTAGATTCATACAGGTTTTCCTCATTAACTTACCTCTAAGTACTCTGAGCAATATTGTCTTCAAATGCTCCATTAACACCGAAATGCTTCAGAATAAATTTCCCTTCGAAATGATATTCCAGCGCATTTGCAAACACCCCCTTGTAATATATGATGTACAAGGAAGCCTCACATGAAGTGAACAACAGCTCAATATAAGGATAACGAGTAATGTCACATCAAAATCATTGAATCGAACAAGATCAGGGAGAAAAATTGAAATAAAGAAGTCCAATTCTCTCCGTTCTAACTAGCTCAGGGACCAAAATTGTTCATCTCCAGATACTCGTAAATCCAATAATTCCAAAACCAAAACCTAAGCATAAACAACATATTCACCGTAAATTGACAGAAGAAGTACAAATTCCATCGGTAATAACCCTATCCAGAAAGCGAAGATCAAAGAAAAAAACAAGCTCGATAGAGATTAATTACCTATGAGAGAAGCTTCGAGTAAGTGATTGGACATAAGGACCTGATCCGTAGGATTAACCTCGCCGGTCTCAGTCATCCGATTCTGGATCTTAACCATGCTATAGACGCTAGAAAGAAGCAGAACGAAGACAGTTCCGGCGACTGTTTGAACAACGATTGGGGCTTTACCGCGCTTAACACGATCTAAACTCAAAATCACAAGCTTCCTAAGAGGCGTCCTGAAGAGGAGAGTCAAAATCAGAGCCACTTCGGCTGCGATTAAGATGAATAGAAGCTGAATCATGTTCGATGCGAGTCAGACTGCAAGCAGGCGTTGGAGCTTCGGGGAACCTTTATGGTGGTTTTCGGTGGAACCTTTAATGGAGTGTTCGTCGAAAGATACCCTACACCAACTGTAAAAAAATCGAATTTCGCTTCTCTTACCACTTACAAAGTTTCGATTGCAAGGACGGCCCCCGTAACGGGGGAAGGAGAGAGAAAAAAAATTCACCGCAGTTAAACGGAGACGGTAAATTCTTTATTTTTCTTTTCTTTTCTAAATTAATAAAAATAACAAAACTTTCTATTTTGTATTTATAATTTTTAAAAATTTCAATATATTTAACGGTTGATTTAGCGAGTTAAACATATTTAATTTTCTAAAAATAAAGATATTTCTAAAAAAAAAATTGAAATATTAAAAGATTGATGATGCTCCCACTTCTTTATTAGATATTTGAGGATTCTATTTAGATATTTGAAAATTCAATTGACAGAGGATTCTATTTAGATATTTGAGAATTCAATTGACATGACTACTCTGATACCATGTTAGGAATCACGACTTTCCATAACGATATAATATTATTCAATTTGAGCATAAGCTCTTGTGACTTTGTTTTGGGCTTCCCCAAAAGGTCTCATACCAATGGAGATAGTATTCTTCGTTTATAAACTCATGATTATTCTCTAAATTAGTCAGGACTCACTCCCAACAATCTTCAACAATCCTCAACAAAAACAAGGATCATGATTTCTTAATCGATATAACCCTTAGTGTTAGAGCTATATTTTAAAGATATTTTATTTAATTAAAAAAAGAGGATATAAAACGAATAAAGATCATATTATCCCTAAAGTAAATCTCAAATTTGGAGGAAATAGGGTTCCAAGAGGATCTTTTCTTTCTTTCCAAAGCCATTCTTTAGTTGTTTGAGGAGTACTGAATTTTGACTCTTAGGAATACGAAGAAAGGAAAAAAAATGAATATATAACACTCACTTAAAAACGTTTGTCATTACTCAGCTTTCCTATGCTATGCATTCAAAAAAAAATCCAATATTCATAAAACATTTAAATTTTACCGAGCATGATCTACAAATCAACAATTTATAATGTGCATTCCTTTGTTAATTGAAACATAATTACATACCAATAGGATTGAAATTTCATAAATACAAATTTACTAAAACGGTGAGTCAAAACATATTATGAAGAAAAATACAATGTATTGTTACTATTAGTATCAACATTATTATATTGGACTCAGCCTATGGTCACACCACATGCTAGTTGATTGGAAGTTACCTTTTTGACCTCCAATGGAAGATATGAGTATTGAATCAAACTACTCTATTAGGCCAATGATCTGAAATTGAAGAGCATTGATTCACCAAATGCATACTCTAACGAGCAATGTCAACGGGATAGCAACCAAGTACCCGTAAAAATGTTGCATGTTCCTATGTAATGTTAGAACACAACATTAGAAGAGAAACCTCCGATGGAAAAAATAATTGGGGTTAAGTTTCATTAGACCCAAAAGCCTATGATATTCTTAACACTCTTTCGTGGGTGTACTCAAAAAACTAATTTGATTTACAAAGCCTTCCAAATGAATTGATCATAACGTTCAACAACAAACCTGCAAATGCCCCAAGACAAGTTGAGCACGTGGTTCGGCCATAGAAGCTTCAAAATCAATGTAGAACAAGTAGTCAAAGTACCTGAAAACGTTGAAAATTGAAGGGATTCATCAATCCATACAGACATTTGAGACACATTGTGCTGCAATAACTATTAGTGAAGACCTTTCGGGGCCTGCTAAAGGTATACTGCAAAACGACAATGATAATGATACATACTTGGCAGTACCCATGTTAGAGTCATCCACTACTCGTAAGGGGCAATTTCTTTGCGGTCGACTTTCAATCTAGTCGTGCGTGCAGAATTCTCATCAGTTTAGAGATAAATGGTACAAAACCAAGCTTTTAGAGAAAATTAAATTTTATTCACAGATTGATGCAGCAATATACCTTTGTCAAATTTATATCTCTTAGTGCAAACAACGCCAACACTTTGAACAAGACTCCAGGTCCTTCATCCAAAGTAAATACAATGCTTGTCTGCAACGAATAGAAGATTTGACTTCCAAGATTAATATAAGCTACGAGTTCAACAAATATGAGGCATTGTGATCAACACGTATGAGATTGTGGCTTACTCTATAGGGTCTATCAGTTCTTGGAATGATTGGTTCCCTTGCAAGTACCAGATAACGAGTCACGTTACCTAAATCATCCTTAAGCACATAATTTTATTTAAGACCAGCGATGACCAAGTATATTAATCATATGTTAAGATGAGATGAGAACAAAAAGAAAACTAGAAAGAGATAAAATATTTACCTGGATTCCTTCTGCAAGTATGTTTAAACCATATAAGTCTGCAGCACGAGCACCGGCCACAACTCCAGCATCCCTGAGGTTGTTCAACGCTACATACTAGATACAAAATCAAGATGGACAGCCTGTTTTAGAAAATAAACCAAGTAGAAGAAAGTTTGTAATTGGAATTTAAACTAACATATATGAACCTGAGCTGCACCAGCAGTATCATCAACATTTTCTCGGACAACACCCAACCTATTCAGCGCATTATCGCTCAAGGAAAGTGCCTGTCCAAACCAACACTCAAATATCATTGATTTTTCTAATGACAACACGTCGGTACTTTTTACTTCCAAAAACTCACTTCATTTTCATAATAATACCCAAATTCAAGGATATGATGCAATAGAGCAAACAACAGGAATAACTTCTTTAGAGGCCGGTGCAAGATTGAATGCTAGACGTTCATGTGTCGTGAATATTCTATTACAATGACTACCATGTGAATAAAACACGTGAGACTGCAGTTATAAAGAAGTAAGACAAGGATGGAATGGAAGTCTACGCTTAACCTGTGGATGACTAAGAACACGTTTCAACTGTTCTGCTCTCACACCTGGCAGAGCTAGAAGGCAGAGGTTGGTGGTTATCTGCACTTCACCAACAATATGTAGCCTGTGCCGAAGGAGCAAATCATAATTGCGATGGATGCTCCCACCTGATGAATTTTCAATCGGAAGAACAGCTTTATCAGCTATCCACAGTTCAACAGCCTGCAGAGAAAAAAAAGTTATGACAAAGTATTAGTGGAGGACTTGAATTAAGTGAATTGAAGGCAAGTAAAGTCAAGACCAGTAATGTGGTCTACAATTTTCAATAATCACATATGATCTTTAAAAAACAAAACATCACAGTGAAATAGGTTAACCCACCAAGGAAAGCAGTTCTACATGTTATTTTATTTTAGCAGATAGACTAATAAACCTTGAATGCATCTTCAAACTCATTACAAGGAACACTTTCACAATTAGGGTATGCTGCAAGTGCTGCATCCTCACTATGTGACCCTGGCAACCCCTGCATTGTTAACTCAACAAATGAGAAAGAGTAGATAAAAATTACAAAATATATTGATGGGTTACTAAAAGATAAAACTGATTGGAAGCTGAAAAATATTTGATAAACAAAGGTCGAAACTCAGTTAAAAAAGAGAAAAGGGCATAGATTCAATAATATAACTCATACCTTAAATGATATCCGAACCTTCTTATTATTATCTGGATAAGCAGACTTACTTGACACTGATAATGGTCCTGCAACCATTTATATAAAGTGAAAAAAAATGCATTAACAGATGAAGGAAAAGTTGCCAACAGTTTAGCCAGTTTAAACTTACGTCTATTGACCAAAACATGACAGGTTAAAACGAAAAGACAGATGATAAGGAAGTAGAAATCGACTAGCTTGAAGAAACTGAGTGGTTGCATTAACTTGCTGTTACTCAAAGTGTGTGCAAAAGTTTATTTGATCCTGAAGAATTGTTTTGCAAAAATACATTTCAGTTACCATCTGATTCTGTTAATTCTAATCACCATGTCTGTTGCTCGAGTAATTTATTCATGCCAATGGTCGCATTCTCACATCGGTTTCAAAATTTTTCCCAAACACGTCTGAATCCTCTTTGATTTGGATTCGGGCGAGATTTTACCCAATAATTTCAACCATTGACCTTCATGTAAACTCGCATCCTAATAACCATAGTAATTCTACATCTTTACTCTTTGAAATTTCACTAAAAAGAAACGGTCGACTTCTGAAAATGTTATTACAGATTCAGAAGTATCTCCTAATGTGCATATTGATAGAACCATAGATAACTTCCATATCACGAATCGATTCAGAGAAACGATTTATACAACATCAAACAACCACGGTTATTGATTCAATACCAAAAGCATTCCGCATATTCAACAATCTGAATCGCAAAACTTACTAGCAAGGGGCGCGATATCCTTATTCGATCTCCAAACGCTATTGCCGTCCGGCTGCTCAATGGACGGCTGTAACTCCGTGGTTCGATTCGGCGGCTTCTCAGCCTCAATGGAGCAAGTCATCGGAGAAGCCGGCAATCCTAAAACTCCACCTCTCGATTCCAGCTTCAGCGCCACCGCAGGCTGCGGCGTCTTCGGTATCAGGCTCCACAGAGACGAGGCATCCCCCAACGCCATACCGCTCGCAAAATTCATCATCAAATTTCGAGTACCGATTTGGAATCGGTTAGGAAATTTCTTGAAGAAGAAGAAGACCAAATATGTAAAATATCCAGGAAGAAGTTAGTAGGTGAAGCAAACTTGATCTGAGCAACACGTTTCCTCTGTAGAATTGACTTCAATTTTCTTTGCTCTCTTCTTCATTTTTCCTCACCGGCTTGGCGAAGTTGGGAGAGTTTGTTTGAAGTTTGAAAAGGCTTTTTATATACGTGGTGGCAATGAAACTGCCTTCATGTAGGAACCGTGGTTTTAAAACAGAGGGAATGGAGGCATGCGTCTGCAGCCGTTGATTATGATGACTTTTACGCCTGGGAGGCGTTGACTATTCTCCTTCGCTGTCCTGTCATGGTTTGTTGATATATATATATATCTGTAACAAATAAAAAACAAATTTTGTTTAGTGGACGGATTGTATCAATCCAAATCGATCGGGTTGGTAAGGAATTTATTATTATTATTATTTTATTTTATTTTAAAATATTTTTTAAAAAGTAATCATTTCAATTCAATGTAAAATATTTGAATATAGTAAATTTCGATTTAAATCCTATTTTTGTTAATTAACTTAATATTCTACTTTAATGGGCAATTATTTTAATTTTTTAATTTTTTTTATAATTAGTTAATCAATATTTTTTTAAAAAAAATTGATTAAATTTTACAGGAATTTATTAATTTAAAAATAAATGATGTATTATAGATTTATTAAATAAAAAATTATAAATTCAATGTATATGGGTACTTTTTATATTTAGAAATTTATTAAATTCAAACTTGACATTTTAGAAATTTCTGTTAAAAACTTATACACTAATTTAAAAATGAGATAATTAATAAGATACGGTTTAATAATATTTTTCAAAGATTTTATTCACAAGTAATAGAACCTAAAATAAAAATTAACAACTAAAATAGACCTCCCTCCAAACTTCAATAAACAAAAATAATTGATTTTTTTTTAAAAAAATCTAAAATAGAATTTAAGCATAAAAACGTATATTCATCTATATAAACATAACTTAGTGCAACAAGACAAGATAAACCTAATTTTCTAAACTAAACTATAATATTTAATGTTTAAATGTTAAATTACATAAATAGATAAATAACAAATTAGACTGTCATAATTTATTATAGAGAATAAAAAAAAAAAAAAAAGGAGATTAATCTAATTGGTCGATCCAACCCAAGCAATGACACTGTATGACATCAATCTAAAGTCAAAATGCTTTAGAATTCATAATTATTTTAAATTAGACTTTACCTCTATTAATTATGATATTTAGCCCCTAATTTTTTTTTGTTTTTGTTTGTGGTCTATCTAAACACATAATAAGGTTTGTGACATTTCATTTAAATATTATTATTATTATTATTATTTTAAATTTATTTTACCTCCCCTTTTAAACCGACGTGGGATCTTACAATGTAGCTAACATTCTCACTGCACACTGCCTAATGTCTGATTCTGATACCATTTGTAACAACTTAAACCCATCACTAGTAGATATTATCTATTTTAGCCCGTTACGTATCGTCGTCAGCCTTACAGTTTTAAAATACGTCAGGAGAGATTTACATACCCTTATCAAGAAAGTTTCGTTTTTCCTCTCAAACCGATGTGAGGCCTCACAAATTTCAATCTTCTGTGGCTAAATCTTCAGCCGAAGAATGCTCGATGCATAGACATCGGTTCTCAGTTCTTTCTACCTGCAGGCTGCAACAGAAAGACAAGGATTCAAGCAACATGAAGTATACACATAAACAAGCTGTTCTCTGTATATTTAACCTGTTGATTTGAAGGGAGTACAAAGCTGATAAGAATAAGGGTTATAAATCATCTCTTTATTTCTATCTCAGCTGAAACCAACAATATGAAAGCATTAAGAGCTCTAAACTACAACACTAACACTAAATCATCAACACAAGCATTTACAGTTTAAACAGAGTTTGCCCTGAATCCATTCCTTGAGCATTGTCTTATCATAACAAGTCCTTTATAAACTCAAGGTTTAACGTGTCTTTGATGATGAGGAACAGCCCAAGAAGTACGACGAGCATGATCCCAGACGACATGATTTGCTGCTCGAGTTCTAACGGCAGCTTTCTCCCTCCCCTTGCAGCTTCAATGAGGATCAAAGCCAACGAACCGCCATCCAAAGCTGGCAAGGGAAGAAGGTTTATAACAGCAAGATTAATGTTAAGCACAGCTGCAAATTGATAAAGCCCATCAATGTTGGACCTAGCCACTTCTGCACCAACAGCAATAATGGCCACAGGACCAGAAACCTTACTAGCTGACTGAGAGAAGTTCAGAAATGTCTGTTTCAAGCTATCCAAAACCTTATATGACAGACCCAAAAATTCCCTTTTAGAATAACTAAAAGCCTCCAAGAAATTCTTGGCTACAACCTTTGAAATCTTTACATTTGGTGAAAGCTGAACCCCAATTCTTCCTGTTCCATCAAAACTCTTATCCGGGGTGACCCCAATTTCAAGATACTGTTTCCCTCTTTCAACTTTGAGAAGAACAGTTCTATTGGGGCTTCTTTTAATTGCCTCAACGAGCTCAGACACTGCTTTAGAAGCCAATTTTGGCAGTTCATCTGCATTAACAGCAAGAATCACATCCCCAGGAAGCAGCCCATCACGGGAAGCAGCTGAAAGGGTTAGAACCTCAGGCACTAGAACACCAGGAAATGGCTCTTGAACAGGCAAGCCAACCGATGATACTTGAATTAAGATAATTAGATAAGCAAAGATTATATTGGCAACAACACCAGCAGAAATCACTATCACTCTATCCAATATCGGTCTATTTTTCAGCAAATTTTCGTCGTCTGCTGGAATATCACTCTCAGGATCATTATCAGGAAAACCCACAAATCCACCGAGAGGAAATGCCCTAATGGAGTATTCTACATTGTTTTTGTTGAATTTTGCGAGAATTGGACCAAATCCGATTGCAAATTTACTTACATGGATGCCCTGTAGACAGGCGGCGAGGAAGTGGCCACTCTCGTGAACAACAATGATGGCTGTCAACACCGCCGTCGCCTCCAGTACCGACGGAGCACTTCCAATATCGAATCCGGCGAAAGCCCATGGTCTGAAATCGCAACTCCTCCGACATGGGATTCTGCTCTTTTCCCAGAAGATTTGGTGTCTGTTCTTGAAACTAAGATCCGGCGAATTGAAAGAATGAGATAAGAAAGAAGAAGAAGAAGATGGGGATTTGGAGAAGTGGGTTCTTGACTTGGAATTGGGTAGCTTGATAACAGAACAAGAAGAGGAAGACAGATTTAATAGCATGATTTTGAAAGTTCGTTTAGGGTTATGAGGATTGACAGAGATTTAGCGAGAAAATAGACGAAGATGAAAGAATTGGAGAAGACATAGGCTTTGGATAACACCTTTTTCAAATTTGTGGAGGGGAAGCGAGAGAAGTGTTTCCTCTTTTCCCCCTCGCATTTGTGTGTGTTTTTTGAGGCGCTTATGACATTTGAGGCCTCCGTCTCCCGATGAACGTGCGATCCTAACATACAAAAATAAAAATAAAAAATGGAAAAAAAAGGTAAAAGAAAATTTAAAGGAACATATTTCATAATTATTCTTTCTACTTATTTCAAATAGTGTTCGATATTATTAAAAAATAATAATTAAATAAGAAAATCGAGCTCGATGTTGTTGTCAAGGTGCAACCATTCCTCGGCTCAATTGCATCTCCTTCCTCGATATTTTCATTTGCGTCACTCGATGTCTTTCTAAACTTCTGTTTGTCTTGGTCGCACCATTGATTTTCACTGACGTCTAGTCGTCATCATGCTGCTTGATTGACACTAATAAGTTGTTCTTCCTCTAATTTGTTTTCCCTCCATTTGTAAACAGTAGTAGCACGATTGTCACATTCTTGTGTCACTAACTTCGTCATTAGGTTGTATGCATAACCACCTTTATTGTCCTTTGCCATCGTGAATCGTTGTGAGGGGAATAGTAGACTAGCCATTGGAGACATGGACCAAGCGAGAATGAAACGATCTCATTCGAATAGGTTTAGTGGTTTGATTCGTGATTAGTTCAATTCAGTTTGATTTCATTTCATTTTTTTACTGGTTCAATTGTTTACCCGATCCACCTCCGATCTAGTGGGTTTTTCACCAATTTCAGTTTAATTTGGTTGGTTCTTCATTTCTTATTGATTCTGGGTGAATATTATTGAGGTAAATGATGTTCTTATTAGACGCTCTGAATGATGTATTGTTTGTTCTTTGATCGTTATGGTGGCTATGTCCAACTCAAAATATTATGGAATCTTTTGCATACATTGAAAGATAGAAATGACATAAAATAAACTTTTGTAGAACCAATGGTATAGTTTACATGGGAGACGAATGAGTAAGAATTTATAAGAATATATATTTATAATTATATACCAAAAAAAATAGTAATTAAACTATAAACTCATATTACAAGGGAATTGAAAAATAAACTAAATTTAATTATATTATTTATAAATTATAATGTAGAATGCCTTTTGATCTTTTATGAATAAAATATTTTTATATAAAACGTGACAGCACAAGTTGTTAATCATAGCATTTAAAATTAATTATTCTTAAAAAAGACCGAGAATAATCTAAATAAGTCTCGTTTTAAAAATATTTACAACGGTTCAAAAAATATCTAAAGAAAAAAATTAATTTTTAACAAAACCCTAAATTAAAAAAACATGTGGTGTTCAAGAAAACAAGTTTATGGAAGAAATCTAACTTCCCCTGAATTAAATTTACATATAATTATCTCACAATAACATGCATGCAAAATCTATTATTTTGGTCGTAGTTGATTTGAATTGAAAGTCGGTAACAATCTCAGCATGTTTTAATGAGCTCAAACGAAGTAGTAATCTAGTCCAATAGCGGGCCGGGATTTGAAACAAAACTAAAATTAGATTTGAAAGAGAATTAATTACCCAAAGAGAACGAGCGAAGCTGCAAAATTTGTGACGAGATATTGACGCGGCTCAATCAGAAAACACACGGCAAACCAATAACAACAATTTTAGCCATGTCTTTCAAATTGAGACGCATCAATACCTTCATCGCAGTTTCAAAACCCATCTTCCGCCGTAAGCCTCTTTAATTTCAATCCACCGTTCTCCACGCGCCGCCGTGCATCTTCACGGGCCGTCACTTCGGCGCTGGCCTCCGAAACTCTTCTTTTGAATTGGGAGAAACTGATACCCTTCCCCTTCGCCCAGTTTCTTAACTTTTATACACGGAACTGTCTTTGTATTTATGTAAGTTTATTTATTTATTTTTAATTTCATTAAATTAATAAAAATACTTCGTAAACAACCTTTTATTTCTAAAATACTCTTAAAATTTTATAAAAAAATATAAAAATATATATTTATTTTTAATTTTGGATAACAGTTAATACTATATTTTAAAATAATTTTATCACGCTTGACTTTTGAAAAAAATTAAAAAAAAAATCTTAGAGAAAAGTGATTAATTATCACGCTTCATAGATTATATAGTACAAGGGAATATTAATGAAATTTTAATTTTGTAGTATTTAAAAAAAAAATGTAATTTATAATTATATAAGTTAATAATTGAGATAATGGATTGATTTATGATATTGAAGAAATTAATTGCGTGGTGGGTTGAAGAGGTTGGAATAGACAGCCTAGATTTCACAATAATTAGGCGTACCTAATTTATGGAATCTAAAGCTGTAAATTAAGCCATTTTTATAACAAAAAATTTATATAATTTATTTTTAATACCTCAAAAATATTAATTATAAACCTATGAACCACCTCCCTATTAAATTAATATCAATATAAAATTTAAATTTCTACTCGAGCAACTAATTTTTTGGATTTGAACGTGCGCAAACACTAATCCAAAAAATTTGGTGTTAATTTAATATTATAATATGTTAATTTTTTATGCTTTAAAACATTGTTTTGGACAAAATCATGACTTTATAATAATTGGATAGATCAAGATTTTGAAACAAAGATTTATTTTATTTTATTTATTTTATTTATTTAGGTTATCTTGTAGACGATATATATATATATATAGTCATCATTTCAAAAATTTAGAGAACTTTAAAATATTAAATTAGTTATTATTATTATTATTATTGTCTACTTGGTTGCATGATGAATTTAATTCAAATTTAAATCTCTTTTGCTAATTTCTTTTTTAAAAAATTATTAAATTTGCACATTTTGTTATTTATTCAATAATTGATTGCAATTAATCATAAAGGCTGAATAAGATATTAAGAAAAAAAAAACACTTTAAAAAGTAAAAATAGTCGTTTTAAACGTGGATGGAAATAAATAAAATTAAAATAGGCATTTTTTTAGTTAAAATAAATATTTATAATAAATATAAGTAAAATTAATAATTTAGTTTAATAATTAGAGTTGGAAGTTTTAGGAACCAATAAACATATAAGATATATAGAGATGATGATTTGAAAAAAAAAATGTATATATATATATATATATATATATATTAACAATCGTGATATATTCATGTTTGTTATATATGCACAAGTTAAAGGTTATTCTGTTCGAGTTCTTTAGAAAGAGTTGTCTCAGCTTCCAGTGTATTATGTACCTACCCATCTGTGTCGGTTTCGAGTATATACACATTCGAGCTTTTCTTGAGAGTACAACATGAGTTATTTTAGCGACAAAGTGCTTGGTACTTGAACATTGGCTCGAGATATTTTCTCTATCCCTTCTTATCCTGAAAAAAAAAATGGTACCTTGCGTCCTTAAACCGATAACTATTTTTCGACTAACCTAACCTCCTCTGTCTCTTGGAATTAATAAGGGGTAGTACAGAAATATTCATATAATTGGAGTAAAAATATTAATTATTTATTTTAAAAAGAATATGGTGAACAAAAAAAAAAGAAAAACAAATAAACGGTAACCGACAGAGGAAGCAGAGCAAGGCGCGGAAGGTGCGTGTAAAGGAGTATAAAGAGCTTGGAATTTGAAGCCAACGTAAAGTCCACGGCCCCACAAGATTCTCTACCCACCACCACCACCACCGCCATTACCAATTTTTCTTCAGCACAGTCTTCATTTTCATCTTCTTCCTCAACCCTCCGTTTCTCAATCCCTCTCTTTCTCTGCAGGGCCCCACTCTCACCAACCTCCACAACGTCAATTTCAAGGTATTTTCACTCTCCCTCGAATCGAATCGAATCGAATCGAATCGAATCGCAGTTCTTTCTCGCTTTTTTTTGAATTCTATCTGCGTACGTATCTTCAGCTTCCTTGTTCCAATTTCTTCAGTTTTCTAGTTGATTGTTCCTTGGTTTTTGGTCGGCGGTTCCGTCTAGTGAAGTTGTATGTATATCTGATTCCATCGTTGAATACGCCTTGTGCATCTAGTTTAATTTGTTCTTTCGATTAATTTGAATATGGTGTCTGATTGCTTTTTCGACCTTGAGCGTGATTTGAGGGCTTTGATGTTTGGTTAGTTGATGAATCGAGCAAATGATTTGAATCCGTGTTTTGCCGATTTAAGTTTTGGCGTCAATGCTCAACATTTCATCTTCTGATGGATGTGACTTTCGATCCTGGAAGGATCTTCTTCAACTTTTCTTTTCCCCACTGTTTTATAGTCAGTTTTCTTGTAGGACAATGTTTTTGTTTTGTTTAAACTGTCCAAAACCAGTTATAGAAACTTGGATTCAAGTAAAATATATTTTACTCGTGATTTTGTTTACAGGTGTCATTGTTTGAGCAATGCTTTTACTATAAAATTAACAAATTCGTAAGCTAAGATACATCGAATTTGATGTAATGTAAGTTCAAATTTTCAATTCTTCTTTGTGAAGATTGACTCTGGAGGATTTGGTAGGTTGGCCATTGTTGTCTCCTTTCCCTTCTGTTTGTCTGTATTTCCCAGATTCTCCATTTGGCCACTGATTTGATTTCTATTTTATTGAGATAATTTAGAAAGATTGATATGACGACATTTTCTTAATTTTACAGAAAGATCTCGTCGTTGTAACTCAATTCATCCATGCTTATCCAACGTTCTTAATCAAAATTAATCAGCGATCCTTTTTACTTTTGTATGATAAACATCAAGCTGTTTTTGATAAATTTCTGGAAAATGATAGTTGAAAATGGGAAGCAAGGCACCAAGCTGGGCTGATCAGTGGGGTTCAGGCAATTACGGAGTCGAAGACGACGATAAGATGGTGGCGAAGAAAGGGAGCGGCAATGGCAGTAGTAGCAAGAAGATGACAGAGGTAAAGGCAGCAGCCTCAGCTGGATTTGTGAAGGCGAAGGCTGTCGCAGCTGTAGGTGCTCAAAAAGTGAAATCTGGAACTTCAGTAGGCATCAAATGGGTCAAGAATCAGTACCAGAAAAAGGTCTCCAAATGACTCTACAAATTCATGTCTCTAAGCATTGACCATTTTTTCTTTAACTTTCTCTCAAACCCATCTTGTCATCTGATAATTATTTGGTTTCCTACATTTTGTCAAACTCATCAATCGATCTAAAAAAGTAGACAGATTTTTCAGTGAACCAGATTGACAAGTATCATGCCATAAATTCCCATTCTTTACAGCAGACTTTTGAATGACGAAAATGAGTCTACTCGTTTTTCATCAATTAAACTATACATAAAGCTTGCATTTGAAGGTACGAAACAGAGTCCGCTGATGGGGGAGGGAGTGTTATGGATCATGAACTTCTACGATGGTATGATATTGTCCACTTTGAATATAAATTTTCATGGTTTTGCTTTTGGTTTCTCCAAAAGGTCTCGTACTTATAAACTTATGATGGATCCTTTAATTAGCTGACGTGAGATTCCTCTCCCAACAATCCTTCCCTCGAACAAGAAGAGCAGATATTGATCCTTCCCTCTTCCCATCTTTTATACATGTTTGCTTAGGTCATGCATTTTCAGCACGCTCCGAACATTAGCAGATATTGTTCTCTTTGAACTTTCTCTATAAGGACTTCTCCTCAAGATTTTAAAACGCATCTCAAAAAAGATAATATGTACTAGCGGAGGGCTTGAACTGTTACAATAGCCCTCTTGAACTCAAGTGTGAGACACAAAAGAACGAGCAAGCGAGCACAATAGAAAGGAGCGGGCATCATTAAGGGACTCTCACTTCTTTGAAGCGAGCGCGTCTCGGTGGGCTTCTTAAAACACTGCCTTCTTTAATATCGGAACCCACACAGAAAGGAGAGGATTAAGGCTAAATATAAAAGACTAAACGCATCTTAATCATGGTTTAGCAAGTGATTAAACATCACAAATTTGTGTATTGGTCAAATGGGGTTGGCCCAGTTCATATCATTTGGGCTCTGCTCATCAGACATGTATAGCAACCGTGAAGATAAACAGCATGTGATTGAAATTGAAAAGTTTAGGGTATAAAAAGAAAAGAGAGGCTAAAGTTGGAGGGGTTTGTTAAGAGAATGAGAAAAAGGGTAAAGAAAAGGAGACATTTCTGGGTCTGGAGTCAATTCCAGATCCAGTTAGGAGTAGCAGGAATAAATTTGGCAACAACCTTCCAATGAAAAGGAGAACCCTCCATTAATGGCGTTAGCTACAATGGCTTAAACCACACGTTAGCTACAAAAGAAAAACAGAGCGGGTGGTGTTGAAAGTTGTAGGAACCAAAGAGAGTAAAAGAAAGATTCTGTGTTGTTTGTTTGCTTAATGAGCATTGCATTAATGGTGAATGAACAGAGCCAAACCAGACATCCCTTAGCCTCTCCGTTTCCCCCTCTGCCCATCATTTATAAATGCCTTCATTCAATGCTCTCTCTCTCTCTCTCTCTCTCTCTCTGTGTGTGGCCCTCTTCTTCTTCTTTAATTAATATTCCAACCTCCTTCCTTGTTGGGTTGTTTGAGACTTTAATGCTTCTTCGTTAATGCACTCACTCACCCATTTGGATCTTCCCTTTGCCTTCTTAAACATTTCCTCTGTTTCTCTCACTTAGAATCTCTCTCTCTCTCTCTCTCTCTCTCTCTCTCTCTCTCTCTAGAAAAAGGAAGGCAGTGTCTCTTTGTGTTGTTACTGAGACATTGTGGTCTGCAGGAGACAAACTTTTCCAGGTGGAATTTCACTGTCTCTGTCTACTCAGAATCCCCATGGTTCTTGGGTAAGTTTCCATGGATCAAAAGGTAAGCGTGGTGTGGTGTGGTGGGATTTTTTAGAACGAGATGTTGGTTCGGTTCAATAAGAAAGCAGTGCTCTGCTTAACTTGTGTTCTACTTTTTTATTGAGCCGTGCCAATATCACGTGTCGTAATTTTGCTTATAATTTATATGGTTTATAATAACATTGTCATGGTTAGTTTTTGTTTGGGAGAGTGACATGAAATGGACATTGTTTTGTCAGTGTTTGAATGTCTGAAAGTCTCAAGATCTTGTCGTTGTGGTTGCTTTGCCTGAAAGGTTAAGAAGCTGAAAGACAACGATTCTGAGTTTTAGCATGTTGTTTTGTGTTGTCTTCTCTTCTTTCAGATTTCTGCTACCAATTTTGGTTCCACCATTCTGCCTTGAGCTGGCAATGCAGAGAACCAGAGCAGAATGTAATCTACTATTTACCTGTGCGGAGAATTTCCTTTTTATGGCAAAGCTTATCTTTTTTTTTTTTGCCTTTCATGGTTTATCATTTTTTTGTTGAGTCGAACAAAACATTCTTTATAAGGGTATACAACTTCTTTTGAGTAGACACATTTCAAAACTATAAAACTGACAACGATACGTAACTGACAAAAATAGACAATATCTACTCATAGTAGATGGGTCTGGACTGATATAGTTTATAATTCTTCTCCCCCTTTCAAAACTAGTTAGAATAAGCAAATTTTCGAAACGAATAAGACACTGATGCTTGACTACCTTTTAAGTCGTGATCGTTTGGTTGTTTTTATTATCACGTCTTCATGACAATAGGGAATTATTAACTTACAAATTGGCCCTCATAGCCACAAAGAATTTGTGTACTTTTATGTTTCAGCTGCTGATTTAGCCAGCCCTCAGAAAAAATGGAGGTGGCTAGTGCAGCGCTCTCTCTCTCTCTCAATCAGTTATTTTAAGTCTCTGGGTTCGTACAAGATTAGCAAGCTTTCTAGTACAGACAACAGCTCCCAAGTAGCATTTCAGAAAGTGGCACTCCATAGTACATTCTCGCCTTCTCCGCACCGTCGATGGACTTCCTTAATCCTCTCTGCAGACTTGCAAATTCCGCTGCAACTCCAATCGAACGAAGCAACGCAAATGTTTCCTGCCTGAGCCTTCCACTCGCAATCTGCACAAGAAGTTTGTGTGAGATCACACATCGGTTGAAGAGGGAAAAGAAACATTCTTTATAAGGGTATGGAAACCTCTTCTTATTTGACGCGTTTTAAAACCTTGATGGAAAACCTGAAAGGAAAAGCCTAAAGAGTATAATATTTGCTAGCGGTGGAGTTGGACTGTTACTTGGTTGACTTAATGATACCTTCACATCAACAGATGGCAGGTAGAGTTTGATTCTAAATCAGCAGTCTTAGTGACAGGCCAACTGCATACCAAACTTCATCAGCCATTTGAACTGGTTTTTCAATAATACGATCCCGAAGGAAATTCTTATTAGCTGGTTAATGTAACCTTGATTTTTTGTCAATATTTGCGGCTCTAATTCTATTCAATTCTATTATGATTATGGTATGCAGTATCTTTCTAAGTGGGAAAGAAAGGATAGAAAGAAGCTGAGGGCCAACAAACACTGGATTTGACTTCTGAACCAATATTCTCAGCAAAATGGTTAGTAGGGTACCAAATTAGACCTCACTGAAAGTTGTCTTCCATGGACAAGTTCGTTGTTCTCGCACGTCGTTAAAAAAAATTGTGGGAAAACATTACCTGGTGGAGTGCCACAGCAGAGTCTCCGATCATCGATATGCTCGACATCGAGTCCAATAAACCAGGATCCCAAGGAGACATCCTCGTTAGCATACTTGTGTAGAAGATGTCTGAGATAAGGTAAAATAGACGAGCATTTGTGAAAATACATAAACGTAGAAAGCCAAAGACCATCTCTCAAATACATGAAGTGTAGAAGATTACTGGTTTATTGAAATGTAAGAAGCCAACTCCTTTGAGATGGCATATAGTTGTCCAGTCGCATGACGAAAATACTTGTTTCCAGCTTCTCCGAATTTCCAATATTCAGGCTCATGGTATCTCACTCCCCTGAATGATAGTTGATTAAGTTTTAGCTCAACATTGATCATAAAGGGAGAAGCAAAAGGAGAACGTATCTCACCTCTGTGAAAGCACAGGGCCAGATTTCATGCATCCGATGTATACTCGTGGCTTCGTTCGATGTCTGACTAATGTTTCACCGAGCGTTCCTGAGCCAAAGGATCGAAATGCATCAAGGAAACTTGATTTCCATTCCTTTATATTCTACATTGCGTTCAGAATTAGCAAACCAATATTAACATGTTCAGAATTAGCATACCAATATTAACATGAACATCATCATCGACTTTCACGTAAAAGTCTGCATCCCATAAAGCAACAGCTGTCGCAAAGTATATTTTAGTTTTTGCTGATAATTCGAGGTAACCTTCGACGTGGTCCTGCTCACGAATGACGTAAATAAGTGTAACATAATCATCACTCTATTATAACTTTAAACACGAGGAATTCAAGAAACTTTGGAAGATAGGTACAATACATTACCAGCCTAAGGAGATCTCCATGCTTTTTATCTTCTGCTTCAACAGCTCTGTCAAGAATACCTCCTGAAGTGACACTATATAAAAGAAGGGGAACTTTCTCAATAAGCAAAAGAGTCTCAGCAACTCAAAGGCATAATGTTACGTAGATCAGAGAATAAACTCGGGTTGTTCACAAGTCTTGACTTCCATTAAAAGAAACTAAGTAGTCTAAACTCAATTAAGAAAGAAAATGCGTGCTAAGTGTCAATTCTGGTGAGATCCCACGTTCATTAGAGAAAGAAACGAAACATTCCTTATAAGAATGTGAAAACCTCTTCCTAACAAACGCGTTTTAAAACCGTGAGATTGACAGCGATACGTAACGGGCTAAAGAGGACAATATCTACTAGCAGTGGGCTTGGACTCTTACAAATGATATTAAAGTCAAACACCGGGCGGTGTACCAATGAGGACTCTGGGTCCCCAAGAGAGGTAGATTGTGAGATGCCACATCGGTTGAAGAGGGGAACAAAACATTCTTTATAAGTGTGTGAAAACCTCTTCCTACCGGTGTAACAATGAGGACTCTGGGTCCTCAAGGGAGGTGGATTGTGAGATGCCACATCGGTTGAAGAGGGGAACAAAACATTCTTTATAAGTGTGTGAAAACCTCTTACTAATAGATGCGTTTCAAAACTGTGAGGCTGACAGCGATACGTAATGGGATAAAGCAGACAATATCTAGTAGCGGTGGCTTGCGCTGTTACTCTTCTTAAACAATCTTTTACAGCAAATCAATATTCAGAATAAAGGTACTCAGCTATGGTAATTTCCTTGAGAAGAAGGTAAAGTATTTAAACGAATGAAGCATACTTAAGCATGCCATTATTCAGTGCCACCTAATTTGAACTTGACATCTAAGGGAATTTGAGGAGGATAGGAAAGCGACCTGTGGCCAATGACAAAGCGAACAATGATGCCCTTTTCTTCTTCCAACTTCCTTCTTTTTTCACCTTTTTTTTTTTTTTTGACAAAATGCAAGAACAGAAGCAACAATTCAATGAAAGTAATATGAATGGTATGAGATCAACTAAAATGAGAAAACAGATTAACATAATCAGAACGAATAATCCGCACCTTGAGGCATCCAGGTAGCCCGAACAGAATCTCTTCTTTTCCTGCTGCTAAAGGCAGTATTGATTCCTACAACCATTAAATACTTTCTTCTTCCAGATCTATCTATTTGCTTTGAATCTTCTGATAAAGGAGAACCGCTTTGGATCGATTCGTGTACCGACTTCGCAGCAGCTAATTCCATCTCTAAGTTAGAAATTGTCTTATCTAATGTGCTGCATTAGAACACCTTGTGGGTTAGTCATAGTTAAAGTGCATTCAGTCCAACAAAATAACATAATCACTTACTGTATAGCATCACGAGTCTTGAAAACCTTGCCAAAAATGTCTTTGGATGAAAAATTGACTTCCTGCTGCTGTAACTACAGAAATCCAGAGAAGAATTCAATGTGGATGCCAAAGAAATTACATTAGCAGGTTCATTATAGCACTGGAGAAGTAAGAGAAATTTGGTGATGCATACAGATTTGAGGCCACACCCCTCTGAAGCTAATTTCAATTCTTCAGCTTCCACCGACGTTGTTCGTGCCATACCTTTATGTTCAGGAATGGTCCACATTCTGCAAGAAATTCCATCTTCCTCAAAACAATTAGATTTGGTAATCAGCCAAGTTTCAGGGGGGGAGAAAGTTCTTGGTACTCAATGATTTCATTGAACACAGACACAGGAGCTTCCAGAAGTACTAGAAATACAGTGATAATAGCAAACATTGTCTAGAAATTGCTAGTAATAGTAAATCCTAAGCTATTGAATCACAGAAGGAAAGAGGAAAAAGAAGAAAACATGAGACCAACCAAACTTCCATTCATTATTAGGAGAGAGAAACCAAAAGAAAAAGAAGAGAACAAAATTTCCATAGATGCTCCCTTTTGGATCATCCGAGTAAAGTAGTCATAAAAAGAAGATAAATATTCCCAAATATCATGATCGAGAGGGGTAGGCTTTTTGTTTTCCCCAAAATCGGAGAGAAAATGAACTTAGAACAACTTAAAATATCAACACACATCAATAACAATCCCAGAATCGAAAATTAACCACGAAATCAAGAAGGAAAAAGAAGAACAGAAACAGGAATTCGAAGTAAATAATCCGAGTCGCAAACCTATTAGTGAAGAGCATTCCAGAGAAAAAGCTCCCGAAGCAAAGGAACAGAGTCCATTTCTGAGTTACAACACTCGTTGAAGAATGATGATCGGCCTTGCTTTTCCAAGACATTTTTTCCTCCAAGAGAAGAAGCAAAAGAAATCAAGCGAAGAAAAGCGCCAAATGGTTGTAGTTTCTGCGAGCAAAAGGAATTTGAAACAGAGATAGAGAAGAAGGGTTAAGTATCAGAAATCAGAATAAAGGCACTCCCCTTGTTTATCTTTCTCTCTACTCCTAATTTGTTCGTTTCTTCGTCACTGAGCTTTGCCTCTCTCTCTCTCTCTCTCTCTCTGAACACTGTATTTGCAGAGACTGCAAGTTGAAGTGAACAGAGGAGAGGTAAGAGAGAAGACTGCCATGCCGTCATCTTTCTCGATACTACCAAATTACCAAACTGTCCTCACTCTTGAGTTTATTATACACCTTATTTTTTTAATCAAAATTAAAAAAATTTAATTACCAATTTATGTCGACTTTTAAATTTAATTTGATGGGTATAAAATTAAAAATTAGAATTACTAATGACGCTTTTCTTGTTATACCCCTGTCACTTTTGGCCATACTGGCTTACATGATAAGGGCATGATTGCCATTGTACCAATAAAAATTAATAAGAATGGCTACCCAGCCAATGGGGCATGGAGAATTTATTTCTTCTCATAAGCAAATATATGTTGGGACAATTTTGCCCAAGATGGCATTAATGCTTATTTATTTATAAATCCACAATTTCACAATCTACTAGACATGACCTAAAATAGTAATTTAACTTAAAAATCAAGTAAAATAATCTACCTTTTCCGTACAAGAGGAAGCGACGCGCGTTTGAACTCACCTCTCCTCGGTAACCAACGTATCGTGGTCATTTCCCGCCAAAATGAAGGAATTTTGGATGCATATTATTTAGTTTAACATTTCGAATTAATTTCGCATCACACATTATATAAAACCGTTCTCTTCTCCTTCTCTGTTCGTTCGATCACTCTCCCTCTCTTTCTCTACCAGTCCGCCTAATTCTAGAAAGCCACCATGAGAGCTCTGAAGAACGCCGTTGTCACTCACAAGAAGCCTAACGCAGAGTAATCCTCTTCTTCTTGCTGATTTGATCTTCTTGTTTTAGTTTTTTTTTTTTTTTTTTTTCTTTGTCTTGAATAAGTTTTCACATTCTTTGTATATGTTTCTTATCTTCTCCTGTACGATTAGTTTCTTTGATTCTGCAAGCTCTCCTCAGTTGCGATGTTGTACTCTCTGTCTCTGTATATTTGTGTTCTTGTGCTTTCTAGGTAATGTACGTCCATTTTTTTTTTCTACTATTTTGTAATGTTTTGCCTCTTTGTATATTTGTAATTGAGATGAACTTCACCGCATGCGTTTGTTTCTAAATCAGTTTTGTTAGTTTTGTTTTCCTACACGAGGCTTCTTCACTTCTTTGAACCTCAACTATTCCACTGATATTATTTCCTTATTCTGCTCTCAATCGTTGTTTCGGAATTAAATCAAATAACTGTTGTAACTCTTGTATTTTCCGTACGATTTGGCTCATTTGAATGTGCTCCTGAAGTTTTTATGCAACTTGCCATCTCCTTTTCATGATGTGTGATTTTATTACTGATATACTGTCCGAAGGATGCTGAAAAAGAGGAAAGCTGAGATGAAATCCACGAAAAGCAACAAAGCCATGAAGAAAGACCAGAATGCTCCTAAACGTCCAGCCACAGCGTTCTTCATTTTCATGTAAGTATAATTTATAATTTGGCTCTAGTGTTAGATAGAATCTGCTTTATTTTAAAACCTTTCTTTACACTCTAGCTTGCATTATATTTATTCGTTCTGATTTCGATTTCTTGTTTTGGCAAATGATAGGGAGGAATTTAGAAAGACGTTCAAGGAGAAGTTTCCTGATGCAAAAGCTGGTCCAGCTGTGAGATTTAATACTCTTGTTTTAATCAGCATACCTTTCTATTTATTCCTCCACTTTTATTTAAATACGACCGAGTGGATGATCAGAAGACTTGTCGAGTACTTAGCCAGATTTGTGGCTATCTGTGTTTCGTTATTTTGCAGGTTGGTAAAGCTGGCGGTGAGAAATGGAAATCAATGTCTGATGCTGTAAGATTATGATCACTTATTTTTGGACTATTTCATAGAAAATTAGTTCGTGACTAAACAGTTATTAGTGAGTAACTTTAAGAATAAATGATTTTGTAATAAGATTGGAAGCTAATTGTTGTACTTTAGTTAAAAGATTGTTAACGTTTTACACTACGTGTTTGCTTCGCTAGTCATCAGAATTATTAACGATACAAGTTTGTGGTACTTGTTTTTCTTCCTCAGGAAAAAGCTCCTTACGCTGAAAAATCTTTGGGACGGAAGGCAGAGTACGAGATAGCTCTTGAAGTGTACAAGAAGAAACTCGTAACTCTATTCTCTTCTCTCATTTCGTTCCTTCGGCTTCACTTTGTCTGAACATCACCTGGTTTCATTTATTATCTGTTTGTCCCTATCTCTCTTCTCTAAGATCTCATGGTTTTCAGAATTGCTCTGTGGCCGCTGAAGCTGAAGTTGAATTGTCAACAGAATCACAGAAATCAACCTCTGATGTCCGTGATGACGCAGAGCAAGAAGCTAGCTCTAGCTCTTAGGTATTTTTTTTCCTATCTAAAGTTGTCATACACAAATGCACATGCATGCTAAAGCACAGGCGTGTGCCATATCATCTTCCCTTTGTTCTTCTAGATGTTGATTTTGTCTTATACCGTTGCAAGCAGCTGATATTTGGCTTCCTACATCATCCGCCAAGATTTGCAGAACTTCAGGACCCTTGGAGGTAACAGAATTTCATATATTTTTAAATAAAAGTTGCATGATTGTAGACAAGAAGCTAGCAAGTGCAAAGAGAGTCGAGAGGAAGCTAGAAGAAATTGCACAACTCTTTTAACAATTTTAGAACAAAATTAGGATTTTCCTTGGATGCAGTTGTATATTCTGCGTACTTCTCTGCTTTGGTGGTGAACTGAATGTTTCACTTCTCTCTGGTTAACAAGGGTGCATTCCGGAAGATTGGAGTAGATCGACTTTGATAAGAAATTTAGAAAATATAAGGATTTGAAACTTATCAAAACAATAGATAAAATCCAACTTTCACATTAATTTTTTTAATTCTTTTTTTAAAAAAACATTTGTATTTTTAGTTATTTTTTTAAACATTATATACATAACACTATATTTAAATTTTGAAAAACTTGAATTTTAAAAATATATATAAAAAGCAGGCAACAATAACGTGTTTACAACTTTTAATTTTAAAACAAAAAATCAACGACTAGTTTGCTATCAAATATGTCTCCAAGAATTTCTTACTAACCATCATTTAATTTTGAACCAACAAGTCAGAGATGCATAATTTTCTTACCAAGAGAAAAAGGAGAGAACATACTACTAATAATAATCATTATATTATTATTATTGAAAAAGAGTTTAGTGATTGTCGGCTTATTACTATTAATCCATGAACAAATATTGTTCTATCAAATATTAATATAAAGCCTCGACAGCAAAAACAATCGAAGTCAAACCCTTATCCCACTTGTACAAATGGATCGTTTTTTTTTAAATAATAGGCAAAATTTGGAACCTTTGTTAAATTTAAAAAAAAAAAAAAACAATTCTTTTTAATATATCTCAGTTGATTATACTATACAATCTAACATATTCTTCTGCTATTTGGATAAATTATATATAAGAAAGAAAGAAAAAAGATTCCCCTTCTCAAATCTCGAATCTCAAGTACACCTGTTAATAAATCTTTATTCTATATTTTTGTCTAAAACAATTAATTTGTCACTTTCTTCTCCTACAATACAGCTGGAACCATTTTAAAATTTTGAATTTCTATTAAGTTCGCAGGTTTAAACCAAGATATCAGTAATAAATCAATATTTGAAAAAAAATATATTAGTTATGAAATATATATTTATATTTGTTAATATTTTTACCAATAATTTGATTAGTAATATATTTTATTTTATTCCGAATTTATATTTTCTTTATTGGTAAGTATTAGTTAGTAATTTGTTTAAACTTGTGAATAGCAATAAATATGGAACTTTCCATCCCAATTTTATTTCTAGTTTTTTTTTCAAATCTATCTCCAATCTCAATCTCGGTAAAGTTGAACAGTTCGACTACCCAACCCACAATCTCAATTTGGGTAAAGTTTAAGAGTTAACTACCCAACCTGTTGCAACAATTTTGGTGTTTTAAAGATGGGTGAGAATAAGATTACAAGTTCATGTTTTAAAATGTAATTATCCCACCTATTTAAGGGTAATTAAATAAATTAGGAAAAATTACGAAAATTCGGTTCAGCATTTTCTTCCTTCTTGTTATGGTTCTCTCTTATAAATTACGAAAATTGCTGTATGGTATTGTATCATCACCACGTGTTATTACAGAAATTTATGGATCTTCCTCATCCAATCAGAAATTGCAGTTGAAAACAATGCAAATGGTCCTCCCTCCCCTCCCTCCTATGAAGGTACCACTGTTGTTAGTCGTTATGCGTTTCTTCAAGTGTTTGTGATGCGTACTTCTTTGACTCACTGTGAAGTTCCGTTTTCAAAGTAGATTATAATGCTGAATTTGTAATTCAATATGATATGTTCTTTCAGTTTGATTCAGTGATTGGAGTGTGGTTCGATGGCTCTCGAGGAAAGAAACCTTGCGGTTCAGTGATTCTTTGCTTCGACGAACAGATGAGGAAGAGGAGAGAAATTTTGTGTTTATTTTCTGTGAACTTGCAGTTGTTTAGTCTGTTCTGTAACAGTGGTGATTCGGTGGACTTTGTCGGAGAACTGCTCGGAGTTGTAAGCATCGATTAACAATGATTGGTGGGATCATCGGCGGAACCAGCACCACGTTGTTAAACAGGTTTTGGGCGTCAATCGGATACGTGCATTAATGGGCAACAGTAAGTTTCTTTTATCAATCCTTAGAGCTTTTTGGTTATGGAAGTCAATTTTTCTTCTCTTTTACGTTCTTTGGTTTTGCGTTTGTTTAGGATGATATGTTTTTCTGGAAAGTAAACCAATGGCTTCGTTTTGTTTTATCATTAATAATATAGGATTTGAATGAGTTCCTCGACAAGATGTGCTCAATCCCCCTTGACTTGTTTTCCTTGTCTTCCTCTGTACTTATTATTGTCCTGTTTACTATAGATGATTTTAATGAAATAGCCCGATTGTGTTAGGAACCACTATCCCCTATCGTAGTATAATATTGTCCACTTTGAGTATAAGCTTTCGGGGCTTTATTTTTTGTTTTCTCCAAAGGCCTGGTACCAATAAAAATGTATTCTTTACTTATAAACTCATGATCAACCTCTTTATTAGTCGATGTGGGACACCCCTCCTAATAATCCTCCTCTCGGACAAAGTACACCATAGAACCTCCTCTAAGGCCTATGGAGCCCTCGATCAGCCTCCCCTCAATCGAGGTTCGACTCCTTTTCTTTGGAGCCCTCGAACAAAGTACACTCTTTGTTCGACACTTGAGGATTTTATTGACACGGCTAAGTTAAGAACATTACTCTGAGACCATGTTAGAAATCACAACTCTCTACAAATGGTATGATATTGTCCACTTTGAGCATAAGTTTTCATAGTTTTACTTTTGGTTTTCAGACCTCATATCAATAGATATGTATTCCTTACTTATAAAATAATCCCATCCGTTTATTCATTAGGAGGTCTATAACAGAAGTGGCAGTAGGTAGTTCTGTAATGAAACTTGTAGGTGTAATGCATGTTCTAATGTGGGCTGCGTTCTTGATCTCCTTCTCTTCAATTAAAGTTTTCCAGGTTATCACCAAAAGCTCTTTGCCTATTCAGCACTCTCCGGCTCTGTGAAAGCTTGCATTAGTCAGCTTTGAGTCTTCCTGGTCAAGGCTCGCTCATGGAGAGCTTATTAATTCTTACATTGATTGGTTCAATATGGGCATGTCTTGCTGGTTCTGCATGTTGCCAAAGGCCAGCAGTTGTGAACATTGGTGCAGTTTTCACTTTTGATTCAGTTATAGGAAGAGCCGCGAAGGTGGCAATGGAAGCTGCAGTTTCTGATGTTAATGCAGATCCTTCCATTCTCAATGGAACAAAGCTGAATTTGGTCATGGCAGACACTCATTGCAATGTTCTCTTGGGCTTTATTGGAGGTACTTCACTACACACAACTTCATTCATATTATATTAGAGCATTTTGGCGACATTTTTTGAAATTTAGTATTGGAATTCTTATTCTATATTGAATTTTTTTGATGTCTTCTTGTCTTACGTTACACTTTCTGACTTCTGCCCCCATGTGTGGCAGCTTTCCATGTTCTTGAGAAAGACGTGGTAGCCATCGTTGGGCCTCAATCTTCAGTTGTGGCTCATATGGTTCTACAGATTGCTAACAATCTCCAAGTGCCTCTTATATCATATGCTGCCACCGATACAACTTTATCTGCTCTCCAATTCCCCTTTTTTCTACGGACTACTCACAGTGACTCCGATCAAATGACTGCATTAGCAGAATTAATCGACTTTTATGAGTGGAAAGAGGTGATCATGATCTTTGTAGATGATGATTATGGTAGAAATGGAATATCCACTTTAACTGATGAACTTGACAAGATGTTTAAAATTTCTCATAAAATACCCTTACCTTCTCTGTTTCATCTCAGAGAAATCACGGACATACTCAATAAATCCAAGCTGCTTGGCCCTCGTGTCTATGTTGTTCATGTCAATCCTGATCCTAAATTAAGGATCTTCAAAATAGCTCATCAACTTAATATGATGACTAGTGATTATGTGTGGCTGGCAACAGATTGGCTTTCTACTACCTTAGATTCAATTCTTCCCATGAACAAATCCTCTCTAAACATCCTTCAAGGAGTGGTTGTTCTTCGTCAACATACTCCTGAATCCAGCCAAAAAACAACATTATGGTCTCGGTTAAGGAATTATTCATTGAATGTCTATGCTCTTAGTGCCTATGATACCATTCAAGTACTTGCACGCTCAATCGATAAGTTTCTGAATGAAGGTAGGAGCACTACCTTCTCTTTGAAGAATAAGTTTCATGATTTAAATACAACTAAAATGCCATTGGGGAAGCTCAAAGTATTTGATGATGGTGCTCTTCTTTTGAGCATATTGTTGCAGACAAAATTTACTGGTTTAAGTGGTCGGTTCGAGTTCAATTCGGATCGGAATATCTTCAGCAGAGGTTATGAGGTGATTAATATCGATCAGACCGGGTTGCATACAGTTGGTTATTGGTCAAATATCACAGGCTTTACAATCCAATCACCTGAAACTCTGAAGCAGAAACGAATTAGTTATACTCATCTAAACCAGACTCTTGGCAATGTTACCTGGCCTGGTGGGAAGACAGCAAAACCACGTGGATGGGTGATTGCAGACAATGAAAGACCGTTGATCATTGGAGTGCCACTTCGAGTAAGTTTCGTTGAATTTGTTACAGTAAGCAATGGAAGCAACAAGAACATTGAAGGATATTGTATTGATCTGTTCAATGAAGCAAGAAAGCTGGTCCCGTATGATGTTCCTTACAGATTTATACCTTTTGGTAATGGCTACTCCAATCCTTGTTATAACGACCTTGTGAACAACGTTCCCAACGGTGTAAGTAAACATTACATTTGTTAGGTTATAGAGTCTGCTGCTTATTTATAGCTTATTCAACCATTATACCTAGTAAAACTATAAGTTATATATATAGTGAACCGAACCATATATATACGCTTAGATAGTAAGTCATCAATACAAAACCTTTAGTCAATATTCCTCCCTGTATTTTCTCTCTTCTGTTTTTTTTTTTTTTTTTTTTTGTTGATCTAGATCAAATATGTGCATTGTTGTTGCGTGATCATAACCATATTATCTACTTGTTTGTTGTCTAAAGAGAATGAAGCCTTTACTTTCTCTTGTTTTTTCATTGTGATAGATATTTGATGCAGCTGTTGGAGATATTGCAATTGTAGCCAACCGCACAAGGATTGTGGATTTTTCTCAGCCTTTTGCTTCTACTGGTCTTGTTATTGTGGCTCCAATCAAAAATTCAAAATCAAATGCTTGGGTTTTCCTTAAGCCATTTACAGTAGAGATGTGGTGTGTTACCTCGGCGTCGTTTTTTATGATCGGCGCGGTCATATGGCTTCTTGAGCATCGAGTAAACGATGATTTCCGTGGTCCACCAAAGAGGCAGCTTGTGACAGTAATACTGTAAGTGATCTGAAGGTTGTTGGCTTATTATTCAGTAAATGGTTGATACACATTTCCTTTACAAATAAGTTGGTCTTTGAAAATGTTTCCATCTTGCAGGTTCAGCTTCTCAACCTTGTTTAAAACAAACCGTAAGATATCTGTATTTTACTTTTGATTCTTCTATTTGTTGTTTCGTTTTCTTGTGTTCTATAATAAATGGTTGAGGATGGTTGGGAGGGAGTCCACGTTGGTTAATTTAGGGAATGATCGTGGGTTTATAAATAAGGAATACATCTCCATTGGTACGAGGTGTTTTGGGAAAGCCTAAAACAAAGTAATGAGAGCTTATGTGCAAAGTGGACAATATCATACCATTGTGGAGAGTCGTGATTTCTAACATGTTATCAGAGTCAAGCCCTTAACTTAGTCATATCAATCGAATTCTCAAATGTCAAACAAAAAAGTTGGGACCTTCGAAGGTGTAATCAAAAAGTGTCGAACAAAGGGTGTACTTTGTTCGAGGGCTCTAGAGAACGGAGTTGAACCTCAATTAATGGGAGACTGTTCAAGGGCTCTATAGGCATTTAGGGAAGCTCTATAGTGTACTTTGTTCGTGGGGAGGATTGTTGAAGATTGTTGGGAAGGAGTCCCATGTTGGCTAATTTAGGAAATGAACCTGGGTTTATGAGTAAGAAATACATCTCCATTGACATGAGGCTTTTGAAGAAAGCTCAAAACAAAGTCATGAGAGCTTATGCTCAAAGTGGACAATATCATACTATTGTAGAGAGTCGTGGTTCCTAACAACAAAGACGGTCTAAAATAAGAAGAAACAGAATCATCAAGTGGGCTTCATACGGAGCAAGTTCAACTCGAAGTCGGACTTTTAACTAGGACTATATAAGAGAAATCAAGCTCCAACAGCTTATCATTTAGTCCACTCTATTCTCACTATGTTATGATTATAAATAAGAACAAATTTATATATTCAAAAAACGAGAATCAGGCTTATTAATATTTCTGCTTCAATTTACCTAAAAAAAAATACTTGCTGTTATCTACTGTTCACTTGAATTGATGTGGTAAATGTTTGACAAGATTTCTATATTACAGAGGAAGATACTGTAAGTCCACTTGGACGCATGGTAATGGTGGTGTGGCTGTTCTTATTGATGGTTATCACATCAAGCTACACAGCTAGTCTCACTTCAATCCTTACAGTTCAGCAGCTTTCATCTCCCATTAAAGGACTTGATGACTTGATTACCAGTGAACACCCAATTGGGTACCAGGTTGGATCGTTTGCATATAGCTATCTGACCGAGAGCCTTTACCTTCCACGATCGAGGCTTGTACCTCTAGGCTCTCCTGAAGAGTATGAATCAGCACTGTTGAAGGGGCCATTCAAAAAAGGAGGGGTGGCGGCTGTTGTTGATGAACTGCCATATATGGAGTTATTCTTGTCAGGGAGGAACGACTTTGGAATGATCGGTCAGCCATTCACCAAGAGTGGATGGGGATTTGTGAGTACCCTTCTTTAACTACAGCAGGAGATAACTGTGGACATACATTAGTAGGTGAATTAGGACTGCTAGGAGATAACGGTGGATTTATGAGTAGCCTCTTCCTCTAAGACCTATGGAGCCCTCGAATAGCCTCCCTTTAATCAAGACTCGACTCCTTTTCTTTGGAGCTCTCGAACAAAGTACACTCTTTGTTCGACACTTGAGTCACTTTTGACTATATCTTCGAGGCTCACAACTTCTTTGTTCAACGTTTGAGGATTCTATTGACATGACTATGTTAATGACAAGACTTTGATACCATGTTAGAAATCACGAACCTCTTCAATGGTATGATAGACTTTGATACCATGTTAGAAATCACAAACCTCTACAATGGTATGATATTGTCCACTTTGAGCCTAAGCTCTCGTGACTTTGCTTTTAGTTCCCTCAAAAGATCTCATATCAATAGAGATAGTATTCCTTATAAACCTATGATCTTCCCCTTAATTAGCCAATATGAGACTCCCTCCGAATCATTGTGAACAATTATGTCCATTTATAATTTGTTTTATGCTAGATGATTTGAGCGTTAATGTCTGTGCTAATCTTAATTATTCTTGGTACGGTTAGTTTTATGAAGTTTTTTTTTATTAATCATAATATCACTTTGGAGAATCTCTCTCCACGGCTAGGCTACTACGTTTTCTTATTTGAAATTCCAGGTCTGGCTCTAGTGGGAGGTCTGCACGACGGGCTATTAGCTCAGTAGTAGAGCATGCCCCAGATAATTGTGTCATCGTGCCTGGGCTGTGAAGACTCTGAGCCAAAGATAGTTCAACGAGCTCATTAGTGTCTGAGTCTGTCTTTCTCTGGTTTTTTTTAGAAGAATGAATGTTTTCTTTCGATCTCAAAAACTATTAGCTCTGTTGGATTTTAAACTAGTGTCACTGGTTAGTGTAACAGCTCAAGCTCACTGCTAGTAGATAGTATCTGTTTTGGTCCCTTACGTACGGACGTCATCCTCACGCATTTTAAAAATTTTGAGGGAATGCCCGTAAAAGAAAGTCCAAAAAGAACAATATCTGCTAGCGTGGACTTGAGCCGATACAGTTAGTATCCCTATGTTACTCTTTTCATGGAATAGTTGCACTCCATTAATGTAAAACTTTCTACCAGGCTTTTCAGAGAGGATCTCCACTTGCAGTAGACATTTCAACCGCAATTCTAAAGCTGTCCGAGAATGGAAAACTTCAGAAGATCCATGAGAAGTGGTTCTGCAAGAAGGGTTGTCCTGGAGAGAGGAGAAGGAAATCTGAGGCTAACCAACTTCACTTACTCAGCTTCTGGGGTCTATATCTGTTGTGCGGTGCCTTTTCACTCGCTGCTCTTCTCATATTTTTGCTCCGAATCGTTCGACAATTCGCTCGATACATAAGACAGCAGCAGAAGGAATCTTCCCATGCAGAGATGGTATCATCTAATTCAAACTCGAGCTGGATTCATGTCGTATACAAGTTTATCGACTTCGTCGATGAAAAGGAAGAAGCCATCAAGAGACTTTTTCGAAAGAATGATACTCAGAATCAGGCTAACTGATAGCTTATTGATGTGCATTGGAAAGGCTTGAAGGTAAATCTTGCAGATTGGATCTTATGTTAGAAAAATATTATGTATTGTTCTTCCATTGCTGGAAAGTTACCCAAAATTTAGTGTTCATGTAAATAAGACTGCAACATTGAGATCTTAATCACTCCCATGTTTGAATGGTAAAATTCTGTAAGATGAGACAAGTATGATATGTCTGATTGCTATCAGTGTTTCATTCTATATGAAGTGATCAAATTTGGTAAGTTGACATTTAATTAAGTGTATATTAGGATTATGTTGTAAGAGCGTAGAAACCTTCTCCTAGCTGACGTGTTTTAAAGCCTTGATGGGAAACCCGAAAGGAAAAGCACAAAGAAGACAATATCGGCTAGCGGTGGGTTTGGGCTTGAGCTTGGGCTTGAGTCGTTACAAATGGTATTAGAGTTAGACACGGGATGATGTGTCAACCTTCTCACTGTTCCCCGAAGGAGGTGGATTTGGTAGCGGTCCCACATCGATTAGAGAAAGGAACGAGTGCCGCAACCCGGACCCAACCCCGAACCCAACACGAAAATAGAGGGTTGGGTTGGGTTGGGTTGTGAAAATTTTCGAGTTGGGTTGGGTTACCAATCCAACCAACCCGAACTTTTGGGTTGGGTCAAAAAAATCTCCAACCCGACCCAACCCGGACCATACATCCGTAGTTGACCGTGTCTTGGGTACACTAAGTCGGGTGGATTTAAATAAATAAAAAAGAAATAGTTGGTGGGGTCCACACCGTGCCACGTGTTTCCCCTCTCTATACAGTAGGACACGTCAGATATTGGATACTCTCCTATTGACAGCCTCCACTTGGTACCCTCAATCAATTTATTATACTTATTATATTATTTTAAAAACAATTTTTATTATACTTCAAATTTTGTTTTTTAGACAATATTTTAAATTTTATTACTATATATGGTTAATTTTCCAAAAAGAAAAATCACAGCCAATATTTCCTATATAAATTTTAGAAAAAGAAAAAAGAATTTCATAGAGTATTTGTATTCCAACATTTGAATGTGATAATTTTTATATTTGAAAATGTTAAAATTTTAATTGACAGAGAATATATTAACAAAAAAAAAAAAAAATAGTACATAAAAAGATCTTTTATCGAAAAAATATAGAACATAAATGCAAGGAGAGGATAATTTATAGACTGCACCTACCACCAAACTATTTTTTGTACTTAATATTACAAAAATTAAATAAAATAAATTTAAATTTAAAGGAGGGAATATATTATTTTTTAAAATTTAAGTTCAAATAAAAACCCAAATCTCAACTACACAAATGTATTTCATTAATAATAATAATAATAATAATAATAATTTAATATATATTTAAAATTTTTGAAAATATCCGCCAAAGGTACTAAACGTGGATAACAATGACATTTCAATAAATTGTATAATAAATGTGTTTCAGAAAAAAAAAATGCACGGACTAAATTCATTTAATTCAATACTTTAATAATTTGAATTTCTCAACCAATTTCCACCAATTTTTTTTTATTTAACATGAAAATTTTGAATTGACTAGAATAAAATAAATATATTTTCATATAATCATTATTCATAAAGAAAATATAAACTTTTTAAATATATTTGCGTGTGTAAAGTAACGGATATAACTAAATTACATTTCAAGGAATAAAATTATCTTCAATATTATTTTAATAATATAAATTAAGATTCCATAATTCCTAGGTATCTACAATCATTAAAATATTAAACATAAGTTTAACAATAATATAAAAGCGTTGACCTTTGACCCAAGAACTAGAGAAAATAATTTAATACAATAATTACTCTAAAATTTTAACACGAATATTAATTAATTTAAAATAAAATGGTGTTACGTAAACCAAATCTGAACATTTTTTTTTAATAAAAAATATCCTAGACTGCCGTTGACTCAATTAATTTATTATTAACTTTTCCAATTCAAAATTGTTTATTATTTATCAATTACGCATCGTTTTATTATTATTATATATATATATATATATATATATAATTTGCTACGATTGACCTATGGAATACTGTTTCTTGGCGAACACTGAAGAGTGTAAGAACAAGAACTTGAACTTGTAGTTTTCCTATTTTTGAGCTCTGTTTTGATTTCATTTGTTTATAATCAATCAATCTCTGCACGTGATTTTCTTCAACTTGTTTGTATATTTTAATGGCATGTATTTTTGTAGAGTTCTTGAATTGATTATGGGGTTTTACAGTTCATTGGGAATGGGGTTTTGTTGGTAATGCTAAGAAATCTTTTGGGTGTTAATTACTTGATGGAGTTTGATATGAGATACTCCAAGTGGGTATTGATTATTATGAGTCTGGCTAGGCTGAGGATTACAATTTCAGTTGTGAAGTTGATGTTTAATCACTTTTTAGGAACTGGGTGTTCTTTTTTTTCAGGAACTTTGGGTTTATTCTGTAATGGAAGGGAAGTTTTGTGGAAAGACTTTGAAATAGGGACGGTGATGATTGTTCAGAGGGTGTTGATATCTTCAACAGGGATCATTTGTTCATCTTTTTGGAGCAATGTTGGTGTTTTGGGTTTGGAGGATTGTGATCAAAGCCAGAGTTGTGGTATTTGCATTGTTCTTTGGGGTATGGATGCCTTTGGGAGTGATTGGTGTGTCTCGAAACACGAGCGTGGTGAACGTTGGGGTTTTGTTCACTCATGATTCAGTTATTGGAAGGTCTGCACAGCCTGCAATTTTAGCTGCCATGGATGATGTTAATGCTGATAACAGTGTTCTTCCTGGAACAAAGCTGAACTTGATCTTACACGACACGAATTGCAGTGGATTTCTTGGAACAGTGGAAGGTACTGCTCAATCTTCTTTACTACATTTGAGATTGTTATGTCAATTAGGACTGTGAGAATCATGACTTGAAACTTAAATTTTATCTTGGAAATTGGTGTTAGTTCATATGGCTAATGGTTGCAGTTCTTATTTTGGTAGATTGTTCAGTAGTTTAGGCATCAAGGGTAGAAAATGATGCTCCTATTTGATTCTTATCTTATGCATCTGGAATAGGCTTCATGTTCTTGCATTGCCAAACATGTCTGCTGTTCTATTGATTTGGATTTCTGTGGGAGTTGAGAGATCTGTGAATGAGGTTTGAGTTGTTAGATTCAATATCTCTTTGTGGGTGTCGATCTCTCGTTCTTTTTTCTAATCATTGGACATGTCTGATTCATTAGATTGGAGTTCGTTTCTTAGTTAGTGTGAGATCTCACATCGGTTGGAGAGGAGAACGAAACATTGTTTATAAGGGTGTGGAAACCTCTCCTTAGTAGACACGTTTCGAAAACTTTGAGGGGAAGCCCAAAGAGGAATATCTACTAGCTGTGAGCTTGAGTGGTTACAAATGGTATTAAAGCTAGACAATGATGTGTCAGAGAGGAGGCTGAACTCCGAAGGGGTGGACATGAGGCGATGTGTCAGCAAGGATGCTGGGACTCGAAGGGGGTAGATTGGGGGGTCCCATATCAATTGGAGATGAGAACGAGTGTCAGCAAGGACGCTGGGTCCTGAAGGGGGTGGATTGTGAGATCCCACATCAGTAGGGAGAAGAACGAAAATAAGGGTGTGGAAACTTCTCCCAAGGAGAGGTGTTTCACAAACCTTAAGGTGAAGCCTGAAAGAAAAAGTCCAAATAGGACAATATTTGCTAGCGGTGAACTTGGGTTGTTACAAACGCTATCAGAGCCAGGCACCAGACGATGTGCCGAGAGGAGGCTGAACCTCAAAGAGGGGTGGACACGAGGCCGTGTGCTAGCAAGGATTCTGGGCCTCAAAGGGAATGGATTGGAAGGTTCCTCATCTATTAGAGAAAGATACTAGTGCCAACGACGTTGGGCCTCAAAGGAGGGTAGATTAGATGGTGAGATCCCACCTTAGTTGGACTACCGGATTCTTCTTGGGGCTAGTTCTTTTATACGTTCTTATATAATCTTATGCATTTATGGTGCTTCCTCCCTGCATTTGGACATGTATACAGCCTTGCGGCTGATGGAAGATGAAGTAGTCGCCGCCATTGGCCCACAATCCTCAAACATCGCTCACTTCATTTCCCATATCATCAACGAACTCCACATACCCCTTCTATCATTTGGAGCTACCGATCCTACTTTGACCACACCACACTATCCATACTTTGTTCGAACCACACAGAATGATTACTTCCAAATGAACGCAATAGCTGATCTCATAGACCACTTCGGATGGAGAGAGGTCATAGCCATCTTTGTAGATGATGACAATGCCAGAAACGGGATATCAGCATTGAACGATGCCTTAGCAAAGAAGCGTGTCAGGATCTCATACAAGGCCACCTTCTCTCCTGGCTCCCCCACTAGCGTGATAAATGACTTATTGGTATCAGTAAACCTCATGGAATCTCGTGTTTATATTGTTCATGTTAATCCCGACACTGGTTTATCAATATTCACCATTGCTAAGAAACTTGAAATGATGAACAGTGACTATGTCTGGATTGCAACAGATTGGCTTCCTTCTATTCTTGATTCATTTGAAACAAACAATCATGATGTAATGAATCATTTACAAGGAGTTGTTGCTCTTCGCCACCACACCCCTGATAGCAATCTCAAGAATAACTTCGCCTCCAAATGGAACACTACAAGCTTCAACTCTTATGCACTTTATGCATATGACTCTGTTTGGTTAGCAGCCAGAGCTCTCCACACATACTTTCAAGAAGGTGGCAATGTATCATTTTCTAATGACCCAAAGTTACATGAAAACAATGGAAGCAAGCTGCAGCTAACCTCACTTAGAGTGTTCAATGGCGGCGAACAACTTCTAGAGACAATCAAGAGAACCAAGTTCAAAGGTGTAAGTGGGTTGGTTCAATTTGGTGATGACAGAAACTTGATTCATCCAGCTTATGATATCATGAACATTGGAGGAACTGGCATGCGTAGAATTGGCTACTGGACAAATTATTCTGGTCTATCAACAATGACGCCAGAGAGTTCATATTCAAAGCCTCTTAATGCTACCCCAAATGGCCATCTCTACACTGTAATATGGCCTGGTGAAGCAACAGCCGTTCCTCGTGGATGGGTGTTCCCGCACAACGGGAAGCCATTGCAAATTGTAGTGCCTAACCGTGTGAATTACAAGGCTTTTGTGATTAAAGACAAGAGCCCACTAGGAGTTAAAGGGTATTGTATTGATGTGTTTGAAGCTGCTATAAACTTGTTGCCATATCCAGTTCCTCACGCATATATATTAAAGGGAGATGACAGTCTTGATTACAACAATCTTGTTTATGACGTTTCACAGAATGTGAGTACTTGGCTTTGCTTCATGGTATGTTTATATTTGGTGGTATGCTTATTTTGACGATATTGTCCCATGTTTAGAGATATGATGCAGCTGTTGGTGATATTATGATTGTAACGAATAGGACGAAGTATGTGGACTTCACACAACCATTTATGGAGTCTGGACTTGTGGTTGTTACTGTTGTTAAAGAGAAGAAGTCGAGTCCATGGGCTTTTCTCAGTCCCTTTACTGTTCAAATGTGGGCTGTCACTGCAATACTCTTTGTTTTTGTTGGAGCTGTTGTTTGGATTCTTGAGCATCGGAGTAATGAAGAGTTTCGTGGTTCACCAAGGCAACAAATAATCACAGTATTTTGGTTAGTGTGCTTAAACTCATTACACACGCTTTAACTTTTCTGAGGCACCTGTTTTACCGCCCAAGCCCATCGCTAGTGGATATTGTTTATTTTGGGCTATCACTTATTGCCACCAACCTCATAGTTTTAAAACGTGTCAGGGAGAGATTTCTACACCCTTATAAGGAATGCTTTGTTTCCCTCACAATCCACATTGGTTGGAGAGGGGAACGAAGCATTCTTTATAAAGGTGTGAAAACTTGTCTCTAGTAGATGCGTTTTAAAAACCGTGAAGTTGACGACGATACGTAACGAGCTAAAGCGGACAATATCTACTAGCAGTGGGCTTTGGCTGATACAAATGGTATCAGAGCTAGACACTGGGCGGTGTACTAGTGAGGACGCAGGGCCCCCAAGGGGTGGATTGTGAGATCTCACATCGGTTGGAGAGGGGAACAAAACATTCCTTGTAAGGGTGTGGAAACCTCTCTCTAGTAGATGCATTTTAAAAACCGTGAGGCTAATGGCAATACGTAACGGGCCAAAGCAGACAATATCTGCGAGGATGCTGGACCCTCAAGGGGATGGATTGTGAGATCTCACATCGGTTGGAGAGGGGAACAAAACATTTCTTATAAGAGTGTGAAAACTTCTCTCTAGTAGACGCATTTCGACAGTACGTAAGGGGTCAAATTAGACAATACCTAATCGCGGTGGGAGCTTGCCATTTAGTTTAAGTCTTATGTATGGCTGAATCTTGCATTGTTGCTTCCTGACTTCTCTTACAAAATTAGAGCTCAACTGTGTCCTCCTTGCAGGTTTAGCTTCTCGACAATGTTCTTTTCTCACAGTAAGTTTCTTCAGCCCAAAAGCTCAAGTTTTCTTCATTGATCCTACTCTATATATGCTCAAAACCCAACCAATTTGTTGACTGTCTGTCTTGGTGCAGAGGAAAACACTGTAAGCACCCTTGGACGGTCGGTGCTTATAATATGGCTCTTTGTTGTGTTAATTATCAATTCAAGCTACACAGCTGGTTTGACATCTATCTTAACAGTGCAGCAGCTAACTTCAAAGGTTGAAGGGATTGATAGCTTAATCTCTAGCACCGATGCCGTAGGAATTCAAGAAGGCTCATTTTCATTGAATTATCTGATTCATGAGCTGAATATAGCAGCTTCTAGGATCGTTCAGCTGAAGAGCCAGGAGGAATATATGGATGCTCTTCGCCGTGGACCTGCAAATGGTGGGGTAGCCGCCATTGTAGACGAGCTTCCTTATGTCGAGCTTTTCCTGTCGGGCACTAATTGTGTCTTCAGGACTGTCGGGCAGGAGTTCACTAAAAGTGGATGGGGATTTGTAAGTATTAATCCAACTTTTTTCTCGGTCCAACTCGATAGGAATTAGGTTCACTTTGAGCATAAGCTCTCGTGGTTTTGTTTTTGGGCTTCCCGAAAAAAGCCTCGTACCAATGGAGATGTATTCGTTACTTATAAACTTGAACAGTCTTCCCTTAATCGAGGCTTGACTCCTTCTCTAGAGTTCTCGAATAAAGTACACTCTTTGTTCGACACTCGAGTCACTTTTGACTACACCTTCGAGACTCACAACTTCTTTGTGACATTTGAGGATTTTATTGGCATGTCTGAGTTAAGGGCATGACTCTGGTTCTATATTAGAAATCACGACTCTCCACAATGTTATTATATTGTCCACCTTAGACATAAGCTCTCATGACTTTGTTTTTGGACTTCCTCGAGAGGCATCATACTAATATAGATGTATTCCTTACTTATAAGCCTATGATAATTCCCTAAACTATTCAACAATTCTCTGTCTCAGGCATTCCTAAGGGACTCTCCTTTGGCGGTTGATTTGTCAACAGCCATTCTTCAACTCTCAGAGAAGGGCGATCTTCAAAAGATTCATGACAAATGGCTATCACGAACGGATTGTTCGAAGAATCTCAACCAAGTCGACGCAATCCAACTATCACTAACTAACTTCTGGGGGCTGTTTCTAATTTGTAGCATTGCTTGCATTGTTGCTCTTTTGATATTCTTCGGTAGAGTAGCATTCCAATATCGAAGAGCTACCCCGGAAGCCCAGCCTGAAGTCGAGGAGACCCAACCTGATAGGACGGGATGCTTCAGTCGTACTACTAGCTTCATCCAATTTCTAGATAAAAAAGAAGTCAAAAAGGCTAAAGGAAAATCCATTGATATCAACCCAGCTGGCCAGAGCTCTGAGGGCCACCCTGATGAACTCAAAAAGGCTAAAGGAAAATCCATTGATATCAACCCAGTTGGCCAGAGCTCTGAGGGCCACCCTGATTCACAGCCTCGTTAGCGCTTGCCCCTCGTCCTGGGGTGGAAAAAGCCTCAATCCCTGTTCTTATTGGACTTTTTGGGTTCCTTTTATTTTCATGTCTTGTATAATGCATAAACTACAAACGTCACAATGAACCTCTAGTAATTTTGTTTTTGAGAACTTGTAAATTCATGATGAAAACTTTTTAATTAACCGATATGGGACTTCTCTCCCAACAATCCTCCCCTCAAACAACACCATATAGCATTTCCTAAGAGGCCTATGAAGCCCTCGAACGAACAAAGTACACCCTTGAGTCTCTTTTGACTACACCGGCTAGTTGCTTCTTTTGTTCAAGATTTGATGATTCGATTAGCATGGCTAAGTTGAGAGCATGACTCTCATACTATGTTAAGAATCACGAATCTCTATAATGGTATGATATTGTCTACTTTGAGCATAAGCTCTTATGAGATCATGTTGTTATAAACCTATGATTAACTCGTTAATAAGCCGATCTGGAACTCCTCTCCCAACAATCCTCAACAGACACGGATCAATAAGCTTAACTCAGCCCGTATAAATCATATTTTAAGCATTTATATAAAACTCTAAAACATTGTTTGCAACATCACTTTTCTCTTCCTTAAAATATTTCATTTTTTTATCGAGGTTAAAAAGTGGAAGATCTACCCCAAGGGTATTTACGTCCAAGCTTAATTTAAAAATTCAATTTAAAAAATATAATTAGCATTTTTTGGTACGTGTAATGAATTTAGTCATTTTTCGAATTAGACGCCCTTTACCTTTTTGGACGCATTTTATTTTGTTGGGACCAAATTACCCCTAACAAGGAGTAAAAAACATAGGAAATACAAAGAAAATAATTGTTGAATTAAAATTGAAAATAAATAGATAAATAAATAGATTGGCCCACAGAAGATATTTATGAATCCCAAAAACTTGACCAAAAAATTGAAATAGTGCATACGTGTCCTATAGGGTTTTATTAAAGACAGAAAAAAGATGTGAATGACGTGGACGTAATGAGAAATCTTAGCCACAGATGGTTCGACCATCATAATTTAAATAAGTCACCAACTTTTCGTTTTTGTCGTTTTGTACACCTAACAAGATTCCTTGTCTCCTCATTTTTCATTCTTGCCTACGTGTCTTAACATCCTCCACCACATATATATTTTTTTAATTAAGAAATAAGAATTTAGTATTTGTAAGTTGTTTAGAATTTATTTGATAATATATAATATTGACTAATAAGATAAATGTTCAAATTTTCGTAAGAAATTGATTTTAGAAAATTACACGTGTTTCCTATCATTAAACCAAACCAAGAGAATTCTCAACAAAATTTAAAAAGAAAGGAAACTTTTTAAAATTTATTTCTTTAGTTTTAAAAAATTGGTTTGAGTTATGAAAATATTTGTAAATAATAGTAATAATTATTATTATTACAAGTAGTATTGTTTATAAAATTAAAAAATAAAAAATAAATTAATTATGAAAATAAACAGAAAAAAGAGAAAAGAAAATGACATGACATGATCGAACTCCAATGATGAAAATGGAGTTGGTCGGTTCAATAAGTTTGAAATTATGAACCTCCAAAGATATTTTGTAAATCACGTTATTGTTCAATATATTCATCTAAATTTAATAAAATAAAATAAAGCTCATTATATTTTGACTTTTTTGCAGTACAATAAATGTAGGGAATGGGAAAAAAAAATTATCTTTAGGATTAAATTAACGAAGTAATTTTCTAATTAAATTTAGGTAATGAAACTATATTAGTTATGATATATTCAACATTTTTTTAATTAATAAAACTATTTATGTATAAAATTAAATATTATATCTGACTTTCAATTTCAATTTTGTGTTTAAATTTTGTGTTTAGTACATTCCTAAATTAGAAGAAAAAAAGAGTGGGTTAAAAAGAGGGTAATTAAAAGTTTAAAAATTTATTAGATTCCAAATCGAAATTTTAGAAATTTGACACATTTTAAAGTTCAATGTCGTATTAGATGTTAAAACTTATTAAATACTTTTAAAGTTGTGAGATGTCTTGTAAGGCAAAATTAAATGCTTAAAACTTGTCTTTTGTTTGCACATTCTCGTGAAATTTAGGAACCATTCACAAAATTAAAGAAAAAATATGAAAAACGAAAATGAAAAAAATGTTTTGAATGGGTAAGATTAATACTGAAATTTGAACACAAATAATTAAAAGACATCCACGTTTCAATCATATGATGATTAACGGTCCAAGACAAACTTTTGGTCAGAATCATAAGATTTTGACACGTGGATTGAATCGTGTGATTTTTTGCCACTCGAATTCAATTTCGACATTTGGTTTACTTGCGTTCTACCGGTAAACCGCCCTTCCGTTAAAGTCGTCACATTGATAGCTAAAATGTCGCTGAAACTGATTTTTCAAGAAAATAATAAATAATAATTAAAAAAAAAATTCCCCCAAAAATCAAATAATGACGATATTTGGTCTAAAAATACCCCCTGGTTTGAAGAGCACCAAGATCCCGGCTTACCATTTTCATGGCCTGGAGACCAATCCACACTCTCACTCCAGACCATCCACATTTCCCAACAATGCCTCAACCTTGCCGGAAACAACCACTCAATTTCGGCCTTAAGCGGCAGATGCATCACCCAGCGACTGCTCTGAAGCGCCGCACTCGCCAGTTTTTGGAATCAATTCTAACATGTTACTCGAAGAAGCCTCAGACATGTCGGACGGTACGTGATGATGCTGCTACGGCTTCTATATCACCGCGAGCTGTCGCTGATGGTGGGTTTGAAGCAGAGACTCGAACACCCTTGTGCCATAATCATAGCCAGGACAAAGATTTGGTGCCTCTGAAGATCAGCCTGTTGGGTGATAGCCAAATTGGAAAGACATGTTTTCTGGTAAGTGGAGTTTATGTTTCGGTTTTGGGTTTTGGGTTTTGGTTTCTGGGTTTCACTTTTCATTGCTGATTTGAAGGAAAAATATGTTGGGAATGAAATGGAGGAGGGAAAGAGTGAGCAGAGAGGATTGAACTTGATGGACAAGACACTGATGGTTAGAGGGGCACGAATTTCGTATAGCATTTGGGAAGTGGGAGGTAATTGGCTAAATTTGCAGCTCAAGAATTATAATGTGGACAGTTCTATGATGAGATGCAGAAAGGAAATAATGTGTGTATATGGATGCAGGTGACAAGAAATCTCAGGATCACATTCCAACAGCATGCAAAGACTCTGTAGCAATTCTTTTTATGTTTGATCTAACAAGTCGGCGTACCTTAAAGAGGTGAGACTTGTTTCTGTTGCTTATTCAACTTTGGCTCTGATGAATAAGAAGATTGAAACCAAGATTTTCCTTCGGTTTGCAGCGTTCTAAGGTGGTATAGACAGGCCTGGAAGTGGAATCAGGTATTTTAGGACCCATTTGATCGCACCCTCCAAAGTTTCTAAAAGCAAAAGCTCCTTTCTCCCACTTTACTGAAGGTGGAACTTTCTCTGTTCGTTTTGCAGGCAGCAATTCCAGTACTGATAGGAACAAAGTTTGATGATTTTATCCAACTCCCAATCGATTTGCAATGGGCAATTGCATGCGAGGTAACAGTTGAAATCATGAGTGTTTCTTTAGTCGTACCCTTAGCCAGGAAACTGAATGATGATCCAAGATCCTGCAACTCCATAATTTTGTAACTCAGTTATTAAACTGATAGATTTTTTTTTTTGAGAGTTTCCCACCAAATCTTCCAGATTTGGGTTATGCCAGGGTTGTCTCAAGATTTTCATATTTTGACAGGCAAGAACCTACGCGAAGGCACTGAATGCGACATTGTTCTTCTCCAGTGCAACCTACAATATCAATGTCAATAAGATCTTTAAATTCATCACAGCAAAGCTCTTTGATCTACCTTGGACGCTTGAGCGCAACTTGACTGTTGGAGAGCCTATGATAGATTTCTAGAGTCGTTCTTCCACCCTACGTTGCCAACCTGATTCTCAAGAAACTCATAAAATCATCCTGCACAAGGATTACCATCCACATTGCTTCCACAAAGCTATGTCAGATGTAGCGGAGAAAGGCAGAGGCGTAGAGCCCCGTCTCCGAAGTCAAGATGCATCTGCACTGCACCAAAGTTGTTGAAAAGCAATCAGACAATTTGTAATAACCACACTTGTTTACAGTGTCATAGGAATCAGATCAGGCATGTCATAGCAAATGCAGCTAGAATCCTTTTAGAAAGTTCAGTTCAAAATTCATGCGTATCCGTAATCACGCTCAGCATCTTTTTAGTGAGAAAATTACAGTGCCTGTAAAATTAAAAAGCAGTTAGATGTCCTTCTTGCTTGATGTGATCAAGTAAAGTTTGTCCCTCGTCTTTAGACAAGCAGCTGAGGTAAGAAGTAAAAAAATTTCTTCAATAACAGACCATCCCACGCGGACGCGTCTTAAAATTACTAGACGCGTCTTAAAATCGTGAGGCTGACAGCGATATGTAACGGACCAAAACGGACAATATCGGCTAGTCCTCTAATGCAAAAGTTAATAATTAAGCCCCCTACTCTTATTATACGCAGTAACAATGCAATATCAACATTCATAGCGGAAAAGGTTGAGTCTGAGATATCAAATAATTCCACATGAATCCAGAAATGAAATTCATTTGAGAGCAATACTGAAGTACCTGTTAATGGCAATGTATTTACAACAGTAACTTTCAGGTGTTCAAACAAATATATTCCAACAAAGAAGTTCAATAAAACGAGTTTGCTACAGAATGTTGATTTAACCCCATAAGCAATGACAGGCTTTGAAACAGGAGCAAAGATCCTCCAGAACTGGTTGAGAGTTGACCAAGTTCATTAAATTCATGAATTAAATGATATTAACAGAATGTTGATTAAACTCAATCTGAAAATCTGAATACATTTATGAAACTTACACGGAAACAAATATGCCTGCAAATTTCAAGCACATGCATTGCTTGAAAATCTGTAAAAAGGTCCTGGGACTGTCTTAAATGGTTTGGTAGCAAAGAAATGTAATATAAAGTGTAGTGTAAAGTATAAAAGAGGATTAAATTATATGTTGAAGCAACTAGCAGGAGTGCAGCTTTTGTATCTTTAGCAAAAATGAATCGAGCACATGGGGAACAGTGAAGCATTGTATATCAGAATAGGATCATGACATTGATAACAATAATTTGATCCTAAAACTTTATATACCATATCTTTACACATTCGAAAAACATACACTCCACTTTGGATCCTGTGCGGGGAAGATGGACATATGCCATATGATACTTTTTATGCTTTTCAGAAATGTAATTTAAGAATTTAATGAATATGGTGTAAACAACTTGGGAAGGACTCGTTCCAACAGAAGATCTAAACTAACACTTAGTTTTCATTTATCCAAACAGAGAAACAGAGAGAAAAGAGATGGTGAAGAAAAACAAACCGGCCATTGGAATTCGAAATCCCTGCTATTAAACGAACGCTGAACGTTAAGTGTGTTGTTTGTTCTTGGCTTCTCTCGTTTCAATCTGTAAAGAGAAAATTAGAAATCACAGGTTGTTTGAGAAAGTTCTACAGGAAATCTCTAATTTCAAATTCCAGAAACCACAGAACGAAAGGAAACAAAAGAAGTCAGAATTTTAAGAGAATTTGGAAAATTCATAGTAGAGGATTGAAGGAGAAGTTAAATTACTTGGATAGAAAAAAAACATAATTAGCATTCTGATTCATAGCGTGAACTTTGAAAATGAAATGATGATCGTTCCCCTCCGCCATCCGCCATTGACACTCTTCCATCGGAGTTGGCGGTTGCCGCTGCCTGCATTCTGCTCATTGGATTTAGGGTTGTCAAACAAAAAAATGGCGGGTAAATGTAATCTTTTCCATAAAAGAGATTCAACTGTTAGTGTGACATTTTTATTTTTTGTTTGGAAAATTATTCACTTAAATTATAAAAATATCTATAAATTTTTAAATTCATAGAAATTAATACTTACTTTTATGTAGTTTTACCTAATTAAACATTATATTATCGACCTAATAAAATATTGGGATTTTTTTATTAAAAAAAAAACTCTTATTTTATGAATTTATTTATCTTAAATAATTTTGTACACCCAATAATTACTTACATTAATAACTCCAAAGAAAACTTATTTATAATAATATTTTTTTAAGGGAGAGAAATTAATTTAAAAAATTAAAATGAAAGTATTTATTATATTAAGTTAGAGAACATTAACGAATTTAATTATCCAAACATTTCCCCTTTTCTAAACTTTATATTATACAATTAAAGAAGCCCACCTTGAATGGTCATTTATATAAGGATATTCAATTACATATATAATTTAAAAAAAATTATTTATACTTTCTCGTACTTTAATTATGCTTATATTTAATCCTCATTGTTAACCTTGATTAATTAGATGCAAATTTAATGTTTTTTTTTTTCCAAATTTTTAGAATCATATAACATTGCATTCTCAAAATTGCTCGTCAATGGTTGATCTTGTTTTCTAAACTATTTTTTAAGAACATAGTCAAAGGCTTGAGCATACATTGTCCGTGTCAACCGTGATCAAGTTTTATTTAGCTTACATACTCAATGTAACATCTGAAACCCAACCATATATGGTTCTCTTTAAGCTTGTCCAGCGCTAGCAAAAGTTTTTTAAAACTCGTTTGCTAGGGAAAGGTTTCCACACCCTTCTAAAGAATGTTTTGTTTCCCTCCCAACTAACGTGGGATCTCACAATTCACCCTTTCAGAACTCAGCATCGTCACTAGCACACCGTCTGGTGTCTGGCTCTGATACCAATTATAATAGCCCAAGTTTACCACTTGCATACATATTGTCCTTTTTTTGTTTTCTTTCAGACTTCCCTTCAAAGTTTTAAAAACGTGTCTGCTAAGGGGAAAAGATTTCACACCTTTATATAGGTTGTTTCATTCTTCTCTCCTAACTAATGTGAAATCTCACACTAAGGACGAAAGTAAATATTGCGAGTCTTGAAATAGTACAATTGTGACAATTGATATCGAAGTTTCTTAGCATCAAATGGAGTAATGCAACACGAAAATTAAAGTCTTGGGTGTGCAGTTAAAATCTCTGAGTGTTCATAGACTGAATAAACACTGAGTAACTAATCAGTAGACGACTAAAATTAGAGGATCGGAGCCATGAAAGGGTAGTAGGCTTCAAAAAAACATGGCATCATAAAATCACAGAGGGAAACACAACAATGAATCCATAACAACACTCATCCATCCCACAAAATAACCAAACAAAACAAAAACCTAAGATACAAATGTTGTCATCACAACAAGTCCCTTCCTTCCTAGGAAAAATTAGATGATTTGGTTCTTGTTTCTTGTCGTTTCAGCCTTTACTCCGTTCGAGGAAGTCAATGCCCGAACCCCTAAAACACTCTCTCCATTGTTTTTTTGTTGCAGGGTGCGTTCTTGACTTCTCCCAAATACTTCGTATCAGCCAAAAATTCCCTCATTAACCCCTAAAACCCACAAAAGTTTCCCCCTTTTTCCTGTCTCTTATGCTGTCTCACATGACAAAGAAGCTTTAATCCTCTCCGCCGTACAAGCAATCAGATTGTTCACCGTTGCAACTGACCCAAGTGACAGTTTTGCTGTTGGCACCGAATCCACCAGAATCTGAAATGCCACCGTCAGGAGTGAACCACCGGCGGCAGTCTCTGCCGTGCCGTCTGGAAGAATGGCGAACCCGGAGGGGAGAAGCGCGACATAGTCGGGATCGCCACCGTTGAGGACGACGTTCATTGCAACGATGTCGACCGGAGCGTAGATGACGAATGAAGCTGTTGGGTCTGTGCAGCTTTCTTGCAGGATCAGCATGTTGCTTTGGCTTGAATTTGCACTCTACAAATTATTAATGAAATGTGAAGAAAAGTAGTTTTAAGCACAAAGTAACCATAGATTTTTAAAGATTTTTAAAGGGTTTAGGGCTAGGGAGAAGTGTTACATTTACACGTAGAAGAGAAACGCAGTTGCCCGTGTCGCGACCGTTGGCAATGTGCGCCATTTCTTGAACTACTCCACCATTCGACAGAATATCCCACTGTAAAAACATCAAACAAGAAGTGCCCATTAATCGATAGTACACTATAGAGCCTCCTATAAGGTCTATAGAGCCCTCATACAGTCTACCCTTAATTGAGACTTGACTCCTTTCTTTGGAACCCTCAAACAAAATACACCCTTGTTCGACACTTGAGTCACTTTTTTACTACACCTGTGAGGCTCACCACTTCTGTTTTCAACATTTGAGGATTCTATTTACATGATTAAGTTAAGGGTATGACTATGAAACCATGTTAGAAATCACGACTCTTCACAATGGTATGATATTGTCGACTTTGAGCATAAGCTCTCATGATTTTACTTTTGGTTTTTCCAAAATGTCTCGTACCAATATAAATATATTCCTTACTTACAAACCTATAATCATCCTTTAAATTATCCAATGTGAAACTTCCTCCTAACAATCCTCAACATTTAAGCTGATAAGTTACAGTAAATTTTAATACCTCACTTCGAGAGTTCTCGTCACGGAGAAAATCAAAGATTCTCTTAGGTGGAATGGGAAGCCAGAAGGAAGTTGCAGCACTAAGGACAATACCCGGAGGTCTTCCGGGGTCATCGATACTCTTTCGGGTCATGACTCGAACATCGTCGGCACCGGTACCCGACAAAGTAGTCCATGTGTGAGTCGTGGAGGCGCTCACACCAGCACAGAAGCTTATCACCATTCTCTCAGCCAGCTTCAGCATGCTCTTCCTCCCTTCTTGATTCGTTATCACTAGGTTCAATTTGAATCCACCATTACATATCAAGAACAAACAATCAGGGAATTAATTTAACCATAACCATAACCTATAAATACCTCCAACATCACCGGTGGGTATGTTGGTGGCCATGGCACTGGCAAGCCGTTCACATTGGCGGTCTAAGGTTGTAACCCATCGCTTGGCTCCAAAAGCTTGGCCGGAGCTCACCAGCTGCTTATAAAGACTATGAACTCCTCTATCATCAACCTCAACGTGCTCAACCCATGTAACCTAATATACCAAACCCAACAAATCAAGTCCCTTTCATTCCAATTCATTAAAAAAAAAAAAAAAAAAAAAAAAAAAAAAAAAAAAAAAAAAAAAAAAAAAAAAAAAAAAAAAAAAAAAAAAAAAACTCATCTTTAACAAAATTCACCTTTGAATAACCATTAGGCATTTCTTGGATCAAACAACCGGACGGTCTTCGTCGGCACCTTAATCCAGGAGTAGGGCGAAGATCGTCCAATGAAACATCGACCACCGCCCACGTCCCGTCCACGTGTTGTTTGCAATATCGAACGTAGTAGCTCTCCCGAGTTGGAACTAATGGCGACAGAACTTGAAATTCCGATGTCATCTAAACAAATATTAAGCTTTTGAGTTTAGTAGTAGTTTAACGGGGTAATGATGGATATAAAAAGAACATACCACTTGTAAAGCTCCATTGTAATTTCCAGCTACTCCAGTTGACAACACTTCAAGTGTCATGGCTCTTGACACAATTCCAGAGAATAAAGTTGACCATTGATTCTATCATAAAAATTAAGTAAAAATTAGGTTAAATTTTTTTTAAAAACCCCAAGAAATTCAAAATTAAATTACTTACCACGTCCATGAGAATCTCAACAAGATTAATATGGTTCATGATAACAACAGCTGATTCACGTGAGGCTTCACATTTAAACCCAGATGGCTTAGGCCCAATGCCTCTTGGAAACGTTCTCAAGTACTCATCTTCATTAAGCACATTAGTGGACCCATCTAGACTAGTCATCCATAAGGGCTCGCCTAGTTGAGCCATTCTAGTGAGCTCTTCCATGGCTGCAACTGCTAGCTCGATGATCATCGGCTTGTCCGCCTCGGTTGGAGCACTGATGGATCGGATTAGGTCACCAGCCGAACCGTAGATGTCTCCTCCTAAACCTGATTGTGGTCCGAAGTTGCCCATTCCGAGCTCTAATGGTCGAGATGGAACTGGTGGAGATAGTAGAGGGTAGTTCACCACTGGCTTTCCCACATATTTTGCAGCTATTGCGGATATGCGATCAATCTAGACGGAAAAAAATCGGAGAATTGAAAATGAGGTTTCGGGCAAGAAGCGGAATCTTGAGCTTCTAATAACTTCTAGATACAAATTTGAAAACATAATTTTCCAGATAACAACCTTTGATATAGATTCGAAAGTTACAATCTTTTAAGTTTCTATGTCGTACCTCTTCGCGGAGACGGGCATTTTCGAGTCGAAGATGATGTTCATCGAAGGACATTTCACCAATGGCAGTCGGGCCACCGCAATTAGGGCACGAGGCATTGCTAAGAGCTTCTCTATATCTCATGTTATCAGCTCGAAGCTTCTCATTTTCGGTTCGAAGCTGGGTGTTCTCATGGCGTTCATGTTGATTCTGTAAATGCAGTACAAATATCTTAACAAAACATTTCAAAGAAGAAAAAACAGCCCTAACCCTAAAGTAAGCATTTTTACCTTCATTTGAGTACGTTTGTTTTGGAACCAAAACTTGACTTGCAAAGGCTCCAACCCTAATTCCCTGCTTAATTCCTTCCTTTGTTTGTCATCAGGGTGAGGACACTCCTTGAAGAAACTACCCGAAAAACCCGAAACAAAATTAACCACAAACTCGAACTCAAACATAGTTCAGTAAATAAAACATTCTAGATAGACTTACGCTTCCATTTCTTGAATCTGATGTTGAGTATGACGATGATAACGCTTCTTTTTAGGACGAGGGTCTTGATCATCACCCGAGGCAAGTTCATGATTGTTGTCGCTACCAGATTTAGTAGCGCTATCGAAATCATCGTCTCGGATTCGAGCAAAATCGCTATCGGAAGTGTTTTGAGGCATGTCTAAGGGGAGGAGCTTACCGTCGTCAAAAATACTTGGCTGGAACATCTTCTACAGATCTTTAAGATTCTTCCAAGACAGCTTATGGGTTTTGAATCTAACAATTACACAATGAAAACTTCAAATTCCACACCAAATTAATCAAACCCAACAAATATTTTCCGACCAAAAATGTTTTTTTTTTTTGTCTTCTTTTTTTTAAAATCAAAATCTAAACCAAAACCCCATTAATTTTTCATAAGAACCGTTCTTGGAATTTACTCTCAAACTTTATAGTCCCCATTTTTTCTCTCTCTTATTTTATTGTTTTTATTATTTTCTAACGCGTTTTCCGAATATCGATGAAGATTAGCTTCGAAACGACGTGTTTTAACCTAACATAGAAATCGAGATTATGTTAATAATTTAATAACTTTTGTAACGATTTGAGACCCATTTGCCAAAAGGGTTTTTTTTTTTTTTTTTTTTTTGGCTCACAATTACCAAAAAAACAAAGATTTTCATATAGAAAGTCAAAATAGGAACAAAAAAAAAATAAAAAAAGGGTATAAAAAAATGAAGAATTTTGAGATGAACATGAACACAAACCTGAGGAAGAACAAGTTCATAAGATGAGTAAAATCCAGCAACGTTATTCCCATTGCTTCCAAAGATGGAGGACATGTTTGTGGCCGGTGTAGTAATCCCGGCTGGCATGTTGGAGATTAAACACAGAACAAAGAATCCGACAGAACCATATGAGATGTACATAAACGCCCACAAAGATCTCGGACAATATCCTAAAATGCTTCCTTTTTTTTTCTATGTATATGCCTCCTTCTCTCTCTCCTATCTGCAACCAAAGCACTTGTAAAAGAGGAAAAAGGAACAAAATTTGGATCAAAATTAAGAAATTTATAGGGTATTTGAAGGGTTTTGATCTGGGTTTTTACCAATTTGAAGGCTTTACTTCAGATCTGATCTGGGTTTTTACCTTTTGATGATTATCCTCCAAGTTTTGTGTTGTAGGAGTGATATAACTTGGTGGGTGTGGAAAAAGGAGCTATCTTGAAGTGAAAAAATTAGGGTTCTTGAAGGAAGAAGATGAGTTTCAGAAGAAGAAGAAGCAGAGGAGGAGATGGAGGAAGAAGAGGCAAGAAAGGAGTTATTGCAGAGCGTATTGAGAGGGTGCAATGGCATTTAATGGAGAAGGAAAGAGGTGTAATTGCAGAGAGAGAATTTTGGAGATTAATTTGAAGCCCTTTGAGAGGAGAGGAGGGGAGTGTATATATGATGGTGCGTCGAATGACGGCTACCAAACCCTTTACGTTACTATATACTCAAAATTATGTATATCCAAGCCACGGACATTCAAATCTTTTATCGTTTTGGTCCAAGATACATGTTTAATTATCGACGTTCGGGTCGTTCGGGTCTTTAAGGGTTTGACTAATCCGTGTGGTTTGATAAAACTTAAGTGTATAGTTGGTTTATGAAGATTTTATCGAATTATACCGACTATTTATGATATACGTGGGTTTGGATATGCATACACCAAACATATATTAATTTTGACCATTTGTTGTCTTCTTGAATTATTACAAAAGGTTAAAAAATGACTTTTTATGTCTTTATTTGAAAACTAACCCTCTTCATCAATAAAGATCGTCTTAGACTTTACCTTATTTTTAATTTCATTGATTAAATACTAACCAATTTTACAACCTACAAAGATTAATTATATCAATCATAATCCGTTTGTTTAAGAATATATTCATTTCCAGTGATGTAGTTGTGAAAATTCGAGCTTTCGATCTTTTGAACAGGTTATCATTGCTTTAGTCCTTGAACTATTCTCATGTTTGTTTTAGTACAATGTTGTTAGAAAATATTGTTTGCTTTAGCCCGTTATCGTCGTCAACCTTACCGTTTTAAAACGGTCGGTGTGTTTTTTACTTTTTAAAGTCAAATTAATGGGTAAATGGTGGTAAAAAAGTGAGTTTAAGATGAGAAACGTAAGGTTAATGTTTGAAGTGGGTAATGAATGGGAGATAAATAGAATTAATTAAGGGGTGAAATTAGAAGATAATGGGTGAGGTAAGAAATATTTTGGTGAAATAAATGAAGCCCAACAACATAAAATCTTGAAATAATGATTTGGATGTGGAAAAGAAAGGTGTAATATCGTTGTCAATGGTAGAGAATGGAACAAATTTGGGGAATAAGTTTATTATTGTTTCATATATACTTTCTAATGCATTTATTATTTATTCATAATAAAGTAGCACACACTACAAGTTGGTCACAAATCATATAATTCTAGAATTTGAGATTAACAACTCGAACTTTGTATTGGTACATCTCGAGTTTCATAACTAACTCTAATATCCGTTTAGAGAGTTCAACGAGATTTGAATTTATGGCCTTTTAGACGAGAATATATGTTTGAGTCATATTGGCTATGAAAATTGAGCATGAGTGTAACAATTTAAGCTCACTGATAGTAGATATTGTCTACTTTGGTCCGTTACGTATTACCGTCAGCCTCACGATTGTTAAAACGCGTTTGTTAGGGAGAGGCTTCCACACCCTTCTAAGGAAAGCTTCGTTCTCCTCTCCAACTGATGTGAGATCTCACAATTCACCATTTTGGGATCAGCGTTCTCATTGACACACTGCTCAGTATCTAGCTCTAATACCATTGTAACAATTCAAGCCCACTGCTAGCCGATGTTGTTCACTTTGGCCCATTACGTATAGCAGTCAGTAGAAGAAAAGGTTCGTTCTCTTTTCCAACTGATATGGGATCTGGCAATGACTAACTAAAACTATTTTGATAACTTATTTCTATACAAATGTAAATCATCATATGACCTTAAACTTTATAAATTTCATATCGATTCAATCGCAAACATTCCAAAATGAGTTCGGACAAAAATTTAGGGTTAATTTTTGTTCTTAGGTTTGTAAATATTAAGGTTGCAAGAGGACCAAAATTAATCAAAATGTTTTTTTTTTTTTTGGTTATATATGTCAAAGAAAAAAAATGTGGGGCTAGGAAGGCTTAATGATTTCTGTTTTCTGAGCAACAGGCTCTGCATGGCAAACCCTATTTACTTCCTTCATGCACTCTCCCCCTTCCACTTTTATATATATATATAATAAAAAGAATTAAAAAAATTAAAAATAAGATTAATACGAAGATTTACCAAAAATTCACGAAATTAATTTAAATATTAGAAAGTACACGAGGACTGAAATGAGACACGAAATTAAGTACAAACGTCATTTTTTTAATAACGGTGGAGTGAGTCCCACTGAAAACCAAGTGTCAAAGTCATGCTTGGAAGTTGAAAGCTACCATGGTTGGAGAAACTTCTATTCGATCAGTAATCTTATATATGTTAATGATTGACCTAGCTTTCTCGCTTTTTCTTTTAGATTGGATCGAACGAGATTGAATCAAAATTTAATGTCTACAACCCTAGATCAGGGGACGTGAGATGTCTTGGTCAGCCACAAGTCGACCAACTTCTCGAGCTTTTGGTCTAACTGACCATACTCATTTGAGCCAAGAGTATAGACGATAGGGTTCGAAGCTAGGTTGGGTTTGGGCCTGATTGAGCTAATATTTATAAAATAACGAGTATATCACAACATCGTGATAAATGTGAGACAGGTATGAAAATTAAGTAACCAATTAAATTCTATCATGTCCAATAATTTATAAAAATGACCTTAATTAATTACATTTCAGCAATTAAACACATTTTCCTCGTACTTCAGACTTACACACTTGTATTTATGGATTATTTTCATCGTACATTTTGCTTATTTAATTTAAATTTATTTAACATCCATTAATTCCATTTTTTGCTAAGGAAATATATATATACATATATATGATAACTACTGTGTTGGGTTGGGTCCCACGGGAATGGGTCTCATTCGTATTAGCTGGCATATGGATGAGGGTAAGGGCAAGTTGCTTTCACCCATAACCCAAAATATTTACTCTTTACTTTAACATCCCGCGGTTGAAAACGATCAAACAATGCAGTAAAAACATCCAAATAAGTACCAAAACCGTGTTCTTGGGTTTGATGGTCGAATGATTTTTTTTTAGATATCAAATATTCATAAGTCACAACGCATTATTAGTATTAGTTACAAACATTAAAGGTTTATAATAATCTTATTTAGAATGAAGTTGTAACTTTATTTTCAGATAGATCGAGTTGACCCAACAAAAAAAAAAAAAGTCAACCCACGAACATACCAAAATTTCGATTTTTTATAAACTCAACTTTATAGTTTAGATTGGTTAGTTTGAATTTGTCTGATTATCGAATTATATAACCACAAGTAGTGAAAAAAATTAATTTTTTAAATTACAAATTATTAGTGGATGGAATTTTTAAGTTATTTTCTATTTAGTTAAAATTTAAACAAATATAATAAATTTTCATATTTTCAATTTGTATCAAATATGTCTTTAATTTTAAAATATTTGATAAATCTTGAGTCTTGCAGGTTGTAACAAAGGATCCATTCACTTTGGGCTTCATGTTTTGCCCCACAATCTAATGGGCCCATGTCGAGCCCGAATAATCAAAGCTCGGCCCATCTCAACAGTAATAAGGATCTAGAAATAACATATATTTGCTATAAATACTCTGTCTACAAAAATTAAAAATAATAAAAACTAGATTTTTTTATTCCCAAAATTAAATTACTATGTCAATGAAAATTTTAAATTCCAGATCATAAAAAAGAAAATAATTCTACGATAATTGACATGTATATCTAAATCTTGAATTAAAAAAAAAATTATTCAAAATAAAAATGGTAGGTTAGACATGTCTACAAAATCTAAACCAATTTATAAATTGGTTTATTAATATTTAAATATATATAATTTATATATTTATTGTTGCCCCTTTCCAATCCAATAACTAACGTGACCGCATTTTCTCTCTCAACTCTTACTTACAATTGCGACCAAATGTTATCTCCACATCATTAATGATAATAACTAGCAAATGAAAATAATAATAATAATAATAATAACTAAAAAAAAATATTTCAACCTAGAGACTAAATTTATAAATTTAGGAAAATTAATTTTTTAAAAGCTATATTAATAAAAATATTCCACTAAAAAAAATTTAATAATACACTTATTTTTTTTTATTCATCTATGGACAGAGTCATCTATCTACATCTCATAGATCATTTACTTCTTCAAATTTAATGATATTAGTGATAATTTTTTTTTTTTTTTTATAGAACTTATTAAAATCAGTTTTGAAAGTTGTCGAGTATGTTTGAAATATAGTATTGAATATTTAAAATTTTGAAAGGGTTAAAAAGTCAAATTATAAAGCACAAAGGTCAACTTGTGAAGAAACAGTTTGGGTATGTTTATAACTGGAAGATTATGATATAACTTCCATGGCCCACACTCCCTCCACCTCCACTTTCCCCCTTATAAATTCTCTCCTTTTCTTTTCCTCTAAGACCCCCCACCATTTTTAATTTCACTTTAAACCCCTCTTTACCCTTTTCTTTTCTCCACCTCCCCCTTCATTTTCCACAAAATTCATGGAGAAATCTGTCAATTCATCCATCCAGCAAATCCCTCACCCACTCCCTTCCTTCTCCTCCTCCTCCGCCGCCGAAGAAAGCGCCTGGACTGCCTATTTGGACGATCCCTCCGACGACGCCTACAGCCTCGCCACCTCCTCCTTGCTCTCTGACGCCGCTTCTCACGCCGCTTTCAAACTCTCCGCCCCTCCACCGCCTCTCTCCGACCACCTCAAAATCCCCAAAAAATTGTCTCTCAAGCCTAAAGCTCAGTTTTTTGTTGACACTTCTCTTGAAGATACCGCCAGCTCTCCTGATAATAGCCCCAAGGTGAATAAAAACAACATCTTTTTCTCTTTTTTTCTTTTTAAAAATATATATTTGGCCTTCAAATCATGTCTGTGTTCTAGGTTGCTGATTTTGGGCCGTTCGATGGGAATAATCATAGAAGAAAAAAAAGCTCTCTGGTAACGTTCTTTTAATCTTGAACACGACTCTCTACCTAGTATGATATTGTCTCTGAACATAAACTTTCATGACTTTCAATAGGATTTTCCTCCAATAATTAAAAGGGATTATTTTTCTGATAAAGATTTCTTTTTATGTGATAGGGAAATGGGAGAAAAATGGGAGAGAAATACAGAGATCATGAAATGAAGACTCGTGAATATAACGACTTGAAAAAGAGAGGATTATGCTTGGTCCCCTTGTCCATGTTGGCTAATTACTTGGGTTAACCACGATCTCACTCGTACTCGTATGTAGCCAATTCAAACATAGCTCTACAAGTAGATCATCGACTTCCATTTCAAAGATTCGTGGTTCGATCTTTCACTGAAGGTCAAAAAAAAAAAAAAAAACACCCGTTTGTATATGATAGTGAAAATTATAGTATTTTTGTTGTAATCGACAACTACCCATCTGGATTTTACGAGCACGGCTTTTATAGTCGGCTTATATTCAATATGTAAATTTAATTTCATCTCGAATTACTAATTTAGAATCTCATAGTAACATTTTAAATTATCAAGGATAAAAAAAATTAATTTGTTTGGGGAAAAAGATAATTAATATAATTATTTAGGCAAATGGGGTAATTATAAAATTTAGGCTCAATTATGGCCCTATGATGATGGTTGGTCCAAAATTCGAATTAGCGTGAAAGTAAGGTACCAAATTTTAATTAATTTAATTTTTCCAACTAAACGTGGGTCCCATTTCCACGACCAATCAGAGCGTTGAAACTCAGTGTTATGCACGATTCAAATAAAACGCCGTCTCGAATTACCTACCAAATCCCTTTTTATTTATTTATTTATTTTTAAAATATTATGAAATTAATTCCGTAATTATAAATAAATAAATAAAATTTTAATATAGACTACTTTTAAGATTGAAATAAAACAAAATAATATTTAAATGAGAGAGAATATTTATGCAATCCAAGGTAATAATTGCTCGTTTTTTTCTTTAAAATTACTCAATTTATTTTTTAATTAATAAATTGTCGCTGGTTTTATGGAGCGTCAAATACCAAATCGAAATAATAATTCTTTAATAGATTGATTTATGTATTTTCTAATTTTCATTTATACTCAATCTCCTGCAGGCCTAAATATTATTATTATTATTATTTTGTCTATTATCTCTAATTATGATCATTTTAAATAATTATTTTGGCTCATTTTATTTATAGATTCCATCCAGTAATTAATGTCTTTGTTTAACTATTTATTTATTTATTTATTTTAATAACAAAATAAATAAGAATTGATTGGAAATACGCAGGCCAAGTAATTAAATGTGGCGTGCTTGTGCATGCATATTTCTTTAATTTAATTAAAAGAAATTAAAAGAAATACGTAACGATATCGAGATAGATTACCTTGAAAACATTTAAATATGTAAGTTTGAACCTATTCGAGTACGAGTTAGTAGACAATCAAACTTTTTCGGAGAAAATTAGATTTTAGCCTCGTTGGCCTCTCATGCTCGTTACAATACGGGTTTCAACAAGGCAGATTTAGTCATTAGTAAAGCGGAAGTCAACATAAATACTATTGTGAAAGTTAAAACTTCGAGCTAGAGGATGAAATTATCACCTACGATCCACTTTAAAAAATCATTTAAATATCGTAACTTAGAACCTAATAGTCGGAACTCTTTTATTCATAGTTCAAGGACTAGTTGGTAGACTTTTTAGTTCTCCTTTTGGTCCATTAATATCCCTTAAATTCATATTTATATTTGATTGGTTAAGTCATTAATTTTGAAAAATTATTCAGGTTGTTGCCTACTTCTTTTAATTTATAATATTTATTCTTTCCTTACATTTTTTAAAATATTTCTCTCAAACATGATTCAAGGCTCGAGCATAAGTTGATGTTGTCTATAAAGTCCGAATTTTTTACATCTGACTGTTCACTAGGTTAGAACAAGTGTCGCACAATTGACGTTTCGTTGTTGCAAGAGTGCGATTGTGACACTATGACGATTATAAAAAATATATATATATATATATATATATATATATATATATATATATATATATATATATATATATATATATATATATAACAAAATTATAATGATTTATATAATTTCAAATCAAGATGTGACACTTGGGGCAAAGATTCATGGTTGTTAATTCATTATTAAAAAAAAAAAAAAAAAAACTTTTATACATTTTTCAATTACAAAATATGCAAAAATGTTAAAATAGGTTAAATCCAATTTTTTAAATATTAATTTAAATTTAAAAGGTAAGAATCAAACATGTTTCAAATAATACACACACAAACGTGTCGGTGAAAATTTTAACATAAATAAGTTATGTCGGCAAATCTCATTGATATTAAACCAAAAATAAAACAACATTTCAAAACTCTACTTTTTTTTCAACTCTTAAACCAACCCGTTTTGAGTTTGAAAATAAATCAAGAGAATTTTGATTGATTTAACGGGAGACGATGAATTTGATTGAAAAAAATAATGTGATCTAAAGCGGATTAAGTTAAAAGGTAGCTAGTTTTTAGGTTTATAAACATTGATCCTGGTTCACTAATGTCACATCAAAGTGTCACAAATGGTTAATATGGTTGCCACTTTTAAGACCATTATTATATATCAGTTAATCACCAACTTAATTAGATAAGCCCTTTTGTTATCCAAGTTTGGTGATCCATCCCTTACTTAGACTTTCAATCATGATGTGATTTACATTATTTTAATCTCTCGATAAGATTAGTTGAAAATCAAGACTTTATTATATAAGAAGGAAGTATGTTGTAATAGCTTAAATCCACTATTAATAGATACTGTTCGGTTTGATCTGTTACGTATCGTCGTCAGTCTCTAAATATACGTAATTGAGAAATGATTTTTCTAATTTGGATTTAACAATTTTTATATTTTTATAACAAAATCATATAATTTTGAGTATTTTTTTTTGTTTGTTATATTCCAGGATAAATAGCTACCAGTCACGTTGTCATAATCTTATTAAATAATTTTTTTACGATAAAAAAAACATTAGGGTCCACCATTCTACAAATGTGCAAAATAATGTTAGGCTTTGGCATATAATTGTGTTTAAATAAGTGAATTAAACCAAATAATGTGTGTGAATAGATACTTAGTGGGGTATTATTTGATTAATTATCATAGTTTTTGGATTAGAGAGTTGTGGGAGCCAATCATTAATTAAAGGCTGTCCCTTAATGGTAAGATTATTCATAGTCATGCCTTAATTAATACTCCAATTTCTTTTAATCATCTCCGTTTCTTTCAAAATATGAACTATTTAATTAAGTAAATTTTAAAATTTTAAAAATCAATTAAAATTATTGGTATAAATAATGAGTCCAACTTAATTTTTAATCTCAAATATGAAAAAAAAAAGTGTTATATATATATATATATATATATATATATATATATATATATATTGGATATCGAAACATTTCATTTTATTTTTAATTGTTTGACGATAAATTATAGTAAAAATAGGATTTGTGTAAAATAAATATTTCTAAGTCTATTACACATGAGCTATTAATTTATTTAATATAAATATATGTCGTCACTAAACTATTATTATATTGCATACGTAATCCAACTTAATCTTTATATTTCTTCTATCGTTTGTTCCACAAACGGATAGAAACAACGGATTTGGACATTTGAGAAAATCTAAGAAAGGACTTATAAGGTTTTTTTTTTTTTTTCAAAATTTATAAGAACCAAAATAATTGAAACCAACCAACCTCAATTAAATTTTTTATTAACATGCCTAAAAAATATATCTCGTAATTTATGGAGTTAAACTGGTAGATTTAATAATAATTTTTAAAATATACATATATGTTTAGCAAGAATTTAATATTTTAGTGAAAAAATAAATTAAAATAGATGTCGGTTGAGCACCTCATTGGGGAAGGAAATTTTGAGCTGCCATGGGAATCTTTCTTTTTTGGCATTTTGGTCGGTATGTCTGTTAATTGACTTTAAAAAAGATTAAAAAATAAAATAATAAAAAAAAAGAAACCCGTGAGCATATGCCAAGAATTAAGAGGCTAATCATCATTAAACTGCATGGTTAATTTTATTTAAATTTAAAACCCACTATATCCCATGAATTCGGCCTTCCTTTTCTCCCAATATTTATTTAATATTCTTTCTTTTTTTTTAAAAAAAATAATATAATGTTTACTAAACCATGTGCTCCTAATTTTAATTATAATGTTCGTAGATTTTTTTTTTTTCTTTTTGTATAAACAATTCCTTCGATTCTATTCTTTCCAATTATCCTAATATTTGTTTGTGGTTGTTGAGAGGAATTTTAAAATATTTAACTTTTATTTTAATAAATATATTTAAGTTTATTTATTTAAAAGATATTTTTAAAATATGATGGGTGTTTCAAAAATTTCAATAATATATTTAAATTTAAAAAAATCACAAAAACATCCATTAGAAATTAATATTCTGAATTTTTTAAAATTTTATGAGTATTTTTAAAATGTGGGTACGAGTGTTTTTTAATTTTTTAAATTTCTAATATTATTAGAGTTAATTTTAGGAAAAAGAACATCTAACTCATTATGTTATATATAATAACGAGAGAATTAAATTTATAATTCGGGAATAAAGTTCATTCCAACCCCTACCATTAACTAAATTTTCCTACAATAATAGAACATAAATATTTTAAAGATATAGAATAAAAAAATAGAATTCTCAAAATAAATAAATAAATAAAAAGGCATGAAATGTGACGTCACATATTAAAAAATTATAGTCGTCATTTATAGGTTTTGAAAGAGTTTTGAAGCACTAATTCAAAATAATAATAACAATATTTTGGAAAGTCTGATAAATTAATTTAATTATCTAAAGTTTTTTTTTTTTCTACTTCTTAAAATAATAATTTATTCTTTCCATAATTCTTTTTTTTTTTTTTTTTTTTAAGTTTGATCTCAAAAATCTCTTAATTTCTTATTAGTTCGATGGTCAATTTTTTATAAGGTTAAAACTTGTAATTTATTATCTCATATTTATTAAATAAAAAATATTTTATCAATTTAAATATATTCAACTAATTAATTATTTAAAAAAAATCGAGTTGAAAAGAAAAATAAACTTAAAAAATTGTTTCATATTTTCCGGCCCGTTTCCATATCCATGTAAAGGCCCAAAAGCCATTTTACATTCTGAATTGGGCTGCTGAGTTTAGGCCCAAATATGTTTTATACCAAATTAAGACCGTGCCGTACGATTAAGGAAAGTAATAATAAAAAAAGATTTGTTAAAGAAATTTGGATAGAATTAATATTTTAAATAGATTAATTTTTCTATTTTGAAATATGGCATTACTTATTCTTGCATAAAAGAAAATGTAATTTTTGCTTTCATTTCATTCTTACTTCATTCTTACTTTTGGGATATTATTATAATTTTTAATTTGATGATGTAAAATTATACTCGAAATATATTGATTTTACGAGAACTATTTGAGGGACTCAAGCCAAGGCTTAGCATGTGGCCTAAGTCCTATTTGACTAAGTGAGATGACTTGATCGTGTAAGGTCGAAGGCAATTAGGCCTAATATGATCTAAACCCTAGTTGTGACTTGGTTCTATTCGTCTAGGTTGGTTAGGCAGGACCAAACTAGTTCCATTCAGCTTGTACATTGTACTTATGCGTCGGAGCATATGCGGAAAGCATTTCATGGACATTAGGTTTCTATTATTTGACACCGATTATCTACTCTTATCATGATAATAGGTACGTCCACTAGATATATATATAAAAGTCCCGAATCAAAAGGGTACGAATAACAAACCTAAAAGGTATAAATTGCAGCTTGAACGACAAACCATTGTTCTCGCAAAGGTATAAATGGATTGTAACGTGATCGCTTTCCTCTGTGCTCTGTTCCATCTTCTATCTGTGTGGGGGCTGTCCCTTGCTTGTCATCTCTGGGTTTGATTCTTTCATACGGCCTGGTATGGTCAAAATAGTTGAAATCAACGTTCAAACATAATAAATTTCTTCCCCAATTTCCCTCCCTTTTCAATCTTTGATTGGTTCAACCATCATTTTCTTCCATTTTGTGATTGTATTGTATACTATTATTGACTGTATTGTATACTATTATCTCCCCTCCCTGTTTCCCTCTTTTTTTTCTTTGCGAGGCTGGGATTATGATTGTCATGAACAACTCGATTACGGTAATTTGTTCTTTCATTTGTGTGTTTCCTGTCATTTTTAGGGATTGAATCGAGTGGATTTTGAATCTTTGGGCTCTGTGTTCCATTAGGGCTTTTGGGATTTTGTTCGAGTTTGTGATTTTGGTTGTCTCATATCATAGTTTATTTTCCAGAATTGCAGCTTTTGAGAGGATTTCCACTTTTTCTTTTACCTCGAGAGATTCTAAATTGATTGGTTCAAATTTGTTGTTGCCCTTTCAAGTTCCACTGTGATCTTTTAACAGGACATCATATTCATCCTCAATTTATATTATCATTTTCAATTTTAAAGAAATAGTTTCAATCTAGATCTTGTTATTAGTTCTTCTAAATTTAGTTGAAGTTGCTCGACTATTCAGCTAATCAAAGATCTTTTCTGACATGTTGTCGTGTTCTTTATCTAAGGAACCATTCCTCCGTGATGCCAAATGTCAAGCTTCAGAAGAAACTGATCTTGAGAATGGAACGCAAGTTCTGGGAAGCAATTCTGACTTTGAAATGGAGGCATTCAATAAGCAGGTGTACTCATTTAGAAATTTCATTTTATTTCCCCCTTAGTACAGTTCTGGGATTTTGTTTTGTTCTTTTATAGTCATCCTTCTAGTTTTCACTTCTTTTGCCTACTTTGAATTCAGATTCAAGCGATTGAGATACAAGTAGATAAGCTTTCTGGACGTCTTGTTTACTTAAATGTACGTATAGTGTAACAGCCTAAGTCCACCCCTAATAGATCTCACATCGGTTGGAGAGGGGAACGAAACATTCCTTATAAGGGTGTGACAACCTCTCCCTAATAGACTATTTTAAAACTGTGAGGCTGATGGTGATACGTAACGGGCCAAAGTGGACAATATACACTAGTAGTGAGCTTGGGCTGTTGCATACGGTCACCTTATTTCATAAATCTCTGGATTAGTATGAACCAAATGCTGCCAAATGACTGCAGAATTTGCTAAGGGATGCTAATGAGGAATCAAAATCTGTTACAAAAACATCGGAGATAATAGGTAATTGTTTCTTCTAATCTTAAGTTGAGTATTAGGTCAGAGAGTCGGTGAGTTGTGTTGAGGATTATTGGGAGGAAGTCACACGTTGACTAACTAAGGGAATGATCACGGATTTATAAGTAAAAAATACATTTCCATTGGTATAAGGCCTTTTGGGAAACCAAAAGCAAAGCCACGAGAGCTTATGCTCAAAGTGGACAATGTCATATACCATCGTGGAGGTTCGTGATTCCTAACCAATTGAAATTTCAAAATCATCAGAGATAATAGATACTTTTGAAGTTCTTGACTATGAGTTTGGATCCACATTCCACAATTTTTGTTCTTTTAGCATATATTTCAATTTTAGTACCAAATTACATGACCTGCTGGCACTAAGGGTTTTTTTTTTTTTTTTTTTTTTTTTTTTTTTTTTTTTTTTTTTTTTTTTTTTTTTTTTGTTGATTAACGATATTGATGAATTTTTCCTGTCTCCAGATCTTACCCCTTAGGCAGATGCCTGGACGTCAGAAGGGCTCTGCCTCAGACAGAGCAAGAATGAACATGACAAAGTTCGTTGGCAGTAAATGTTTAAGTCTTGAATGTTTTGGAATGATAACGTTTCTTATTGTAGAGTTTGTTTCTTTGAATGGCAGTGTCTTGACAAAAAAGCTCAAGGAACTGATGATTGAATTTATTGAATTTGAGTCACTTGGTGTAACAGCCCAAGCTCACCGCTAGTAGATATTGTCCACTTCGGTCCGATATGTATCGTCGTAAAGTCTTACGGTTTTAAAACGCGTCTATTAGAGAGAGGTTTTCACACCCTTATAAGGAATGTTTCGTTCCCCTCTCCAACCTTGTAAGAATGTGGAAATATGATACTATTACAAATGATATTAGAGCCAGACATTGAGCAGTGTGCTAGCGAGGACGCTGGCCCCCAAAGGGATGGGTTGCGAGATCCCACTTCGATTGGGGAGGGGAACAAAACATTTCTTTTAAGGGTGTGGAAATCTCTCCCTAGTAGACGTGTTTTAAAACCGTGAGACTGATGACGATACGTAACGGGCCAAAGTGGACAATATCTGCTTGCGGTGGACTTAGAGCTTTTACCCTTAAAATGTCTCTTTGTAATGATCCATATGATATTGATTTCTTTCTCCTCTAATCCTCAAATCATGCTTCAGGCCCTTCATGAAATAGTTCAGGACGAGTATCGTGAAGTCGTGGAAAGACGATTGATTACAGGTTCAAAATTGCTGGTTATTGATTGTGTGCTAAATACTTCCCCTCCATTGATGGCTTAGGCTAACTTTTTTTCTGTTTTGAACTTTGTCATGATGTAACTTAATTAAGCAGTCACGGATAGCAGTCCAGATGAGTTGGTAAGCTAAACTTTCAAGTCTAAGCTTGAATTTTAGGAACAAACCGAGATTTTGTTGTTGCTGACCAGGATTTTAATGATCATATTAGGTGATTGATCACCTTATCGAAACTGGAATCAGTGAGCAAACGTTCCCGAATGCATTTGAACAAATGTGACAAGGGAAGGTACGCACGATCGAACTTTACAAAAAATGCCTGCATTCTTTCAGCTTGTTTGACACTACAGCTACTTGATTGATTAACTATGAACATTCCTAATTTTCTGCTCTGTACACCGACGAAGGTCGTAAGTACCATGGAAGAAATTCAAGAGCGACTCGATGCAGTGAAGGAGCTTGAGAAAAGGCTCTCGGAATTGCATCAGGTATATATTTCTCCGGAAGGATAATGCAGGATTCTTCTCAGTAGTCTGATGAGTTTCTCCATTCTTGGTCAGATTTACCTGAAAACAGCAGCTTTAGTGGAGGGTCAAGCTAAACCTTTGGATAACATAGAAAATCAGGTTGGTTCTGTTCTTCCCTTCCATGCTTCCAACTCCTGATATGGATAATTCTTCTCCTTGTCTCGGTATTGAGTTCATGGGATCGATTGGATCTCATCTAGGTTAAGAACGTAGTTGACAATGTCCATCGAGCACACTTCGCTTTAAAATGCAGAGAATTACAGAAAATACATCGAAAATGGATGAGCATTGCCCTTGTTCTTCCATTTAGAAATGCTTACTGTTACAGTTTGCTTGCTAGCCACCCCCAACCCAATCTTGATTGTTTGCTACCTCAATTTGATCAGAACTAGAACCTCTATTTGGTCAACATGACTTCGTTTACATTAGTTTTCCGTGCACAAGTTCACAAAATTCTAATTGTTTTGAAATCTAAACTCCTTGTGGACACAAGACCGCTCTCAGTCGAGGATCAAAGTAATCCAGGCGGTAAAGAACTTAGAGAAGGAATCAAGAAAAGGCGTGATGTTCATCATCATAACAGTGCTGGTAGTAATTATCTTAAACCTCCTCTCAGCTGATCAGCCATGAAAAGAGTAACCGATGAAGATGACTCCAGAAAGTGAACTCGGTTTCAATCCTAGAAGAACATCATTTATTTCTATATTAACTTTTTTATATATATAATGTGACATCCCACATTGACCGAAGAGGAAAACAAAACATTTTCTATAAGAGTGTGAAAATCTCTTTCTAGCAAATGCGTTTTAAAACTGTGAGCCTGACGGCAATAATTAATGGGTCAAAGCCGACAATATCTGCTAACGGTGGGCTTGAGCCAAAGCAGACAATATCTGCTAACGGTGAGCTTTAGCTGTGATAAATAGTATCAAAGCTAGATACTGAACAACAACGAGGACTGGAAGTGGATTGTGAGATCGAGTGTGGAAACCTCCTTAATAGACGCATTTTAAAACCGTAAGGATGATACATAAGGAGCCAAATAGTGAACAATATCTAGAAGAAATGGGAAGGGATGGAGCAGTTCATACATATATGAAGCATGTACTAGCGATAGGAAGAAAAGGAAAGGAGCAGTTCATACATATATGATATAAAGAAGCATGGACAGAGAATACAACAAAACGAGAGTGCAAAATGCAGGTACTTCAAATTAAAACTAAGCAGAGTATTGTTTTGGTTTACATTCTGGACTTGGCTACCACCACGTTCCCTCCTTCTCCCAGGTTCACCGCTCCTTCCCTCGTCCATGACTCCTTGAACTGCTCCTCCGTCACCCCTGTAAACTCAAAAAACACACATCAATTAGTTCCTACTAGTTGGAGAAAGTTAGAATTTAGTCCTTACCTCGTCCCATGGCGGCCGTAGAAGAAATGCCGCCCTGAACTGTCTTCAGATACCGATCGTAGTAGTTAGCTCCAGACCATTTCTGATGAGCCAGTGTATCAACTCCATTGGCTCTCTCTTCCCTTTGAATCCTCTCAACATAACCCAGCATTCCCCGCCTCGCATAATCTCTAGCAAACGTATCGATCACCAACGCATCCGCATGGAAACCCGCGAGCGTGATGAACTGCCAGCAGAACCCAAGCCTCGCAATCCTTGGAATGAACTCTTCCATCTCCTTGTCGCTCATTCCCGATGCATCCCAGTTGAAAGATGGCGAGAGGTTATAAGCCAACATCAATTCTGGGTGCACCGATTTCACCCCTTTTGCGAAACTGGTGCACTCCACCATGTCGGGGCTTGATGTTTCCATCCAGATTAGGTCCGCATGTGGTGCGAACGCCCAACCACGAACAATCGCCGCCATTACCGACCCTTTGAACCTGTAAAACCCTTCTCTGGTTCTTGGTAAATCCCAGTCCCAGAACAGATTTTTGAGCCCCAATTTCTCAACGATTTCCCTCCCCTGTTCGTTCGATAGGCATTTCTCGTAACTCGATTGACTCATCCACTCGTCAAGCTTCCTTCTCTTTTCATTCTCTGTTGCGTTCATATTCATGATCGCGTCGGTCACGCATTCTGAGAATGTTTTCAATTGCGCCATGGAAATCCATTGATCTTCAAGTGCTTGAAGTTCCGCCCCTGTTTTTCCAGCCGCCATGGCTTCAGACAATGCCCCAGCTAAGCTCTTCCCTCTCAAATTAGGATTCGTTGCACCCAAAATGAACTGATGATCTCTACTGTCGACGTTCGTTTGAATCAAAGTAGCACCGACGGCATCGGTTCGAGCCACAAGAACCGTCTCGACCCCCATCACGTCGAACTGTAATCGAGCTGCGACGAGCCGATTGATATGCTCGCTAACCGCCACCAGCACTTTTCCCGCCATATGCCCGCATTTTTTCGTCACCGAGGATTGATCCTCAATGTGAACACCGGCGGCACCGCGCTCCACAAATAGCTTGCAGAGCTTCACCGTGGCGGTGGTGCCACCGAAGCCGGTGTCCCCGTCGGCGATGATGGGTTTGAGATAATCGACATAAGGGGTTTTCGCTCGCTCCTCTCGGCTCATACTCATCCTCGCCTCCCTCTGTTTCCGGTCATGGTACTGTTGAGCGAAGAACAGATGCTCGACCTTGTTCGGAACGGTGTCATATGGGTAATCGGCAAGGTCCGGGCCTGGTTCGTTGGTGGAGGTATGGGTGGAAGAGCATTGCCAGCCGGAGACATAGATGGTGTCCAAATGCTTAGCCATCATCGTCACTTGAACAGGGTCTAGAGCGCCAAATGTTCTCGACGCCGTGCCGTTGGCTTGGTGGGTTTTGAGCGTCCGCCATAGCTTCTTGGCCAACTCGTTTGAGGCGTAGCTTTGTCTTAAGCTGCCGCGTAGTGACACCACGTCTTTGGCAGAGTAGGGGCGTCGTGTTAGCTTGAACCTCTCTGAATTCCACCATGCATGTACCTCTGCAACTTCCGCTTCGAATCTCCCTTCTTCTTCCATTATCTGTTCATCAAAAAATGTCGATTGTTAGTCTTAGTTAGAACCTGCATTGTGAATTTGAATCGAAATTACAACGAACCATTGATGGAACAGAGAAGGATGCAGCCATGGGTAGAATTGAGTTACTCTGCTTTTGTGGGTTTTTCGACAATAACGAGAAGAAGTTTATCTGAATGCAAAAGGTTGGATGGAAAGATTGTAGTTATAAGGAGTCTGATCAGATCCGTTTTGAGATGGGTAAAAGTTAAATAATTATGGTTATAGATAAGAAAAAAGAAAGCCACGGAAACCAAGAAAGTTTAGACTCAGCTCAGTATGTTTTATCTGTTGTGCCATGTTCTATGGCAGATTCGAAGTGAACACACATTTTGATTTTGGCTTGATTTTCATTGTTATCTTCTTCGGATGAGAACTTGTACATTGTGCGGTGCATTTATAGGGCACCTAGGGTTATAACCCACCGTTGTCAACTTCATGATTTTAACACAGGCATCTTGACATGTTTCGTTTCTCTCTCCAACCAACGTGAGATCTCGCAATCGTAGTAGATATTGTTCTCTACTATTTTAAAACGGTCTACTTTGGAGATGGTCTAACACACTCTAAACAATGACAGGGTCTAGCACGACTCCAACTAAAGCCTCACGCTATTCGGTGATGGGGCTCTGATACCGTTTATAAAAACTTAAACTCACCGCTAATAGATATTGTCGACTTTCTCTTATTACGTTTAGCCGTCAGTCTTCTTGAGATTTCGCTCCTAAAAAAAAATAAAACTCCATGGGAAGTATTTGTGGGGTGGAATTGAGAATGGTGAGTGGAATTTTCAAGATGAAATCTAGTGATCCACGTGGTGGACCTATTTATCAACACGTGGATGTGTGATGTGTCGTAACAAGCGTGCAAAGAGGCAACCAATTAACTAAAACTTGTAAGATTGTGATTTTGTTTTTGCAGTAAAAAATTAAGAATGAAAAAAATATTGGATTAGGAATGGATAATTGATTAAAAATTAAAAATTAAAAATTAAAAATTAAAAATTAAAAATTGAGATGGTGATGAGGATGTGGAAGAGGGAGGGTATTATGGGCTGAGGCCTCGGGAGTTGTGAGAATTGTATTGGGCTATCTTCAAATGGGCCCACAGTGTGGGCCATCTCAGATTGGGTTACACTTTTTAGCACTTCGAGGAATTTTTAATTTAATTATTGAGTTTTTACTACTAATGTAAATTTTATTATATTAATTTAATAATATTATGATGTAAAATTTTCTACTCATTTTAATAGTAGCGAAAATCAATTAATTTAAAAGATTTAAATTAATTAATAGAAAATAATCAAAGATCAGTAAAATTTATGAGATAAATATGTAAAATCTTGAAATATAAAGAATAAATAAAAATTAAGTTAAAATATTATTTCTTTCATTTTCTAACAAATTTAACTCATTTCCAATAAATTGTTTTTTTATTTATAAAAATAAAAATAAAAAGCAAAAACAATTATATAATTTTTGTATTTTTACAATATCAATAAGTTTGGTTCGGTTTAATTCTCGGTCATTCTCTAGCCTTTCAGAAACGGGAAAATAAATGCCGACCGAACCGGTCCAATTTTTCCTCCCAACTCTGGTTCATTTTGGTGGTTGCCCTCGTCCCTGTCGCGCCTCCTCCTTTCCCCTTTCGATGTCTGGAACTGCAAATCTTCATTTTGATCTCATGATTGATGATTCTGCAACTTAATGCTTCCGAATCGTCCGTTGTTCTTCTCATCCGTTCAAATTTGTGTTCATCGGGCTTCTCTGTTAATTGGTTCCTCTTGTAATAGCACTCACTCCGTTGAATTCGAAGGCTTACTCTACACCCTTCTTGCTATGCGATTGGATTAAGATCTTAATTTATGCCTTCGAATTTGTGGCTTATCATGCTCCTAAGATTCGGGAAATGTTAAGGCTTGCACCGGGAGAACTATGGCTTTTATGGCTCTTAGAAGGAAGTTGGGTGAGAATGTTGTGCAGGAATTCATGCTTCAGCGATGCTATAGCTCTAAAGTTGACCTTAAGAAGCTCCGTCCAATGATTTTGAAGAGACTTCAAAATCGGGCCAATAACTATCCTATAAAGGGTATGATTCCAGTGGCACAGGAAGTCCTTGAAGCTAGGGCAATGCTTATTCATGGAGTTTCCACTCTTCTCAAAACTTTTCCGGTTCTCTCTTGCAAGTAAGTCTCTTGGGAACCAGTAATTTCTCATCTTTGTGTTATGATTCGTTTTCTTTTCCTTTCTTTGTTCATCGTTTTTAATCTAAATTGCATATTGTTTGAACTCATCTATTTATTAGGGGAGTAACATTTTGTCAGGAATGTTGAGTGACCTTGATTTTCAGTAAGCTGTTTCCTGCACTTGAAGTGAGGTCAATGAATTCAGCAATTTACATTATGAGATGCTTATCTTGATATGCATGTTTGTGAAAGCTGCTTTTAGAACTCCTAGACTCATTGTGTGCGTCTGTTCTTTATGAAGTCTGCATTTGCCAATCTCAGCTATTAACATGAATACATGTTGTGAATTTTTCTTCTAAGACTTTTTGGGTCATTGTATAATTTCTGTAGATTTTGTCCAGAAGTATATGTTGGTGACAAAGGTCATCTAATACGAAGTTGCGGCGGTTACAAACGTGGTGCGAAGAATCGAGTTCATGAATGGATCAGAGGTGATTTGAATGATATCCTTGTCCCTGTAGAATCATTTCACCTCCGTCACATGTTCCAAGATGTTATTAAACATGATGAGAGGTTCGACTTCGAACGTGTTCCAGCAGTCGTTGAGCTATGCTGGCAAGCTGGAGCCAATCCAAATGATGAGAATCTGTCTTCAAGCACTTGGAATTCAGATGGCGATGGCAGGGATGAACATTTGTCGAGTCATGAACTGATGGTTTTAGCAAATTCAACTATCAGGGCATGGGAAACAGTTAGAACAGGCGTGCAGAAACTGTTAATGGTATATCCTACTAAGGTTTGTAAACACTGCTCAGAAGTTCATGTTGGGCCATCAGGACACAAGGCTAGACTTTGTGGAGTTTTTAAATATGAGAGTTGGCGAGGATCCCACTTCTGGGAGAAGGGGGACGTAGATGATTTAGTTCCTCCAAAGAGCGTATGGCATCGGCGAGCACAAGATCCTCCTGTGCTCGTCGACGAAGGGAGGGACTATTATGGACACGCACCAGCAGTGCTGGCTCTTTGCATACAGGCTGGTGCCATTGCACCCTCTAAGTATCATTGTATGATGAAAGTTCAAGGCTTATCACATCATAGTCAACTCAAGTGCAGTTTGCCCAATTCAGGACCTTCAGGTGATCATGGCTAATTTCCTTTATATTTTCGATTTTTAAAGCATATAGATAGAGAAACATGATATATTATCAAGCATGGAAACTTAAGATGGTTACTGAAAAGCTTTGTAGCTCACAAAGTTCAATAATTTTGAACCTGAGATTATTGTTGGAACTTCATAAAGAATGTTTTGTAGAATCGCCTTCATTCTTTTCATTAGAAACACAAGTAATGGTAGGCACTTTATAGATGAACTATATGTAAGATTTCTTAGTAGAAATCTTTGTACTAATCACTACTAAAAAATTTATAGGTCGGATGGAGATTCCGATTAACCCATCCACAAGTGAGTATTATCTCGATTTAGTTTGGAATTTGGATTCAGTTCTTTGGAATTTAATCTATACGTAGTCATGTGAACTCGGCTGATAGTTTTGCACCTTTGAATCTTATAAGACAAATAATGTGAAGTATTTTGAGTATATATCAGATGATGATTGTTTAATCATGTAATAGTTGTTATGATGTGATTAGAACTTAAGATATAACCTTTTGGAGGGTCGAAAGAAGACCAAAAAGTGTTGTTCTTGTTTCTTAACCGTGGGGTTTTCGGCTTTGTGTAAGTAAGCTAAAGAGTGGCCGAAATCAATGTTTGGGAGCATCTTTTGCTGGCATAACATCACTTTTACTTCTTTTCTTATTCTTTTGTTCTTTCTAAATTCGTTCTTCCTTTTCTTTTTAATTTATTCACTATTTTTTTAAGAGACCCATCTTAGAAGATTAGCAATTATCTTCGGGACAACGACCCAAGTTCATTGCTAACAGATATTAACATCTCAAGTTTACTGCTAATAGATATTATCTGCTTTGTCTTGTTGCCCTTATGGTTTTAAAAAACATATTGGGCTCAGCCCGCCGTTAACAGACATGAGGTTTCCACACCCCCCCCTTTGGGAGTTCCGGCATCATCATTGGTTCACCACTTGGTATCTAATTTTGATATCATTTATAATGGCCCAAACTCACTCCTAATTGATATTATCCACTTTTGTCCATTACGTATTGCCGTCAGCCTCATAGTTTTAAAACACGTCTTTTAGGGAGAAGCTTCAACATTCTTATAAGAAATGTTTCGTTCCCCTCTCCAATCGATGCGGGATTTCACAACATGACTTTGAAAAGTTTAAACTTCTCATTTCTACTATATATATCATTTTTTTTTGTTTGAAAACATACTCTAATATCATGTTAAATTACTTTAAACCAGATGGTCTTTAAACCGGATAGTGTAATGCATAAAGTAGAATGTAAACCGTGCTCTACGCATATTTTTACCTTGACCTTACATATAAGAGAATAACGTTCCAAATTTTGATAATACACCGATCGTTTCTCATATAATGAAAAATATTAAGAATATATTTTTTTGAAAAATAATTAACATGTCATGTTCCATTAGCTTAGTTTTAGAAGTAATTTAATAACATATTCAAGTGTACCCAATTATACCAAATCCTACATCTCCATGCAAGAAATTCCATTGAAGATCAGCTAGGCTTCAAGGCTTGGAACTACAATATTATTATCTTTCTAAACCTAATCTATTCTAATCAACGTGTCTCCATGCTTTTTCTTTCTTTATTCCATTTCTCGAACCATCTTTTTGTAATCAAAGAAAGCTCTTTTCGAGTTCGTGCATAAAATTGCATAAAATTATTGGGGAAGTTCTTTTTTTTTCTTCTTCTTCTTACCTTATAACAGTTCAAGCTCATTATTAACAAATATTGTCTATTTTGACTTGTTACTTATCATCACTTATCGTCGTGAGCCTCACAATTTTGGAACGTGTTTGGTAGGGAGATGTTTCCACACCTTTATAAGGAATATTTCGTTTTCTTTTCCATCCGATATGGGATCTCACAATCCACCCTCTTTGGAATCCCAGCGTCCTCGTTGGTACACCTTATGGTATCTAACTCTAATACCATTTGTAACAATCCAAATCTATCGATAGCAGATATTGTCCGCTTTGGCCCATTACGTATCGTCGTCAGCCTTACAGAAAACGTGTCTACTAAGGAGGGAGAGGTTTTCATATCTTTATAAGAAATGTTTCATTTCTCGCCAATCGATATGTCGCATGATTTGGCTCTTAATTTTGCTCTTATGCTTCTGAATTCAAAGGAAGGAATCATCGAGGGCTGTTTACTGGTTCATCATCTGCCTTTCCTCTGGTTTTGGATTGGCCACGCATGTGCCTTCCACACTCTTTAACCATTAGAACCAACTCTAGTAATAATAAAACAATTTCTCTCTTTTTCCGTCATTTGTAAGGCGGACCTCGTGTCTAGCTGCCATGCATAACGCAATTATTGCTTGAAAATTGTCCCATAACGTGCCTTGATCCCAGAGCAGGTGAGCCTTCCAAGTCGTTTCTTACTTTTACGCATTGTTTATGGTTGGGGTTGCAAACTTTAGTGACGCCTTGCATTCAACAAACCCACCATCAATTATAAAGAAAACATCCCGAGGTTTGATATAGTCCATGTAACCGTCCACACTGCTAGATAGATATTGTCTATTTTGGTTCGTTATTTATCGCCGTCAGCCTTACGATTTTAAAACGTGTATACTAGGGAGAGGTTTCCACACCCTCATAAGAAATGCTTCGTTCCCCTCTCCAACCGATGTGAGATCTCACAATTCACCCCCTCGGAGGTCTAGCATCTTCGTTGGCACACCGCCCAGTGACTGGCTCTGATACCATTTGTAACAGCTCAAGCCCACCACTAATAGATATTATTTGCCTTAACCTGCTAATATCGCTATCGGCCTCACGATTTCGAAACACGTCTACAAAATAGAGGTTTCAACACTCTTATAAAGAATGTTTCGAGAGTTGAATGCAAAGTTTACGGGTAAGTAACACATGGAGAGCGAGTTGGTTTTAGTGGTTGTTTTCACATAAATCCCTAAAAAAAGGAGAGGTTCTTTTCTTTTTCTTTTCATTAGTATTTTGATAAATTTTTGTGAAGAATAATGGAGGGATACATGGTGAATGTTATCTAAGAATTTTCTAGACAGGCCCTACATTTAGCTGGATTTAGTTGTATGTGTTGAAATCATCTTTCTAAGTGGGCCACTGATCCTTGATTTAATGATAATCTTCGCTAACTACTGCTATTCTGTAAACAATTATATTCAGACTAAACAATGCCATTGCGTTAAGAAAAAGAGAAGGAATTTTGATTCTTTGCTGTGAGCACATTCTACCATTGAACAGTGGCATAATAAAAGGAGCCTGTTCCTGTTGTCCTACAAGGAATGTGCCTAACTAATCAGGTCTAGATTACTCTAAAACTCCACCTAGAATATATTTTAATTGTATTTTGGACCTGTCCCAACATTTTGCTCCTTGTCTTGTTTGTTTTGTTAGGATATATAAGCCTCTTCCCTCTGTTATGGAATGCCAAGTAAACAGGTTGAAGACATACTAACAGAAGTAAATTCTGAGAATGAAAATGAGGCAACTTACCTCTTTGGTGTTGGCCACTATAGTTTGTCTGATAGGCCTCATAGGCTCCACTCAAGCTCAGTTGCAGCTTGGTTTCTATGCCAATAGCTGCCCAAACGCTGAGAAGATTGTGCTGGACTTTGTTCATCAGCATATCCATAATGCTCCTTCGCTGGCGGCAACTTTCATTAGAATGCACTTCCATGATTGCTTCGTCAGGGTAAGGTTTCTTATCATTTCCATCTTGATCAGAATTCTCTCGTTTTGATTAGTTGCTTAACAGGGTTGTGATGCATCGGTTCTTATTAACACCACTTCAAATAACCAAGCTGAGAAGGATGCTCCTCCAAATCGAACACTCAGAGGTTTTGACTTCATTGATAGAGTTAAAAGCTTACTTGAAGCTGAATGCCCTGGAGTTGTGTCTTGTGCTGATGTTCTTTCCTTGGTTACTAGAGATACCATTGTAGCCACGGTAAGGATCCACACAAACCGATCGAATACTCTTACTTTTTCAGTGTTCAAGCCTGTTTTCACTCTGTTTTCTTGTCGAAAGATGAAAAAGAAAGCGACCCATTTTCCTTGTGTGATAGACATGTTCATCTCAATGTGCAGGGAGGTCCTTACTGGGAAGTTCCAACAGGGCGAAGGGATGGAGTGATCTCAAGGTCATCAGAAGCCACGGCCAACATTCCTCCTCCATCTTCAAACTTCTCAAGACTCCAAACCCTTTTCGGAAACCAAGGCCTTGATGTTAAGGACTTGGTATTACTATCTGGTGAGTTAAAACTTAAAAAACTACTCATTTCTTTTCTCAGTACTTTTCTCAAACACCTTGCGTGCACTTATCACTACAGGCGCACACACAATCGGCATAGCCCATTGCTCATCATTCCGCAACCGACTCTACAACTTCACCGGCGTCGGTAACCAAGACCCCTCTCTGGACCCAAGATACGCCGCTAATCTCAAGGCCAACAAATGCAAAACTCCCACCGACAACAGCAAAGTGGAAATGGACCCAGGGAGTCGTAAAACATTTGACCTTAGCTACTACTCTCTTCTTCTCAAACGAAGGGGCCTTTTCCAATCCGATTCTGCTCTCACTAAAGACTTAACTTCATTGGGTCTAGTTCAGAAACTTGTCGAAGGACCCATTGAAGAGTTCTTCGCTGAATTTGCTGCAGCCATGGAGAAAATGGGTCGGATTAACGTGAAGACTGGTACTGAAGGCGAAATCAGAAAGCGATGCGGCGTGGTGAATAGTTAATCGGTTCATGGGTTGATGATCGGCTCTAAATCGTAGTTCCTCTGATTTCTTGGCATAAGTTCGCGTGTGATGTGACCTTTGAATGATTTTGATTTAGAACTTTTAAGAGCTTTGGGAGATTTATGAATTGAATAATGGGAATTCCGCTGTAATGTACTTCTTTTTCTTGTGGTGTTCATAAGATTCTGATTTGAATAAATTATCTGTGCATGAAAACAAACTTCATTATTGTTCTTCTTCCTACTTTTAATTGGAAATAAAATAAAACTTCATTATTGTTCTTCTTCCTACTTTTAATTAGAAATAAAATAAAATAAAATAAAATAAATAAATAGACGGTCGAGAGTATTGACCTCGTGATGTAGTAGTAGTATGGTAGTTTAGACTCGGACCCTTTCTCTTAAAGCTACAATACATACCACCTATCCTTGTATCGAACCTTATTAATTATGAATTTGACTTCACTTATATGAATAAATTACAAAATGAATTACCTAAGACTTGTTGGTAAATTGTTGAGTTGTGTCTGTCTTTGGTCAGCACATGAAATGAATTACCTAGGACCATCGACTTTTCATATTGACTAGTTTTGAGGTCCCTAGTAAACCCGTTTTAATATTGTGAGATTGACCGCAAAATGGGTCAAAGGGAATAATATCCACTAGCAGTGGGTTTTTGACTGTTACAAATAGTATCAAAGTTGAACACCGAATGGTGTGCCAACAAGGACGTGCGCCTCAACGAGGATACTGGACACCAAAGGTGGATTGTGAGGTCTCACATGGTCGGAGAAGGGAACAATGCATTTCTTATAAGGATGTGAATACCTCTCTCTAGTATAGTAGGTGCGTTTTAAAACCATAAAACTGACGACGATACGTAACGAATCAAAGCGAACAATCTTCACTAGCAGTGGGTTGAGCTGATACAAATGGTATTAGAGCTAAATACCAATCAGTATACCAATGAGGATGTTGGCCCCAAAGGGTGGATTGTGAGGTTCTACGTCAGTTAGAGAGAGAAATGAAACATTTCTTATAAGGGTGTGGAATCCTCTCCCCAGTAGATACGTTTGAAGATGACATGAACGAGTCAACGTGTATAATATCCACAAGAGGTGGGCGTGATCCCATAACTTAGTAATATTATGTATAGGTAATAACATAACTTCAATCATTGTCACCTCAATTATTTTAAATATTAAGTGAAATCTATTGTGAAATCCTATAGATTCAAATATTTAATAGGAATAAATTCAATCATGATGATGGTAGTATTATTAGAGATTCACATTCAATGCTTCCCATTCATTTTATCATAAAGTACACAAATAATTAAGAAAAAATAATTTTATATGTTTAAAAAATAAATTGAGAATAAACAAGAGCCAATCAAATATTAGGGAGAGGGAAATAAATAATGTAAGCTTTTAATTTGTCACTCAATTATATTACTCAATTTTGGGTCCCAACATTAACCACTCATCTTGCAACCTTGACAATTCCTCTATAGACCAAACATCGTGTGTGTTTGTTCCACATGTGCTTTCAACGATCTTATCCACAGTTAAAATGAAAATATCTCGAACTATTTCAATAATTATCAACTATTTTCATAGTTTCGATTAGGTTTGATGCTCCCTTCCACCTTATGGTGAGGGAAAATATCGTTTTTTTAAGAGTCAAAAAGAAATACGTAGTGGCCTATATAGACGCGTTTTTTGTGCTTGTTGTTATAGAGTGCGTATTCATCCTTTTTCTTTACGCAACTAATTCATTTGAATATGATAAATTTGACATTAAAGGTTTTATTAAAAATAATAGGTTTAAATTTCTACCGATGTTTGAAATTTTGAATACAGGTATTCATATGATTTGAAAAATCTGGCTGATCCGAACTAACCAACCCAAATTATAAAGATTAAGGTCGATTCATGGTTTTTAGTCGGGAACCCGATCAACTGGAAAATAAAAGCTACAACTCAATTATGCTTTTAAGAGTATTATGAATATTATAAGAAACTTTGACTTTTGCAATCGATGTTAGTCAATCGATGTTAGGAATGTGTTGTGGTTGAGAAGACGTTTGATATTTGAGTTTTATGAGATTTTAGTTATTAATGAATTTTTTAAGTAACTAAACAACCCAACCAACCAACTCGAAATTTGAGTCCGTGGGCCTCTTTTAATGGGCTAAATTAATAATGTCGAGGCCCAGCCCAGCTCGAAGTTTGAGTCCATGGACCTTTTTAATGGGCTAAATCACTAATATTGAGGCCCAGCTCAGCTCGAAGTTTGAGTCCATGGGCCTTTTTTAATGGGCTAAATTACTAATGTTGAGGCCCAGCCCAGTTCTGCGCCGATGAAATCAAGAAAAACCCTAAACTTGCCGATACGGGAAGCCCTAATTTCTTAGACGATGGCCTATAAATTCACCATTGGACCATGTTCATCACATCGTCGATTTCTCAATTGTTCTTTTCCACACTGCAGTTCAAGTTTCCATCCAAACACAGGAGGTTTTAGTGCATAGCCTACTTTTTCATGCTGCGTAGTTTTGAAACCCTTGTTCTTTCTCCTTCAACTTCGATGCTCGTTTTCTTTTTATATTTTTTATCTGCGCCGAGGTGCCGTGATGACGCAATTTTCGTGGACTAGAGTTTCTGATCTGGGTCAATTCCTTGAATCTGATTAATATACCCTTGGCTGTCTGAGCACTCTCTTAAATTTGGTAGAATCGTAGTTTTGTTTGATATTTTTTGAATTTCGTGTTCGATTATACGGGCTTATGATGATATTTCAAATAATCTTAGCGGATTTCAGTGAGTTTATCAATGATCTGACTGTTACACACACTGAAGCCTGTTTTTCATGATCTAGTGTAGATTCGTTTGAATGTTTGTGATCGGTAATTCATTCTTATGCTTTTACATGACGTATAATTGATTTTGCTGAACAAGAAGCAATGATGATGTTAAGCACTTGGACGTGTTGTGGGCAGTGGCCATAACTTTTGATCGAGTTATGCCGTGAGCCTGTATATTAAACGACTTCTCCTTCCACTGAGCTTCTTTGTTTGATTACATTTAATTTAGCATTTTTGAATGATATAGGCAGGGAATTTTTAGGGGTCAGCACAGTGCGTCCATTACCAATTCTGGGGGATTTTTCCAGTTCCTCTTGGCATAATGGCTCGGACGCAATATCAGTAATGTGGCTATCCTGATTGATGGTTAGCCTCAATCCCATTCAATCGTGGAAACACCTCATACATTTTCACTTTGGGAGCTAACCTCTTCGTATCCCATTAGTTCAGATTTGCATTTTTGTTCAACAATATGATCATGATCCATTGCTTGAAATTGCTAATAGAATCTGAGATTTTCTGTATTTTTTTCATTTTGGTCTGAATTATTGCTCAGCGAAGCATGGGTAGTGATGGATTATTTTTCAGGTTAAAGATCGTGTCATTGTCGTTGCGGACTCTTCGCCCTTCTGTCACTCCCTCTGGGTCGTCTTTCTACTTTTATTTAATTTTGTGTAATAATTTGTAATTTTTGTTCAATTCATATTTAATTTCTCCATTGTTATAAATGTTGGTATTTAATAAGATTTCTCATTAATTTTATCTTTTCAATTAATTATTGATCAATAGTGAATAAATTCTCATTATTTTTAAATTAATACAACTAATTATACCATAATAAGTAAATTGTTACTTGTCTAGGGTTCAAATTAATATAAAAATATAGCATGGTTTCTACTTTAACTGATATTAAGAAATTAAATTGTGTTTGAAGAATCTTAGAATATGATACTTTGAAATCAAATATAATTATAAAAAATATCATAAAATTAAATAGTTTTTGAAATAGATCTCATGACAAAAATGGTAATTAACTATTAAATTAAATGCGATAAATTAGGATAATATTTTGATACTAATGAAAATGTTAAGAACATTTTAGAAAAAAATATATTTATTACTTACTATATTAAATTTTTATATTATGACTCCAAAATAATGCAATTTTATTTAATTCGGGGGGGGGGGGGGGGGGGGGGGGGGGGGGGGGGGGGGGGGGGGGGGGGGGGGGGGGGGGGGGGGGGGGGGGGGGGGGGGGGGGGGGGGGGGGGGGGGGGGGGGGGGGGGGGGGGGGGGGGGGGGGGGGGGGGGGGGGGGGGGGGGAATATATATATAACCCCAAATATAATAAAATAAAATAAATATATTTTTTGTTATTTATTATACGGTAAGTAATAGCATGAAAAGTTAAGTCAATTAAAAATAAAATTAGAAATTCCATTACTAATTCCAAATTGAAAAACCGAAAGTGATTGTCCAAAATATAAGTATATTAATTGTTTTTTACGGCTGCATTCGTGGCAAAATTATTGCGTCGAACAACCAATCAGAACGTGACACGCGTGATTTGACACACGAAAAATGTTTTGTCATTTAATTGTATATATATTGAATCTTGAAGTGCGGGTAAGACTAGGCGGCCGAGGTATATGAATCGATTGACTCGTTTTGTAACTCAGCCCAACTCGTTCGAGTCACGATGGCTCTTTGAACCCGCCACCGTCAAACCTCATCTCCGCCGTCCTAATCATGCCCTAGCCTTCAAAACCCACCGGCATTTTTCAACTCCACTCAGATTCGGATTTTTCTTGTCCAAAATTTCTGACCCTCCCCGTCGGCCTCCCCGTCTGCCCCAGGCGATGGACCCGGTTCCTCCGGAATCTGATTCCCCTGCTGTGGAAGATTTTGTCCACATCGAGAATCCCGATATCGAGAGTTTGGTTCAGAGTATTGTTAGTACTACCGAAGAACAGATTAATGACGAGGCAGCCTCTGTGATTTTGCCCGAGGCCGAAGAGGGTTTGACGGAGCAGAGTAGAGTCCTTCCGGAGGAGCTTTCTAGAAGCGTGGTGGTATTGACTTGCGAGACCGCTGATGAGGGTGGCATTTGTGATGTCTACCTTGTTGGAACAGCACACGTTTCTCAAGTAACCTTTTGATTTTCGATTGTGATTAATTGGCTTGTATTTGTTGCATTTTCATTTAGAAATTTGGAGGGTGTGAGAAGGAAAATATGGATTGGTGTGAGATTGCTAGACCCCTTTCGGAATTTTGTTTGTTGTTAGCTGACAAGATTGATTGGAGTACTCGAGTTAGAGATGAATTAGATCACTTGTATGGGTGCAGGAATCGTGCAGAGAAGTTCAAGCTGTAATCAGTTATTTGAAACCTCAGGTGCTTCCTCTTTTTTTTGAAACTCAGTTATACTAGATTGAAAGATGGGTGATTCTGCAGGTCAGCAGCCCGCTTTCGAAAGGCGTTTTTACATGTTGCATTTGCCTTCGTGTTTGTTCATTTAATGCCTTGCATATGCAGGTTGTCTTCTTGGAATTATGCTCGAGCCGAGTGGCTGTTCTCACACCTCAGAATTTGAAGGTACGGTTGTAATTTGATTGTGGCGATTATTTCAAATTCAATCGAATAGCTTGTTGGTTTAGGGTTCTGAACATGAGTCTTGAATAATCACACTAGTTACTTAATAACATCGATTATACAAATTTGCTGGTGTACAGCATGAGTAGGCTTCTTGTTTATCTCTCAATTTTTGCTCTTCCTGACCTTTAGTTCACCAGGTTCCAACTATGGGAGAAATGGTTGAAATGTGGAAGAAAAAGCATAACATCTTTGGTATTCTCTACAGTTGGTTTCTTGCAAAGGCATGTTATTTCTTTATGTTCTATATATTTTACACTTAATTTGTTTTACAATTCAATTGAAAGATTGTGTCTTATTCGAATTATACGTCTTGCTTTTATCTTAGGTAGCCAATAAACTTGAAGTTTTTCCTGGTTCTGAGTTTCGTGTAGCCTATGAAGAAGCAATGAAGTATGGTGGTAAGGTCCTTCTTGGTGATCGTCCAGTACAGGTATGATCTTCTTGGTGATGGGATTTCTTGAATAAATTATCCCTTTTAATCATCTTTATTGTTCTATTACATTTGTTTCAAAAGTCAATTTGATTGTCCCAACTAATCTGCTTCTTTGAGAGTAATTTACCCTGAAGAATTTTCTGCTGTGGTATAATAGTCTGTTCTTAAGACAATTCCTGGTCTGCTCAAGCCTCAAAGCACATTTAAGGGCTTTAATTATCGTATAATGTTCGCTTTAAAGGTGTTTTATATTGTGTCGGCGGTTGCATCCATCATTTCCATATTATTGTCCATCCTCTTTGTGTGCTTTGGTTGGTCCTGCTTTTGTTTGAACGGATAATCATTTGCCAAATGTGCAGACTTACGATTAGATGACATTCTATTCCTATTGCATTTTTCCTCTGTTAGTTTTTAAGCAGGACTTGTCTCCTTACCTTTTCTTTCTGGTTATTTCAATTTATATCCTTATCTCATATTCTTCAACGAGGTGACTTTCAGTTTGTTATTTTTATATACCCGAATTATCTGTAATATTTTGACGTTTACGCAACAGATTACAATAAGGAGGGCATGGGCGAAAATGCCACTTTGGCATAAGATAAAATTGCTTTACTCCTTCGTTTTTCAAGCTTTCTTTTTGCCAGGCCCCGAGGAACTAACCAAAATGGTATCATTTCATATTCCATCTCTCTCTTTTTCCTCACAAGTGCCCATTCTCCTCTATTTCTCTTTTTAATTGTGAGGCATTTAGAAACTGATTCCAAAACAAACCGTACTTTTGTCTTCAGTTGAAGGATATGGACGACGTTGACATGCTCACACTCATAATTCAAGAAATGAGCAAGGAATTTCCCACATTGATGGACACTCTTGTGCATGAGCGAGATCAGTTTGTACATTTACCTTTGTTCTGTTTGATGCTGATTACTCTTTTCCTTTTTCAAAATTCTGTTTTATTGATTATGGATTCAATGGGTTTTCTAAATTCAAACAGGAATAAATTAAGTAGATTTTTAGAAAAACATTTTCTCTGAATGAAGAAGTCTTTTTCTTTTTGTGCATAGAAATTCAACTACTTACATGTTTGGGTGACATGTATAAAGCCACTTTTTCTTTATTTTCCTTCGTTTCTTTCTCATGAATTACCATTTCTTAAGAATAAATCAAGTTGTTTTCACTATGGAAATTATGATGTTAGCGACTTCTATTTTTAAGTGCATGATAACCCAAATCTTTATGCCAAGGCCTCCTATTACAATTCTTAAAAATTGTTCTCTTCAACAAATTGTCAAACAATCCCATAAACTTAAAGAGACATGATTCTCATTCATGCTTGAGTTGTTTCGCTGGACTAAGAAACATGGTTACTGGTTACATTATAAAATAAAGAATACTGCGTTCCCCCTTGATTTGTATTTCATGGAACTGTAGGAAGATTCTTCATGGGATGTCCAACTCTTAAAAAAGTTCTAACCTTACAAATCAAAATCATTTATCTTCTCAATGACTGGTGCTCTGATTTCATATCATATATCCTTCATTATTGTTTGCATTAGGTTTTTTATTTTTTCGACATCCATTTTTCACATTCTTGACTATTTTTTTGCCCCTATCTATACACGTTTCAGGTACATGTCCACTACGTTGCTAAGAGTAGCCAAGGAGCATCGTTCAGTTGTTGCGGTTGTCGGGAAAGGTCACCTAAATGGAATCAAGAAGAATTGGCAGCAGCCTGTTAAGGTAGGCTAGATTCTCCCATTTTTAAGGAACTCAACGGGGCTACGACCATCGTTCCTCTTTATAGTAAAGATTCGAATGCAGCCTCACTCTGCCATGTATATTTTTCTGGAAATTGCAGCTCAAGGATCTTTTGGAAATGCCGGAGCAAAAGCGAGTCCCTGTTGTAAAGATCTTTACGTCACTAGGCATTGCAGTTGCTGGAGTTGCAATCATATCTGGCATCTACCTTGCTTGCAGAAAATAACGCCATTGAAGTTGGACTTGGCCAATGACTCACCTGCTGCAATGAATGCTATAAAAATGATCAACAAATATGCAGCTTATACAGTCAGCTTCATTATAGAACCATTTTAGACTTGTTAAACGAGTCCACTTTGCTTGAGGTTTTGCTTTAGCAGAATGATTAAACCACAAACTTGCAATAACAAATCAATTTTTCTCATTATTATCTTTTCTTTTCTAGGTGTCCGTGCGTGCAAATGTGTAATTATTATCTTTTCTTTTGAGGTTTTGCTTTAGCAGAATGTCTTGCGTATAGATGTTTGAAACAGTGAAAGTTCATCATGGAGGCAAAAAATGTAGGAAGAAACTTCTTAGAACACTCCTTTTAAAAATTATGAGAAAGCAATTCAGTCTCTCATTAATTGATCTCGTCAAGCATAGATTATTATTAAGCTTATTTACAATTAGGTTTCTAATCTCAATGTTTTAGGTCATACCACCATTTTAAACATGAAGATTATATCATATCAACTTAGTTTTCGTTGGAAAAGTCCAGACTTTCAAGTTTTGTCCAAGAAAAGTGACATAAAATTGGTGACCCAAATGGCATTTGTCATGCCTGAGAAGATCTAATAAATTACATCAGTTAAACTAGGTATCTATTGATGGGACATAAAGTTGCTCTGCCAAAGACACCACAATATCTTTGCAGAAACACAAAAAAGAAAAAAGCATGGTACACCTATCTTATCTAACACCAGCAACGGCGGCCTAGTGCAAACTGAGCTTTGCTTCGTTCCCAAAGAGAACCAAATGCAATAACAATCAACAAGGCCCAAATAAAATGATAAACTATATTTGAAAGTTAATTCCATTCTTGAACTGGTTTCAAGTCAAATGTTTCCAAAGAACTGTTCCAAGGATGGAGAGCAGTAAACGTTAGAAGCAGCTCGCTCGTGTTTGATTGGAGCTACGTGAAGTTGATATTTGATGAACCTCTGGTGATGAGTAAAGGAAAAATATCAGTGATCACCATGTATTTGCAGGTGCTAGAGAACAATAAAACTTGCTAACATGATGGATGGTTAACTTACAGCTAACTGAGAAATGATATCGTGATTGGAATCTATATGCCAATCGGGTTCCAGTTGACGCACGAAAGATGCTCGCCCGTTCTCCATGCTACAGAAGAGAACCTACAGAAAATGCTCAATTAATTAAAAGCCAAGGAAATTGCCATGTATGGCGTCCCCTGTTTTTCTCCAGGTTTTAACACCAAACGATTCAAAGGACGATTTTGCTTCTAATCAAAGCTTGTGCAGTTACCAAGTCAACTACCTTTATGAGAAGTTCCAGTTAAGGGATTCAGAGATACCAAAAGCTGTCGTCTGCTACATGTTTTAAGGTTGGAAACTGCAGACACCTAAACAAATTCTACCGTTTTTGGTTTTTGAAAATTGTGATTGTTTCCCACAATTTTTTAACATCTTTCTCAAGGAAATATTTTAATTCCTAGCCAAACTTCAAAAATAAAACTACTTTTTTATGTTTTGAAAACATTTATACAAAGTCGATAGGGAAACAAAGAAACTTATTGGTTTAAGAGTGTTTATAAGCTTAATTTTTATAAACAAAAAAAAAAAAAAAAAAAAAAAAAAAAAAAAAAAAAAAAAAAAAAAAAAAAAAAAAAAAAAAAAAAAAAAACTATATAACTATCAAACGTGCCTAAGATAAGAAAATAAAATAAACAGAATTGTTTCAATATTATCAAAATCAAAACAAGCACAGTTAAGAACCTTGTCTTTGACTAGACCATCAGATGTGAAAACCCCTGCATCTTCGAGTGCCAAAAGAACTCTTTTCTGCATAAATAATTTATGTCTTAAAATAAAAACGAATAACATATGAGATCAACAAGAAGAGAAACAACAAGAAAAAAATATAATGTATCAAGAACCTATGAGTCTTAAGAAAGCATGTTTCTATGAAATGTCAAAAACAGGAAACACAGTCAACCCCACCCAACCAACACCACAGAACAAGAGTGTTGGCATTAGCAACGCTGACGTGTGCTAGATAATGGGCAAGTAGCCTATACACATAACTCAATAACTGGGGTGGACTTAGGATGGCTAATGGCATTGCTTAATGTGTGCACGCGCAGTAGTAGGGGGCTACGGTTCACAACTTGAAATGTTGCAAGGACCAGCATGTGTGGTAAGCGTGTACAGAAAGTGTAGTGCACAAACGTTGCAGGCTGGTGAGAAAAATGCACAAACACGACCGAACACTTGAACAAAGTGAGTTTGATTTTTTAAGGTCCCATGTTCAAGGAGTATTCAGTTGGTTTCTAACAATATTGATTATGCCAGTTCGGCCAATTTGATTAATTTTTCAACCTCTGATTTGCACGAGTGGAGGGAAAAAAAAATAGCCTGACATCCTAACCACGAGAAAACATATACAAATCTTAGAATGTCAGAAAAGTAAACTTGAGTGGGAAGAGATTTTGTCTTCAAGGTGAAGCACAATAATCGTTCGAACCATACCAAAGCTAACATCAGAAATCAAACAAGTTTATCAAGATATTATGTAGGAATTAAGAAAAATCATAAAATTCCATAAAGCATTGCACTTACTTCGCTCTCATCATCCAGCACTGTTTCCATGACATAAAGATCACAATATTTTGTTATCTCCAACAGTACTTCCAACACTGAGGACCTCACAGTGGCTTGTTTCTGATGCAAAACAAAGTAAACGAAATTAGATATTCCCAAAAGCAGTTTCAAGCACAAAATTTGTTAAGAGGAAAAGGCTAAATACCTGTAGATCCTCTGGACTGTTTTCCTCGAGAATTATTCCAAGCAAACGACATGTTACCTAGACATGGAACATTTTCAGTACCAAAACTGACTCTTTCTTGCCTTATATAAGCTTCATACAATTTCATATATTGATATTTCACCAAAATTCCACATAACAAGGTAAAGCTTCTGAGAAGATAAAGATGAATAACAAAGGTGAATATTGGTTACCTTTCTTCCGTCACTCAATTTTTGCCTCACTATTTGGCCCAGAGTCGGCTACAAGGAAAGGTATGAGAGGAAATCTTAAACACGTGTCATGTGAATGGAACAAAATTAAAAAGGCATGAGAAGATATAGGCCATAATGTGAGCTCTAACCTTGACCGGCTGAAAGAATTCATCAACAACGTTGTGCGCTCTTAAATCCCCTGAAGATGAACAAACTCCAGAAGATATCAATGGTTCACTTGAATTTAACCCAACATTATAAGTAGAACTACTTGCTGCAGGCGTTTGCCTTTTTGGTTGTCGCCTCTGATGTCCATTAGATGATCCCAACAGCTTCCATGTGAAAATTATTGCAACAGCAACTCCAGCAATTGCCCCAACAGACCGTGAATCCTGATAAAATTTCAAGACTTAGTCAGACACCAAATTACCCTTTTCCCTTATTTGTTGATTAGTATCAAAGGAGAAACAACATAATGTTCTATCATACAAATCAGAAACGGTAAACACAAAAAACATTTACATTATTTAAGCCAAAACAGAAAATGAACTGAGCTATCGACTTCTATTTAAATTTGAACCAAGCAAGACCAAAAGGCCAAAAACTGAAGCACTTTCCAACCACCCAAACAAAAAGAACCATCAATATTTGAAACAAACTAGACCAGCAAAAGGACTGATTTGGCTCAAACCTTAAGTTTATCTATTTTTTGGATATTATGAACCCAATGAAAAAATAAATAAAAAATCTAATTTCCTAACACAGCTCTATTTCTCAGTCCCTAAAAGATCCAAAGACTAGAGTCCATTAAGAAGATCAAAAGAGTCTTCAACATTCTTTTCCTTCTTTCTTTCTGTTTCTCCCAAAGGACTCTGCAATGACCCGACTTTCTATACATGCATCGGTCAAAGCCATTACTAAAAACTGGCAATTTTATAAAATAAAATCAATTAAAAGATTCCAAAAATAGATAAGTGAAAATGTGCACGGGAACCCCTTTAAAATAACTTTAGGATGTATGAAGTTTAACCAAAATAATTAAAAAATTCTAATAGCAATTGAAAGGCACCATCGTTTCAATCTCCCTAGTTCTCATAAACTAGGAAACTAGGAGTCCTTCAACTACAAATCAAACCAATGAAATAATTCCCGGTTCATAACAAGTGGTATCAGAGTCATGCCCTTAACTTAACCATGACAGTAAAATCCTTGAGTGTCCAACAAAGAAATCATGGACCTCGAATGGTCATAGTAGAGATCTGTGGTAAAGCTCCATCAAAGAGGTGAGAAGGAGCTCGCCTGTTTAAGTGTTAGATGGATAGGTGATCTATTTGAGGAGAGACTCGGTGGTACATTATCTAAAGCAAGGATTGTTGAGGCACGATGATATTTTGTTCGAAGGGAGGATTGTGGGTGTGACCAAAATCCCACATTACATTAGCTAAATAAGGAGAAGATCGAGAGTATATAAGTGAGGGACATTATCTCCAATAGGTATAAGGTCTTTTGGGAAAACCTAAAATAAAGTCATGAGAACGTATGCTCAAAATGAATGATAACACATCATTGTGGATGTCTCTTGTCCATAACAAGTGGTATCTATCAAATGCTTTATTGCTGACCTATTCTTTGTCTGGGACAAAGATTTGGGATTAACAATTGGCATGGACCTAAATCTCATAATTGAACACAATATACCATCCTCGAAGCGTTAAGCACTGCAGAATAAAAACAATATTAACTTTTCTGGTAAAGCATACAACAGCTTCGCCAGGTCTCTACGCCAAATATGACGAACGGACCTCGTAGCACAAAGCTCCAATTCGAAAGAGAAGTCTTTCCGCATCATTTGTCAGCGTGGTGAATTGTTGAATATCAATTACAAAATCGAAGAACATAAAGTATTAACCGTTGTAATTGAAGCATATAATTCATAAGAAAAAAAAATAATAATCCACAGCTCGAATGTTGAAAAAAGAACAGAATACACAGAAAAAAAAAGCCGAAAACAAAATTGGGTGATCAAAATATATCAGACATCCAGCGTGAAAAAACTCGGTAGCAGCAACCTAAAGCCGGTCAGATCCATCAAAAAACGAACAAAAGAAGAAAACAGGGTTAGAGATTAGAACCAGATTCTGAGTAGAGATCGGGAAAAAATCAGACATCTTGACAGTGAGATAAGCCCCGAGGCGCTTGATCAACTGGAGTAAGTCATCTTTGGAAGAACTTTCAGCCATTTGAGAACTCAAAGACGCGCCTATGAATCTTCTCGTGATTCGAATATCCAATAATACAACCTGCAAATTGGCGCGGAGCAGAAGGATGCGGATAAAACTCGGGAACTTTAGTGCGGAAATCGAAGTGGAATTGTTGATGCAGTAGAGAGATTTGGAAGAATTGCAGAAGAAATTGCGTCAACGGTGGATACAAGTCCTGAATTATTAACGCCTCGATTTTTCGACTTTTAGTTCCCTATTTTTCCCCGTCGCCCCGCGGAGGAAGAGAGAGGACACGGTGAGCCCGGCAAACGGCACCTCCTCCGTACCATTTATGGGCTTTCCAATACTGGGCTTGCTTAATACGAAATCTTAGACCAAAATAATAATAATAATAACTAAAATATATAATATTAAAAATAAATAGATTTTTAAAATTTAAAATTTTCTAAATTTTGATAACGTGAAATTCTCTATTATTTAATTTTAAATATTAACATTGTATCTGTAATCCTATTTAGTTAATTAATTAAGTATATTTATCTCGACAAAATTGTTAGTATATTCTAATATTTATAATATGAGCTAGATTTTTCCTGATAATCTCATATTAATCCATACCGACAAAATTGTTATATACTAAAAATGTAATTTCTATCTCCAAACTCAGAGTGTTTAATTGAAAAAATATACATTACAACATAATGAAGTAGCTGAATTAGTGGATTGCTAAGGGGGCGAAGAGGAAGCCAGAGTGTCGTCCACTGAAATCTCGGACACATCGTCCAAGCTATTGGTAGCCATTAACGGTCTTTCAATCCTCTGCAACTCTCCATTACCATTCAACAACATCTCTTTCTCCAAGTGCAAGCAATAGGTTTCGAAAGCCCTAGAGCTAACCGTCACTCCAAAATCCAATAGAAAAAGCAGCTCTAACTCGAGCTTGTTCAACTCCACTTTATTCACCCCTCCCACCCTCGCGTAAAACGCATTATTGTAATGTCTGCACTCAAATATGGTATTTATGATAAACGGTAATGAAATGCTAAATATTCTTAATAAATTTAAAATTTGGAATTTAGAGACTCACACGTCGTCGAGGATCTTAGAGGCAACCATGATGCTCGTGACAAGGAGCCTATGAACGTTCAAGGAGATGACGAGCGAATTGGGATGTCGATGGATTAGCCTATCGATGTAAACAAATCCAACCACGAGACAAGAAGGGCTACAATTGGTGTATTTGTAGATTCTCTCTAAGTACTTCAATATGGAGATGGCAGGCGCTCTGACTCCATGGAAGGCGTTGAAGCTGTTCCCGATATGGCTAGTGCCGCAGCTGCTCGACTCCTCGATCTGGTGAGTGATGCCATCTGCGATGCGGTCATTACGGGCCACTAGCCGGTCCAGCACACAGGCTAATATGATGAGCACTCTTGGGGTTGGCTCGGCCACGTTGTCGCCCTCGGCAAGGCCGTTGGCTGGGAAGTCGTTGCCGGTTAGCATTTAGAAAGCCACCATATGATCCGGAAGTGGTGAATGGCTCAGAAGTAATGGAATGAGTGATGGGAGGTATTGGAATAATGTTATCGGGCAGGTTTTGACTGGTGACTGACACGTGTACGTACATGCTGGGCTGGCTGAGAAAGCAATAGGACATGGGTCCACCGGCCAAACTGTTTGAATGGGTAGATAAAGTGATATGGATTTTCTCCGAACATCATCAGCCATTCGTGGAGCTGGTGGCTGTGGCTTTCTTGTTTGTAATTGAAATTTGGCATCCCATTCCACTTTGGCACATTCGAATTTGGGTCCAAGTCTAATCTCACCATTTCGCCTCAGCACGGGACAAAGGTCGACTCGTTAGTTGACTTTTAAAAATAAGAAATAATGGATACGATAGCTTAAGAAAATATATTATACGTCATAATCTATATTATTAAAAGCCTTAAAATTTTTTATAACGTTTTTTTATAGCTATAATGAATGCGATAATATAGTATTTTATATTGTTTATAAAATATAAATGATGTGACCGAAGATGATGAGTTTAAATTTGTATATGACTGGATTACAAAATATTTAATATTTCTTTTTAAATTCGTTAATTGAGAAAATTAATATTTCACAATACAATCATATATTAGATATGTTAAATACGAAAAAATAAATAATATTTAATATATTAGATATATTAAATAAAAAATAAAAAATAAATTTAAATAAAAGAATTAATATGCATTCCAATCCGTTAAATATATAGGGATATTTTATAATATTTAAAAATAACTTAAATAATAATATATTAGATTTTCAAATATATTATTTTAACAAAATATTATGGTAATGTTACTTTAAATAATGCCATTGTTTTGAAGCAAAATTTTTTAGACTAAACTTCATACTAGAAATATTAGAAAGTTGCCTAAAATATTCAAAAAATAGACAGAAGATAGAATTTTTTTATTAATGATCTACTGAATTGACTATAGTAGATCACGGATCTAATCTATAGGCTGGGGAAGATCTGGAATAGTGAATTTACCAAATTTATTTTAATTTTTAATAAAATCAAATTAATAAAGCGTTTTGCAGAGGAATAATTCATTCAGGAGAGTGAACAAGATTGCAAAGCAACGGTGTAAACAAAACTATAAGCGACAATATCGTCAACCGTTAGAAACAAGCTTAATATGGCCAATTTAGATGTTCTACTTCAATCTATGACCTAACGTTTCATATATACATTTGCTTCCTTTTTTGTTCCATACAAATACTTTCATTAAATCACACAAAATTTTTAAAAGATCAAGTCCACTGCACTAACATATATTATTCTCTTTGACCCATATCACCTTCAGTCTAGTGATTCTAAAAACATGGGATCTCATAATCCACCTCTTGGGCAGAGCCCAGCGTCATCGCGGGCATACTGTCCAATATCTAGCTTCGATATCATTTGTAACAACTCAAGCCCACCGCTAGCAAATATTGTTCGTTTTTGCCTCTTACATATAGCCATTAGTCTCACGAATCAAAACGTGTCTACTGGAGAGAGATTTTCACACCCTTATAAACAATGCTTGATTCTCCTCTCCAGTTATTTTAAAATTGTGAGGCTGACAACAACGATACATAACGAGTCAAAACAAACAATATCTAGGTAAGCTTGAACGGTTACATAATTCATTTTTGGTTCGTTTTGATTGAAAATTATAATATTTTATAGATTATACATATTACATTTTCTTTTACTAAACCTTTATAATTATTTTTCTTGTAAAAAAAAAAAAGAAAAAAAAAAGAAAGAAAAAAAGAGCAAAGGCTCTTTAGGTATAGAGTAGTCATCCCAGAAATATGAATGAAGGCACTTTTTCTGTTGGAAGAATACAACAATAAAGCCGAATTCCCGCCACGAGCTTAAATTCGGTAAAGCCAAGGAATTAAAAATTAAAAAAAAAATTAAAAAAAATGAAAAATAATATAAAAAAAAATTATTATTCAATGATTCAAACGGAAGAGGAGTTAATTATGGAACCTCTCTGCGACTTCTGTGGAATGATGATAGCGGTTGTTTACTGTAAATCCGATTGTGCCCGTCTTTGTTTCACCTGCGATGGCTTCGTCCACTCCGCTAATTCTCTATCACGACGCCATATTCGCTCAGTGCTGTGAGATAAGTGCAACGCTCACCCCGCCATTGCCTGCTGTATGAATCATAAATGTCCGCTCTGTCAGGCCTATGGATGGAACTGCGACCTTTGTTCCTCCATGGGTCCCCCTATTCAGGATCTTCCTTCCTACTCTCCTTGCCCTTCCATCCCTGAGTTTTCACGAATTTGGTCTTCCGTTCTCGACGTCTCTTCCGATGCTCCTTCTCACTGGCCCACCCCCTCCTCCATCAATACCGATTCCATTTCTTTCTCCGATGTTGATTCTCCTCAATTGCTCCCTGCTAAGTTCAATGACTGCTCTAAGTTCGACCCCTGGATCGCTGCTCCTGCTTCTTCCTTTACTCTGAATCCTTCTTATCACTTGCCTTTGTCCAGACCTCAACCCTCATTTCTCTCCGATGACTCCAATCTTCCCAAGGTAGGGTTTCTTAATTTTGTTTTATCTCTTGCCGATCTGATTAGATCCAAATGTGCATATGGTTCTGCGATGTGTTTACTGTTGTAGGGTTGTTCCGATTTGAAGGATGTTGAAACTCATGAGAACAATGATATTTGCGAGGGTCTCAATCTTGGCGATGCTTCACTCAACTTGGAAACTGAGGAAGAGCTGTTTGGCTGTTCGCAAGGTACAATGAAATGCCATTTTGGAGCTGGAGAATTGGAATGTTTTCTAATGGGGAAAAATTTGTCTACTGAATCTAATGGCCCTGTTGAGAATACTGTTGAGAATCCTGTTGAGGTATGTATGTATGTATGTATGACTGTATGATATCAATGTTTGGCATATAATGTGGCTCCATCGCATCTAATAAAAACATTCAACTCTGCTCTTTTGGTTGTGCTGAGCATTTCGTTTTAATTTAGGATTCATTATCTGGGCAACAAGATTTTATGGGATTTCAATCATCTCAAGTCGGACTTTCCATGAACACGATTCAAAATGGGAATTCAACTTGCATGGTTATGAATCCTAGTTGCAATGGAAACCTCAACATTGGATTTCCTACTACTGCTCAGGTTCATTCAACCATATCACTTTCACTCTCAAATATAACTGGCGAAAGCAGTGGTACAGATTATCAAGACTGCGGTTTATCACCGGGGTTTTTGGGAGAAACGTCATGGGACCCTAGCATGGAAGCTATTGTTCCACAAGTAAAGGATCGGAACAGGGATAAAGCCAAGATGAGATACAATGAAAAGAAGAAAACAAGAACGTAGGTATCTTCTTTTTTAATTTTCTCCTTTTTTTTTGGCATGAATTAGCCTTGCTCGTCTAATTACCATCGTTTTCATTCATCTCTTTAGATAGCATGTTTAGAAGGGTATCTTCATGCATCATCGTGGCTTCTTCCGTTGAGATAAAGATTCTGAATTGTGACAAAGAGAGGTACCTCTTTTGATGATCTTTGCACCTCCTTTATGTTCAGATTTGGAAAGCAAATACGATACGCATCTCGCAAAGCCAGAGCTGATACTAGAAAAAGGGTTAAAGGCCGATTCGTGAAAGCAGGGGAAGCCTATGACTACGATCCTCTCGTGACAAGAAACTTCGAGCCATGACCCATGAACCCATCTCAAGGTCTCATTCCCAAGACGGAAGGCATATAGAACAAGGTATGTTTTTTTGCTCAGTGCATCATGAAGTTCATGTCCTGGAATTTGAATCTCAATGGGTCTCGAACATTTCTGTAGAGGTAAGATCTGTCCATTTGGTACAATCGTAAAAGCAATTACCACAGTCCCACCTATACATTGAAGATCACCTTCACTAGAACACTAATTAAGAGGAAGATCATGAATTTATATAAGTAAAGAACATTATCTTCATGAATTTATATAAGTAAAGAACATTATCTTCGTTAGTAAGAGTCATATGAGAGCTCTTATGCTCAAAGTGGAGTACGAGTCATATGAGAGCTCTTATGCTCAAAGTGGAGTACGAGTCATATGAGAGCTCTTATGCTCAAAGTGGAGTACGAGTCATATGAGAGCTCTTATGCTCAAAGTGGAGTACGAGTCATATGAGAGCTCTTATGCTCAAAGTGGAGTACGAGTCATATGAGAGCTCTTATGCTCAAAGTGGAGTACGAGTCATATGAGAGCTCTTATGCTCAAAGTGGAGTACGAGTCATATGAGAGCTCTTATGCTCAAAGTGGAGTACGAGTCATATGAGAGCTTATACTCAGTGGAGTACGAGTCATATGAGAGCTTATACTCAGTGGAGTACGAGTCATATGAGAGCTTATACTCAGTGGAGTACGAGTCATATGAGAGCTTATACTCAGTGGAGTACGAGTCATATGAGAGCTTATACTCATTGGAGTACGAGTCATATGAGAACTTATACTCATTGGAGTACGAGTCATATGAGAACTTATACTCATTGGAGTACGAGTCATATGAGAACTTATACTCAATGGAGTACGAGTCATATGAGAACTTATACTCAATGGAGTACGAGTCATATGAGAACTTATACTCAGTGGAGTACGAGTCATATGAGAACTTATACTCAGTGGAGTATAAGTAAGGAACATTATCTTCATGAATTTATATAAGTAAAAAACATTATCTTCGTTGTTACGAGTCATATGAGAGCTTATATTCAAAGTGGACGATATCTTACCATTCTCGTGGAGTACGAATCATATGAGAGCCTATGCTCAAAGTAGACGATATCTTACCATTCTCGCAATTCTTCCTTCTCTCCATTTTAGAGGTAAATTAATGAATAGAAAGTAATTAAAACGAGTGGCTGATCATGCCATATAGCATATTTGAATATGAGTGATTTAACAACCATTAACGATGTGTTATGGCTGATAGGTTGTAAATAAAGATGTAGCTATAGCCAGTACAAGCTCCGTAAGCGGCAGACTGTCAGCAATCACTGTCCATAACAGAGGAGTGGTTCTAAATTGCCCGGAAGAGGTTGGGTTATTTTTGTGCTCAAATTGGTTGGTTCTTCGTTTGTTTAACAAGATTTTTGTGTTTCTCTTGATTTGTACAGTAGCAATGGTGAAATATATCCAGTTAGTAAGAGAAAACAGGTGATGAAGACCTTCGTGGGACAACCTTAGTCCATGTGTTTTAGCCTCTTTACTTTCCACCCACGAAATCATTGCTTATTAGGCAGAGCTACAATTTTTTTTTTTTTTTTTTTTTTTTTTTTTTTTTTTTTTTTTTTTTTTTTTTTTTTTTTTTTTTTTTTTTTTTTTTTTTTTTTTTGTGTGTGTGTGTGTGTGTTTTTTATCCCACGTAATCTGTTTTGGCAGAGTTAATAGTGTTTCTGAGAGTGTAATAGCACCAATTTTGCAGCATAATAATACAATTTTCAGTCTCCTTCTATTCACAAAACAAACACCCAAACAGATTCTTGCCAGACATTCTTAAAATGATTGAAACTAATAAGAATTTGAGAACAGAATCTTTATATCAGAAACATCCCAGAAATCTAAAATGATAAAAGATCCTACTGCAAACAAGATTATTTCCTTAAATAGATCCTATTCTAAAGGACAAAATCTATTGCTGAACTTATCAAATATTTAAGTTAGAAATTTGTTTGAAATTCAAATTTTTAGAAGCCATCTATGGGTTGTGTTGTGAAGTTAGGTCATTTAGATCACCATTTTCGAAAATAAAGATTTGAGATGGATTATGAACTCTATTCAAGTCATTTAGATCACCAAATTTTATCAATTCAAAATTTCAAGTTTATCTTAAAAAAAATTTTATCTATCACAAAATAATCAAAGGTGAAATGCTATGCAGCTCCTCAAGCTAGTTTAGATTGAGATGGAGTTTTAATGTCAGATGGGTCCAACCGAGTATGCTTGACCCCATGATGGAGGGTGAGATTAACATTAGTTAGAGAGAGAACAAAATATTCATGAGTGTGGAAACCGACTAAAACTAACACATAAAAAAAAAAAAATTACATTTTTTCTGTTCTTTCTAATAAAATCTCATAATTTTACATTTTACCTTTCACCATGGATTGAAAACCCAAAAAATACTCAGAATCTCCGGCAAATCACAAGCTTTGGCCAGTTCTATTTCTTACTGTTAATGCAAGTGAATTAACTCTTCTTCCTTGCAGTCTCTAATGGCGATATCCAATCCTTCACCGCCATTGGAAGGCAATACATCACAGCACTGTCTTCTCGGAGCCTGCAACTGCATATTCATCATCATCAACATCAGTTTCATACCAAAATCACTACTCAAAATCTTGCATCTCTGAGAATTTCTCCTACCTGTTTGTAATCAAGGTCGAGTTTACGAGACAATACTCTGACTTCCTCCAATCTTCTAGCCGAGTCAGGACCATAAGAGCAATTAACAAAAGCTTTCTTGTAATTGCTCTCAATTAATCCATTCCAATTAGAAGAAGCACGATCAAAATAGAAAACAATCGGCCGGCGACATGGGTCTTCATGAATTTCTCTCGTGTTCATTGCAAAAGAACCAGGCTCAACCTTCAATTCCCTTTTCCATGGCATGAATGTTCGTTGAACGCTAATGACATCCGGCAAGAACACATGGCGTTCGTGTATTTGAACGGCGTAACCCCACGACACTGAAATAGTCCATGAGAACCACCGATCGTAGCACACACTCTGTTGCACAATCCTCTGTGAATCGACCTCGACGGCTTCGAAAAGATGTTGGAGTGATTCCTTGATCGTAATATTGGGGAAAATTGGCTCGATGTGATCTAAATTATGCAATGAAACTAATGGGGTTAATGGGTGTGAAGCCAAAAGCCCAAAAATGTTGCCTTTTAAATCGACCTGATGGAAGCCCTGTTCGTGGGTCAATTTCACTCCGAGCTCTGTCAAACAAGATTGGATTCTCGAATCGCTTCCATAGAGATGTGGGTACCGTTCAATACACGAATCGAAGACTTTTCGAAGAATTTTAGCTAAAGATTGGCTAATGGCGAATCCAGCTCCGCCGAATCCCATTTCGTAACCGAATACTCTGTTTTGGTCGGAAGTTTCAGAGTTGCTTCCGATATAGTACCAGAGCTCGTCGTCGTATTTGGACAGAGTCTTCACCAAATTTTCCGGGAAGAAAAGCGTGTCGTCGTCGCCGAAGACGTACCACCGAACATTGGAATGTCCGACAGCTATCGTTTCCAGCACCACTCGTGCGATCCTTATCGCGGATCGGTAGCCGCCTCTGTAAGTATAACGGAACCGGGAAGTGTCGCCGGAGACGTAGACGGCGGGGAGCGAAGAAGCGTCGTGGTTCTGGGGATTTTCGTGTTCCGGAAGCTCGTCGAGGAAAACACAGCCTCGCATTAATCTGGGCTTCCACCAAATCTTGAGATAATCCTTTCGTTGGGGCCATGAATTCTTGTCGGCGGCGATTCCGAAGACGATTTGATGGAGGGAGAGAGGGGAGGGAGGATGAGTAGAAGAAAGATTGGGCGGGGGAAAAGTTCGCAGCAGGAAAACAGAGGCTAAGAAATAGGCAGTGCATAAAGAGGAGGAGATTAAGAAGAAGAGTGTTATGAGTTTAGAAGAGGGTTGGGGCTTAGTGGGTGAATGAAGAATCGCCATTGTTGTGATGGGAAGAAACAGATGTTTTGAGAGATATAGCGGTTGAAAGTGAAAGTGAAGGGCGAAATCTACGGCAAAAGCTAAGTCACGTTGGAAGTTTAGTGTTATTTACTTAACTTTCTATGATGGTAAACTCGTTCGCGGGCTTAGACAGTTACAAATAGTATTAGAGTTAGACACGAGACAACGGGCTAACGAGTACGCTAGGGGTTTGAGTTGTTACAAATGGTATTAGAGTCAATATTGGACGGTGCGCCAGCAAGAACACTATGACTTGAGATGTTTGAAATGGTATTAAAGTCAAACACTAGACGATGTGCTATCGAGGACACTAGGGACTTGGATCGTTACAAATGGTATTAGAGTCAGACACTGAATGATGTGCTAGCGAGGATGCTGAGGACTTGGACTGTTAGAAATGGTATCAGACTTAGACACTAGACGGTATGCCAGTGAGAACGTTGGAGTTTGAGCTGATACAAATGGTAACTAAGCTAGAGATCGGAGAATGTGCTAGCGTGGACGCTGGGGCTTGGGCTATTACAAATGATATCAAAGTCAAACACCAGACGGTGTGCCAACAAGAACGTTGGAATTTTAAGCTGTTACAAATGGTATTAGAGTCAGACACGGGACAATATGCTAGCGAGGACGCTAGGGCTTAGGCTATTACAAATGGTATTAGAGGTAGACATCTACTAATGTGCTAGCAAGGATGCTGATACTCAAGGGGTGGATTATGAGATGTTTGGCTCTATAAGACTACCTTAAATAATATATAATTAAAAATTAAAATGTCTTTTTTACTCGGTGTTTTAACTATATCTTTTATTTATTACATATATTTTTTGGTTGTTACAATTAGAGGAAATATAGGTAGAAACCCATACTTTTTTATTTTATTTTATTTTATTTTATTTAAATATATTAAGATGGATTATTTATGGAGCAGTCGTAACGAAGAAGAAATTGAAATAAATAAATAAATAAATAAAAATGAAACAGAATTTTTGAAACGTAAAATTCAGTGGTTTTTCACGTGGAGTCTCCTTAATTACAGGCTCAGTCTTCCATCCAAATCCATGTGATTTTCTCTTTTTTAAACTACCAATTCCTTTTTTTTTTAAAAAAATAATTAATTAATTAATGTAAATAATTTAAGGACCATTTAATAATAATTATTTTTAATTATAATTATAATATTTTTCGAATATTATTTTCAACTCTTACCTGGAATGACACTTTTAATAATTATTAACTTGAAATATTAATTTTTTCAATTAATTCTATTATGATTGCTAACACCCTCTATTATTTAACAATTTTCATTAATTAATTATTTATTTATTTATTTTCTATTAAGTCGAAGGGATTTTTTTGTTGAAAATTGTTAAGAGGGAGTCACGCATTGGTTAATTAAGACGATTGTGAGCTTTGAAGTTATTAGAGTCATGCCTTTAACTTGTCTATGTTAATAGAATCCTGAAATATCATTGTCGGCTCGAGATATAAGAGTCAAGTTTTAATTAAGGAGAAGATGTTCAATGGGTGTATGGTGTATTTTGTTCGAGGAGAGGATTGTTGGGAAGATCATAGATACTATTGTGGAGTTCCATGATTTTTAACACTCTTTTCCATGCAAAGTTATAAGTAATTTTATTGGGTTTGAAAATTCACGTATTGCCCAAAAGAAAATCGGACACTTTGAAACTAGCCAATCCATAAACAACGAGTTTAAAGGAGCTAAAGAACTATCCTGCTTATTTCACTCCTCCCACACGATTCACCATGACTTCGCCCACAATAAAACGCCTTGCGCTCGGCACCACCGGCATCTCCAAAAAAGATTGCAAGTCATGTCTGATCTGACTCGTCCTAAATTGTTGCAGTCATATATGTTAAGAATCACGACTCTCCACGATGATATGATATTGTCCACTTTGAGCATAAGCTCTCATGACTTTGCTTTGATAACAGTTGGCTTCAGATTGTACCCGTTGACCTGGCCTCATTGATAATCAATTTCATAACGACATGGCCGCCACAACACCCAACTCAAATATCAATACTATGATATTCAAAAGTCTTCCCTTTTACCACTTCATTACGATCCAAATCAACTCCCCATATTAAAAAAAACTCAATATACTTGAATAACTCATCTGGGTTCTGCGAGGTTTCGCCCAAAACCAAATTTTCAATACTTTAACAATGACTTCAACAATATTTAATATCTTGTTGGACTAATCATTATTAGCACGTCTTTTCCCACTTGAAATATTGATTTGAAAACGTTATATAAATACATAAACAGAGATAAAAGCCAGTTCAAGTTCGTCTCTTTGGGTTTGACTTTCTTGCAAGAACAGATCCGCCATCTCTGCTTGAAGATGGCAGCTTCAAGAACGTTAATGGCGTTGGCAATTGTAGCTACATTGGTGGTTGAATTAGCTATGGCAGCAAATTATACAGTCGGAGATTCAGATGGCTGGGAAATAGGCTCCGACGTGCAGTCGTGGGCTGCATCCAAAAACTTCACTGTCGGAGATGTTATCAGTTAGTACTCTGTATATCTTCTTATTATTGTAACCGTCTAAGCTCACTGTTAGTAAATATAGTCTGTTTTGGCAGTCTATTAGTATCACACCTCTCTTTGCTTTTTAAAATTATGAGATTGATGATGATACGTAATCAATTTAAACGAACAATATTTGCTAGCGGTGGGTTTGGGCCATTAGATTTTTTTTGCTGAATTCTGGTGTGAGTAGTTTGTGGTTGAATCATTGACAGGTTTTGTGTATTCGGGTAACCATGATGTGGCTGAAGTGAAAGAGGTGGATTTCGGGTCCTGTTCAGGTAGCAACCCCATTGAGAAGCACACCGGCGGCAACACAGCCATCACGCTTTCGACTGCAGGCAAAAGATTCTTCATTTGTGGGGTGCCTGGCCACTGCACTGCCGGAATGAAGGTTCAAATTGACACCCTTGCAGCTTCGTCACCACCGCAAGTCTCTCCATCTTCACCGCCACCTGCCTCACCACCGCAAGTCTCTCCATCTTCACCGCCACCTGCCTCACCACCGCCTTCCTCCACGGATGCACCTCCAATCCCACCACCGCCTTCCTCCACGGATGCACCTCCAATCCCACCACCGATAGTCGCTCCATCTTCACCGCCGCCTGCTTCTCCTCCAAAATCTGCAACGAAGCCACCCACAAAGTCTCCTCTGGCTCCATCACCTGGTTCTAACGCAAGCCCGCCAGCGCCGCCCTTTAAACCAACTCCACCATCATCAGCTCCGACACCGGAGCCTCCAATCCCTCCATTTCCATTTGATCAGCCATTGATTCCCTCAGCAGCCCCCACAACTCCACCTCCGCCTCCTTCATCAGCTTACAAATGCAGCTTAATGGTTCATTTCTCTGTTGGATTGAGCTTTGTTGCCATAATTCTTTTGGCCCTCTGAAAATTTTCCATTTTCCGCATACATTTTCCTGTTATCCTACAATATTTTGTTCCAATGCTTTTACTGTACAGGGTTCTTATGAATAAAAGGCCCTTTACCAGCTATCCATTTCAAAATATCTTATAGACATTTCAAATTCTGCTCTCAAATTCAGCAACATACTTAATTTTATTCTATATATAGAGTTAGCAACAATATCTGCTAATTTTGAAACAAAGTTTTTACACCATCAGAAGCTTCTTCAACAGTTTAAAACCGCACACATGGTTGAAAAGAAACACAAACATATAAGGAAATTGTTAATAAGAACAGCACAGATAAACGAACCAAATCATTTGTGCTCACTTTTAAGCAACAGGTGGGCGGAGCACATGATCCTGAGATATGTCGACGGCTGCAGGTGGCAAGAACTGCCACATGGCGATGCCAGGATAACCAATGAAAGGCATCAGCTTGTTACCAGCAGCTTGGCCTTGTGCTGTAAATGCAGGTGACAGTGTAGGAGGAGGACGGTGGATGTCAGCTGCTCGAGTATTTACCCCTTTGATTTGCAGTTCCAACTTTTCTTTCTCTGCTCTCAACCTTTGCTTCTCATCACGAAGTTCATTTTTCTCAACCTGCATCCATACTGAGCTTAGAGATCAAGGGATAAGTAAATTCCACTTTGCGTGTGTATCGGATTTAAGTAAACAATTCAACATTGCAGTTAGTATTGCTCAAATGCACATGAAAGATTAGATTATTGCAAGAGAAGATCAGATCAAACAAGTTCATATTCAAGGTGGAAACAAGCTCAGGCGTGTTGAGAATTGTTGGGAGGGAGTCCCACATTCGCTAATTTAGGGAATGATGAGGCCTTTTGGGGAAGCCCAAAGCAAAGTCACGAGAGTTTATGCTCAAAGTAGACAATATCATACCATTGTAGAAAATCGTAATTTCTAAAAGGGAGGTCATTAAGTGATCATCTCACCTTTAATTCTTTGATTTTTGCCTTCAAATCCTCCTTAGATTGTTTCAGCTTCTGGGTTTCACTTTGTAAATCCGTCACCATCCTGATGGCATCGCTCAAGATTGCAACCTTGTCTGTTTTGGGTGGTTTTCCAGGTTCAAGGACAGCAGCCAATTCCAAGAAACTTGGAATCATAGTAAACGGTGAATTAGTAGGAAAAGAAAGAGGAATAAAGTAATAGTTGATCAAATATGATACCTTTCATTCAGCTTATCTCTTCTCAATTTCTCTCTGCAAGCTTTGGAGGAAGATGCAGCAGCACCTGTTTCAGTCTTTGGCCTATATAACATTTGAGAATATAATAATTGATTCATTCTTTTTAGCTCAATAACTTAAGCTCTTCAGTCTAGTGTTTATTCAATAGAATGTAACTAAATCAGGGAATAAACCTAATAACAGGGGAGTCTGGACCCTGTTCTTTTTGTCAAACTGCCACTAACATTGGATGCAAAAGTTACATACTAGGTTAACTGACTAAATGCAAGTTCTTATAATAAAATTGGTAAAAACAAACTTCGATAGGTCCTCTTTGGGCTTTTTCTTCCGAACTTTCTCTCAAGGTTTTTAAATTGCATCTGTTAGAGAGAGGTTTCCATATTTTTATAAAGAATGTTTTGTTCCCCTCTCCAACCAACGTGGGATCTCACAGAACTACTACCCCCACGCCCCAGTATTCTTTCATCTTCTATCTTCTGTGTATTAGAGTTATTTGAAAAGTTTTTATCAAGATATGACGACTATTTAGAGTGTGGAAATCTCTCCCTATAAACATGTTTTAAAACAATAAGGCGGACGGCTATACGTAATGGGCCAAACCGTGAAGGCAGACTGTCCATGGTCATTTCTTCTAGTTTGAGTTCGAAGGGATTGGCAACGAGATGATGAAAATAGATTCTATTATAACATTTATGCTCAAGCTGAACTCCTAAAAGTCAATGCTTTCATTTATGCTCAAGATGAAGAATCAGTAGCCCAGTTGACATTGCAGCTCGCAAATAGTTAATAGAAATCTACTTCACCAAATTTAGCTACCCCAAATAGATTCTTATCTGTTTTAAATCTTCAGTAGTTCTGATAGAAACTTACCGTTTTCAACCCACTTCCTGTAAGCCGTCCAGATCTCCATACGAGCAGTCTACCTCCAAGCTGAAAAAAGTGAATATCCAATGAATAAAAACGCAAATAATAAACTTATTTCATGCATTCTCCTCCAACAAGGTAGCAACTCAACAGATCCAGCCCGTCTTGTCAAGAAAACCCACATAAAAAGAATAAATTGTTTGAAGGTTTATCCTTTTACTAGGGAGTAAAGCGGTAAGAGCAAATATTGTCCGTTATGGCCTGTTACGTATCGCCGTCAGGCTCACGGTTTTAAAACGCGTTAGCTAGGGAGAGGTTTCCACATCCTTATAAAGAATGTTTTGTTCCCCTCTCCAACCGATGTGGGATCTTACAATCCACCTGCATTCAAGGCCCAGCATCCTCGCCAGCACTCGTTTCCCTCTCCAACTGATGGTTTACGAAACAAACGGATGAAGTTAGGCTACTCTACACACTTGAGTCAGCGTTAGCTGGCAACTAATGAAAACAAGAGCTCTGAAATAATAATCCTCCCACCGGATCATCAATTTTTTAATCTTGATCCAAAACAGCATGAATCACCCCATCTAAGAGGCTCAGTAGCCATTTGATACCTTTGACTGAGCTCTCATTGACGTCATATCCCCAAAATCAAACTTAAGAACAATAACATGATCCATAAAGAAACAAATTAAATCATTTCCCAAGCCAACTGAATCAGTATAACCTCTAGTGAATAGTTTATCCAATATCCAAGTTAAAAATAGAACATGAGAGAGAGAGAGAAAGAGACTAGTAGATCCAACGAGTTCATCAACTAATGTTCAAGTGGGGTTATGGGGAATTGGAATGCTTTGTATCTGCATCAGAAAACAGAACTAATTGATTATAAACTTGGTTGCTAAAAGATTCTCCAGTTAATCACATGCTATAGCATAGTACTGAAGGCCAAACCAAAATTTAATTTGGTTTCCAAAGACCCAACACTGCACACAGTCCCAAAAGGCACAAACCGAGTTGCTCTGTCCCTAAAATGGCATGGCATGGCATTTAAGCAAACAGTTAAGATGCGCAGACGTGTAGAACAGTTGCAACAATCTTATCACAATTCCTTGCAGAAAACAAAAGCAATGAAGGGGGAAAGGAAAACCATAGATTAAAGCTGATGGGATGTTCGGCTTTTGATGAACATAATAACCACAAACAGAGTAATAGAAACAAAGAGTACATAAATTTACCCACCTGTCTTTAGATGAAAAGTTGATGGAGGGATTGGACCAGCTGAAACCAACCGACTGTGGAGGGGAGAAGTTTCCGGCGACGGCGAGATCATCCATTGTAGAGTAATCGAAGAGCCAATTCCAGTTTCCTGCAGAGTAGTCCATCGGTCGTTTTCGAGAGGTTGAAGAAGCTGCATGAACTAAAAAGGCACAGCCACCATTGATGGAGAATAGAAAGAGGAGACACTATGTGGGATCGATCAAAAAGCTCCAATGGGACCAGAGTGGGGGCCATTGCGCTGATTAGAAAATAAAAATTCTAGGTTCCCTGTTAAACAATTCGGGGCTAGGTCATTTCCACCCAATATAATAACCATAACCGATTAATTTATCAAAACAAGAGTGTGATTGGAGTTCATTGATCATTAATCGTTCATCATTGACCTAAGTTTATAGCATTATAAAAGAAATCTGCGAAGAATTGTTCGCCAATTTCGCATTCCATTATAATCGATCATACCATTTTTCAAATTTGAAACCCCTTTTCGAAACACCCATTAAATATATATATTTTTGGAGATTTTTTTTGTTCTTATCACTCGAAAAGCTTGAAATTTATTTACTTGAATAAGAAAAAAAGTGTTTTGAGATAAGATTCTATTTGATTCTAATCATGATAAAGTTAAACATGAGGTCCAAATTGAGAGACCTAAAAAAAATACATACAATATTCTTAAGAGGGCATTTTGGTAATCTAAGTACTGCGTTTATGTTTTGTCTTATTGTCTACGATTATTTTATTTTATCCATTAAAGATAGAGAAAAGTGAGGCTCCCTACCAAGGACGAGTAACAATAGTTAGAAATGTAACGCCTCATGCCCAGAATTTGTATTCAACGACTGAACATGACCACGTTATCTATTTGTTTTGGAGTCAAGTCTAAACATGATCACGTTTCTAAAAGATTTCTAAGAGGTCACTTGATAAAAAAATTGTTTCGAGACAAATATGCTTAATTTTGAAATTTTTATCATCGAGTTACAAAGAAGGATGAAATTAATTATTTCAAGTCTTTATAAATCACATCAAGTGTTCAAGATCACTCTTATTTAGATGTGGTTTTGGTTTATTTGTCCTGTATTTACTCGAGCATTACATGTCTACCAGTTTCTACCTTGGTTCATGTGAGATCCCACATTGGTAGGAGAGGCGAACGAATCGTTATTTACTCCATGAGGGGTGGATCGTGCAATTCCACATTGGTTATTGAGGAGAACGAAACACTCCTTATAAGGGTGTAGAAACTTCTTAGTAGACACGTTTTTAAAACTGTGAGACTGACGATGATAGACAACGAGTCAAAGTGGATAATATCTGCTCGCAGTGGGTTTGGGCTATTACAAATGGTACCCGACACTGAGCGATGTGCCAGGAAGGACGCTAGCCTCCAAGAGGAGTTAGATTGTGAGATCTCATATTGGTTGGAGAGGAGAATGAAGCATTGGTTACTCCAAAGGGGTGGACTGTGAGATCTCAGAGTCGATCCTTGAACCACATTCTATTTATAGATGTCTTGCTCTAATACCAATAGGAGAAAGTTTACAACCAAACTATAGTGGAAGGTAGTGAACATGTGAAACTCGAGTAAAAAGGAGGAACGAACATAGATTGTTACTACCTAGTTACTTCTTTATCGATGGTTGAATTTGAGCAACTGGGCCGCCGGAAAGTTTTAAAAAACAAAGGCTCAAAATAACGGTATTGCTTCAGCCCAGTCAAATTTGAGAAACTGGGCCGCCAGAAAGTTTTAAAAAAAGAAAGGCCCAAGATAACGGCGTTGCTTCAGCCCAGTCAAATATGAGTAACTGGGCCGCCGGAAAGTTCTAAAAAACAAAGGCCCAAGATAATGGCATTGCTCCAGCCCAGTCAAATTTGAGAAACTGGGCCGCCAGAAAGATTTAAAAAAGAAAGGCCCAAGATAACGACGTTGCTTCAGCCCAGTCAAATACGAGAAACTGGGCCGCCGGAAAGTTTTAAAAAAGTAAGGCCCAAGATAAAACGTTGCTTCAGCCCAGTCAAATATGAGCAACTGGGCCACCGGAAAGTTTTAAAAAAGAAAAATAACAATTTATATGGAGATGCGGGGTATCGATCCCCGTACCTCTCGCATGCTAAGCGAGCGCTCTACCATCTGAGCTACATCCCCGATATGTGATAAGGCACAATTAGTATTTATATTAAGTTGAGATCGGTCAGGTTCGCCAATAAGCTCGAGGCTTTAGTCATAACTCAGATCCAAGCTGGGTCTAAAGTCAAAAATTGATGAGCCCAACTCATGGATCATAAGATTTGACGAGGATGACCCTTTTTGGAATGTTGATTTGACTAACTGTAGTTAGTTACAGAGTGGCAGGCGATTAAAATTAATTAATCCAACCTTGTCCAGCCCTGTCTCTAATTAATTACGGACATTTTATTTTCACTGCCACGACAGCCACTCATATTTAATTAGCAATTCCATTGGGTTGAAAAGAAAAAGAAAAAGAAAAAGAAAAAGAAAAAAAGTTAAATAAAAGAAAAAGAAAACGTCTGTGTTTAGCGCAACATTTTTTTCCCTCCCTTTCGGATATCAAGAAAAGATATCTTGGAAATACAACGGGGGGAAAAGAATTCCACTTTTTTGATTTCGAAGGCAAAACCCAGGGGAAATTCTGCTGAGGAGGAACAAAAATATCATCCGCCGGCCAGGGGATTCAACCTCTGAAACCTCGTAATTTCGTCGATTTCACAACAGTTGTGTGCATGAGATTGAAGTAATTCCATCGTAGTGGACGATTGATTCGCACGTTTCAATTCGAACGAATGGGTTTTGAGATAAAGAAATTCCTTCGAGTTCGATGAAATGAAAAGAGAAAATTACGTATGGAATGAGGGTTCACACAGAAATGGAATTGAGAAGACCTGGTTATGTGGTTGTATTTGTGATCCTCCTCAGCGCATTGGCAATTTCCAGTTCAGAGGCCAGAACGAAGACCGTCGAAATGGTTCTCACCACTGCCGGCGATTGCCATTTCGCCTCCTCGGAATTCGAACCATATATGGTAATGCATCTTTTTTCTACAATTTTCAACAGTTTTCTGCATATATATATATATACATATATATTGAATGTGCAGACAATCTAGAACATTAGAATTCAAACATAGATAATGACATAAAATTGAATATAGCGTAGAATGGGAGGATGCAATAGTTTTTCTGAATTGCAGGGAATGGTGATTCGTACCTTTTTTGGTTGTTAGCTTTCATTTCCATGGGGGAGATGTTTTTGATTGTTTGAATGCATATATCAGCTTCTCGCCATCTGCAAAAACATAACTAAATTCTGTAAAATAATGTTGGGGTAATAACAGGAAGAAAATCAGGCGTGCATGAAAGAATTGGGAGAGAGGGAATATGAATATGAAGATGAAGAATTGGTTGCTTGCATCCAGAAAGGGAACATGGATGAAGCTATAAGAATTCTGGATCCTGAGATGAAACATGAATTGTTGAATTGTTTAAGAAGGAGAAGTACGTTTTCTCGTGGATCTGAAGAAGCACGTCCTAACTTAATTGATGGGTTTAGAAGGTCAACTGAGTTCATCTCCGGAGGCTCCAATATTCACATCAGACGTACAATTCTATCATCCCAAGATTCACCACCATCAGGCCCTGCTGCAGCTCCATCCCCTTCATCAGAATCACCAAACAATTCTCCATCATCATCTCCCAGTAATGCTCCAATGTCATCCCCTACTCATGTCCAACCCAAGTCTCCATTGCCAAAATCGAAATCGAAATCGAAATCGAAATCGAAATCAAAACAGAAACCGAAAGAAGACGACACCGACACCGACTCCGACACCGACACTGGTAATTCGGATTCTACGGATTCAACAGATTCACCTTCAGCTTCTGCAGGTCGCTCACCAAGTCTTCCACGTGGTTCTCCCAAGCGTCGCCCTCCAAATACGGAGGAGGAAGAAAACCTGATGATTATAATTGCTGGCATTGTAGCAACTGGTGTGGCAGTTGTTTTTACTGTTGCCCTGCTTTTGTTCTGCAGTTGTAGGGATGAGGAAAGTGAGCCTGATCCAAAGTTTAGGCAAAGGGGTGAGAAGCCTCTTCTTGTATCTATGGGCGAAGTATCAGCAGGTACTATCTTTTGGTTATGTTCTATCATTTGTGCACTCGTGATTTTCATATGAACTTTGTAATTTGTATACTTTAGGTTCTTCACTGAAGTCTTACAGCCATGGAAATTCAGCTACAAAACAGTTCGGTGCTGATAATGCAACGAAACCACCCTCTTTTGCTGGCAACTTGTCGGTGAATCCTGAAAATGTTACCTCAATGGCTGAGGCTCCAAGATTTGACGGTAAACCATCGGCAATGCCGCCTCTAAAACCCCCTCCTGGAAGATCAGAACCTCCGCCCCCTCCTCCACCAGCACCAGAACCAGAACCAGAACCAGCACCAGCACCAAAACCAGCACCAGCACAAGCGGCGGCGGCACCGGCAGCACCTCCACCGCCACCAGCAACTGCTCCTAGAGCTCCACCTCCTCCTCCCATGAAAGGTGCTCGACCCCCACCTGCCCCACCGGCGGGAATCCCTGGTAAATCTCAAGCAGTGCCTTTGGGGCCAAATCAGCGTGGAACCAGTGGCTCAAATACGGATTCGGATCCAGGAAGCCACAAGACCAAGTTAAAGCCATTCTTCTGGGATAAGGTTCTTGCCAATCCTGGTCAATCCATGGTCTGGCACGAGATTAGTGATGGATCTTTCCAGTAAGCCAACTTAAAACTCTTGAATCTCATTACTAATTCTTATACAAAGGGATTCGATGTGTATTACCAGTTTAATCATTATAATATTGGCAGATTCAACGAGGAGATGATGGAGTCTCTGTTTGGGTACAATCCTGCAGAAAATAACAAAGGCAACCGCAAGAAAGATTTAGCTTCAGATTCTTCCAATCAGTACATTCAAATCATCGACGCTAGGAAAGCTCAAAACCTTTCAATTCTCCTACGTGCATTGAATGTAACAACAGCAGAAGTTGTGGATTGCATTCAAGAAGGCACGCTCTCTGTTCTTTTTCTCTCCTTATAACTCGTTTCAATGTCATGCTTGAGATTCGATAAGAGGATAAATCAACAAATTATGTACCAGGAAATCCGGATCTTCCCGCAGAGCTTGTGCAGACATTGTTGAAGATGGCGCCAACAACAGAAGAGGAACTGAAACTGAGATTATTCTCAGGCGACCTTTCTCAGATCGGTCCGGCAGAACGGTTCCTCAAAGTGCTGGTGGAAACTCCTTTCGCTTTCAAACGATTAGAGTGTCTTCTCTTCATGATTTCAATGTCGGAAGACGTCGCTACCGTTAAAGAGTCATTCACAACTCTAGAGGTGACGATTCCAAAATTCAGAAAAAAAATTCCATCAGTTCATAAACACACAGCATTTAGTTTACAAGCTACTTGTTAAATGTTAGGTTGCTTGCAACAAACTCAAGAACAGCAGGCTATTTCTCAAGCTATTAGAAGCAGTTCTCAAAACTGGAAATCGAATGAACGACGGAACGTACCGTGGCGGTGCTCAGGCGTTTAAGCTCGACACGCTCTTGAAACTGGCGGATGTTAAAGGAACCGACGGCAAGACTACTTTCTTACATTTCGTCGTAACGGAGATTATTCGTTCGGAGGGCGTGAGAGCAGCCCGCTCTTGCAGAGAAAGCCAGAGTTTGTCCAGCATAGCCTCCGCCGATATTGTTTTGGATGACTTCACTGACGATTCGGCGGAAAATTATCGAAAATTAGGTCTTCAGGTCGTTTCTAGTTTGAGCACGGAGCTCGTGGACGTTAAAAGAGCGGCAGCCATAGATGCGGATGGGTTAACCAAGATGATAGCGAAACTCGGCCAGTCTCTGATGAAATCCAAAGCATTTATAAATGCCGAAATGAAGAATTTAGACGAAGACAGCAAATTCCGCCAATCGATATTGAAATTTTTGAAAGACGCAGAAACGGATATTACGTGGATTGCAGGGGAAGAAAAGAACATAATGGCGCTGGTGAAGAGCACGGCAGATTACTTCCATGGAAGTTCCGGAAAGGACGAAGGATTGCGATTGTTTACGGTCGTACGCGATTTCCTGATTATGCTAGACAAGACGTGTAAACAGGTTAAAGATGCAGCTGCAGCTGAAGCTGCAGCAGCGGCGGCAGCGGCAGTGGCAGCAGCGGCAACAAACCATGGGAAGAATTCCAAGAAAGAAACTCCGAAATTGTCGGCTACTTCTAATCAGAGATCAGAGCTACGGCAACGGCTATTCCCGGCGATTGTAGAACGATGGAAGGGCGAGGATTCAAGTTCTTCGGACGAGGAGGACGGCGACGGCGAGAGCTCATCTTCATCATCCTAGATTCCACTGACTGTATTTTAATTCTACGAATCGGAATCCCTTTTTGTGTGAATGGAAGAAAAATCTTCTCCAAAACATTCTGCAGTGTGACTTCTCAAGCAGATCATCTAACCGAACCTTCTTTGTCTTGACGATTTGTGACTTTATTTTATGACTGATTTATTTCATAGAACAATATCTTGAATTCAAAATTTTGGTTAAAACCCTTTACTTTTGTACTCATAAAATTAGTAGAATTCTTACAAGTTTGAATAAAAAACGAACATTTAATTAGCAACCGTGGAAGAAACATAATAAGCAACACAAAACAAGCCATGAACGAAACACAAAATCCCTCCCATAGACAGAAAGTGATGGTGCGTAAATCCACAAGAAGTTCTTGATTTACTGTTCGCCAATGCCCCAATCACCAGCAACGACATTCCCACTGCTAGAATTATCCTTCAAAACAAAAACAAAAACACAAATTTAGACTCTTAACCTGATTGCACGATATAACGAAAACTTTTTTATAAGGGTGTGAAAATTTCTCCCTACCAGACTTTTTTAAAACATTCATGAAAAGTATAAATAAGACCATATCTATTTATACCTAACTAGAGGATAATATTTGTTTACACTTTGGCAGACGTTTTAAAAACATTGATAGTCGAAAGAGGATAATACCGTTCTAAAACCCTTGAGGGAAAGTTAAAGGAGGACAATATCGTTTTAAAACCCTTAAAGGAAAGTCCAAAAAGTACTATATCGTTTTAAAATTCTTGAGTATAAATCTAAAGAGGACAATATTTACTAGTTGTGGGTTTGGGTTGAGGGAAAGCTCAAAGAAAAAATTTGAAGACACTATCCGCGAGCATTGAACTTAGACTAGGCTGTTACACTTAACCTAGCATCTCGTATATAAGCTTAATATGAACAAACTTACCAGGTGAAAACCAGGCATCCGATGGAGATCTGTTTGTTGGGGGGAGATTTCTCAAGCTCTTCCTTATAGCAAATGCAATTGAAACCCCCCAACAAATTAGCAATTATGTGGGCTAATCCCAGCAGCCCTGCTGCTCCTAGCCCCAATTTGAAAGCCTGCTCACTTGGGTCTCTGCACTCGAATATCCACAGACGCAAGTGCTTCACCTACTCAATAACCACATTACAGAGTTCAAATCATCACCATTCAACTCATGGTTATGCGTTGTTTTCAAATGAGTACCTTGTTTTGTGCAATATCAGCTTCGATGGCGAGCAAGCCAGCCACAATATCCATAGCTACAACCAGCAAACAAACCAACACGCCAACCAACTTCATGGCATCCTTTTCTTCTTTGTATCAAAGCAAAGGGTGTGGAACAAAAGGGTCTATTTATGGGCTTGAAAAGGCTTCTTTACACTACAAAGCTTGAATTTTGGTCTTTCTTTCGTGTTCCATCTTGGATTCCTTTCATAGGGGAGCAAGGAAAGTAGGGTATAAAAATTTAGAAAGCAGTGCAGATTAGATTATATGGCCCAGTTCATTCGGTGGCATGACCTTAATTCTTGGTTAAGTTTTTTGACTTTTAGTTACATACTCATAATGTTATTGCCGGTAAAAACACGAGAGCTTATACTCAAAGTAGACAATATCATATTATTGTAAAAGTTCGTGATTCTTAAAAATTACATGTTCAAATATTCGGTTGTTTTACTCGAGGTATAGAGCAATGCTTTGCTGGAAAATTTTGAGGCTTCTCACGTACAAAAGGGGATTAATGGAATAGAATCACAGATTTAGAGACTTAATTAATTACTATAGCTATGATTATTCGTGTCTTTTTCCTTTGGGAAGGAAAAAGGTGGATTCTTGAAGGAGGCCATGTGGTCGGGCATCTGGGATTCTATGATGCAAATAAATTGACATAGAAAAAAAAAACAAAAAATCCGACTTGCCGGATTCGAACCAGCGACCTAAGGATATCTGAAAGCTTAACCAACTACAGTCCTCCGCTCTACCAACTGAGCTAAAGTCGGATGTGCTCATCATTTTGCATATTTATTTATACATAAAATAAAGTAAGGAAAAAATGCAATTTGTGGGGTGACTTTATTTGAATTTCAAACTCCCATCACTTTATGCATAAATTGTAATGGCACCTTGAAATAAGAATATGCCCTAAACTTTATTATGATTCCACTTTAGCCATAATTAAAATCTTGTATCATTACCTAGTTTGAACATACATTCTTAGTCAATAATGAAATTTTTTTTGTTGCTTTCTAAAATTTTACTTATTCTTTTTTGGTCGATCGTTGTTTATTTTGTAGTTATTATCATAATCATTTTAAAATAGTGATACTAATTTTCGTGAAAAAATTACTGTGTGGTGTGCATGAATAACTATCCAATAAGTTCTCTCGAAAAAAATTTCTTACTATTTATTTCAAATACTCACCTTGTTTCTTTTCAAAATAAATTTTTAAATAACCACAAAACAGTGGCTCGAGAGTGACAATTTGTAGTAAGAAAAATTTTAATTTACTCGTATTGTTTTACTAGTGGTAGAGATAATATGGTTTTTGGAGAACATAGTTTAATGACATTTTCTATATAAACTAAGGTCTAACTTTACTCGAGATCTTTTAGAAAAATATTTTTCAATTAAAAATTAAATTTGTATTTTACTAATTAAATTATGGTTTTTTTTTTTTTTTTTTTGTGTGGAAGAATCAATAAAACTATATATTATTAACATAACTACAAGAATAAAAGTTTACAAATTTACAAATGAAAACTTAATTGATCTTATTTAAAAACAAAATTTAATAATGCATGTCAAAATTATGTATGATAATTATAAAAAGGTAGAGGCCAATGTTTATAAATGATAATAATAATACTAAAAATAATAATAATTTTTTGATATATTTGTTGGGCAGATAATAATTGCAATAATTGCACCACCACAAATAATAATTTTGAGGAGACATATAATAAATTGAACATTATTATTATTTTTATTAAAATATTAAATACAATTTATTATATCTTTAATAATTTAGTTGCGTGTATGTATATATATAAATAATAAAAATGTCTGTCCAAAGCTGAACAATACAAGGACGAGTCTCGTGAAAACTGTAGGGATCAAAAACGGTGTCGTTTGGTGCAGAGAGATGATTGGACAATGATCAACAAAATAAAATAAAGTTAAATGCTTATTAGTATAATTTGTGGATCAAAATTATGTGGGGTCCATTAAAGGGCCCAACCGACATAAACAAAACTAATCTTTAAAAATAAAACATCATAAATGAGAAGAACAGATCTATCCTCTTATTTATTTCTGATTATTACAATTAATCTTATCAATTATAATTTGGGACCCACTCTACAAGGGTAACCTAGTCAATTTGTCTATGATACGATACGAAGAACACCTCATTAGAGATGTTTATTTAACTTGCAAGATCGGAGTCTCAAAAGGACCTAAACAAGATGAAGATTATTTCTTTAGACAGAGACCCCACCAAAGATATCCATTTAACCTGTAAATTAGAATTTGAAAGGGACCCACTTGACGAAGTGCGATGATTCTCGGATTACACGAAAACTCCACTAGAGATATCTATTTAATGTGCGAGGCCAATATCCCACTTGAATATGTTAGAGATTCTTTGTTTAGATAGACAAAAGAGATAGTGGAGAGAGACTATTTCTTGTCCAATAAATATTTTTAGAGTGTTTTTTTTTTACGGTTAATTGGATTAATTTATTTATGTAGTTATTTTGTTTTTGTCCCATTCTGTCTGTTGATTCAACTATTAATTTATTGATCGAAAAAAGTTATCACTATTTTTTTTCGTGTGCCATTTTTCTTATATTTGAAATCACATATCAAAAGATGGTGACGATGAAGAGACCTTTCTTATTCTCGTCTTATAGTGTAACAACCCAAATTTATCGATAGTAAATATTGTCTTCTTTGGACTTTCCCTTTTAGACTCCCTTTCAAGGCTTTAAAATGCGTCTACTAGAGGAAGATTTTCACCAATATGAGACATTACTGGTTTGTTCTCCTCCCCAACCAATATGAGACATCATACATAGTTACTGGGATTATAAGGTAACCTACTTTTCCCAACAAACTTAATACCATTTATGTCAAAAGTTAATTTCATTAGGAGTAAATTATATAAAAGGAAATAAATCTCTTAAATGGACAATATTATAAAACTGAGTTATATTTTAACATTTTAATTTAATAAAAATATTTTTATTCTTTCAAAAATTATAATAATATATTGGATATCTCCATTAATTTTTAAAGTACGATTCAAGTAAAGTTAAAAATATTATAGTTGACTGATAATAATTTAAAAATTCATCTGGGTGAGTAAGACGATTCGATATTTTGTTCATAATAAAATTTTAAAATAATTTTATAATTTATTTTTTTATGAGGCATAGAGTGGACTACGAGTTTATTATTATGAACTACTTTTCTCGGGTAAAGATTTATATTTTTTGGGCAGGAATGTCAGTGGTCACACTTTACTTGCACTCATACTACACCTAACTGTCTCTCTCCCTCTGAATTTGTGTTAATATATTTGCCTTCCATTTCTATTTTCTTCTGCTTGTTTCTTGCACCACCGTCGAGAATCTCTCAGTTTCCTGAAGTTTGTTCATTATTCTGAAGAAACCCAACCTGGATCGTCCCTTTCCGCTTGTCTTCTTCTCCGTTTTCACAATAAACCCCCGCTGTTCTTCCTCTTCTTCAATACTCTACAGTTTGTTCTGGTTTGTGGGGTGTTTTCTTTTTCTGGGTTATGGAAGTTTGCTGCAATCTTGAAGTGGATGTCAATGGCGAACAGATCTTTTTCGTCGATAAGGTCATTCTCTGTTTTTTTTTTATACTTTAACCCATTGATTCTGTTGTTCTTGCGTTTCATCTTCACTATTTGTTTTGACTCTTGTCTAGAGTAATTATTGGGCATGTTTTTTTCTGATCAATTTTGTCTGCTTTGTACTTCCCTTTGCTTTAATTTTTCTTTTTTGGGCTACTTCTGTAGAAAACTGTAGCATCATACTGTGGCAAGTTGAGCAAGTTATTTGGTAGATCAAAGGGTAGTTTAAGAAATTTGAAGGTGATATTCCAGGGCTTTCCTGGTGGGGCTGAGGGATTTGAGTTAATGTTGAAGTTCTGCTACAACAATGGGAATCTGGAAATGAGTCCTTCGAATGTTCCTCTTTTGTATTCTGTAGCAGAATTCGTGGAGATGAACAGTTCAATCTCAGGAACCCAGAATTTACAGGAACAAATTGAGAAATTCCTTGAAGATATCAGCGATTGGACTTGGTCTGAGCTTTTGAATGCTTTAAAACGATGTCAAGATTTGTGTAATACCCCTTTAGTTGTGGTTGATAAATGCTTGGATTGTCTTGTTGGAAGGCTGAATTTAGCTGTGGAAGCAAGTTCTTGTCCTTCTACCTCCTCACCTGATAGCTGGGCCTTGCGGGTTTCTTGTGATACTAAAAGTTCTGAGAGTTTAAAGACAGGATTCTCTAATGGGTTATGGTGGTTCGATGAACTGCTAGTTTTGACTCCTGATTTTGTTAAAATGATAGTGCAGTTCATGCTCAAACGAAGTTTTGATGAAGTTGTTGTTAGTAAATTTCTTATATATTACCAGAAATCGAAGTTCTCAACCGCCACGAGAGACGAAAAACGAAAGATCGTTGAGGTTGTGATCGAGACGCTTTATGTTCTTGAGCAGAATTCCATTTCCTGCAAGAGTCTATTCAGCATTCTACGAGTTGGGTTGGGTTTGAACATTGATAAATGTATCCGAAACAAGTTGGAGAAGATGATCGGAGCGCGGTTGGATCGAGGGTCGTTAGATAATTTACTACTTCCATCGCCATCCGGGATGAATTATCTATATGATGTGAACCTTGTTCTAAGATTTGTGAAAGCCTTTTTGCATGAAAAAACCAGTAGAACGTGTTCAATGGCATTAAGAAGAGTAGCTAGATTAATGGATTTGTACATGGCAGAAGTAGCTCCTGATCCTTGTTTAAAGCCCTCAAAGTTTCTAGCTCTTGCCAAAGCGCTTCCGGAGTATGCTCGAAGCTCCCACGACGATATGTACCGTGCCGTGGATATGTACATAGAGGTAATGACTTGAACCAATATAGCTCTGTCTTGTTGATTTGAATGTTTAATCTTTGGATAGATAATACAATACAACGTTGGAGTTTAGTTAGGCTTTGAATCATGTTATATAGGTTCATACGGAAATGACAGAAGAAGAAAAGGTGAAAATTTGTTGTGCATTGAACTATGAGAAGCTGTCAGTGGAAACATTCTTAAATCTTTCAAAAAACACAAGATTTCCATCCATGTCTTCCTTACAAGCCCTTGTTTCAGAGCAAGTCAAGCTCAAAACCTTACTTCAAACTGCTAAAAACTCTAAATCCATCACTCATTCGTGTCATGAACTCGACGAATGTGGAGACAAGAGTACTGATAGAGCTGAAACAGGCGACCGAGTTGTTCTCTATGCCGAAAAGCTCGATTTTCCTGACGACGATGAGAAGTTGAAAGCGCATATAGAAGGAATTCAATGGAGGGTGATGGAATTGGAGCGAGTTTGTACAAAACTTGAAATTCAAATGGGAAAAGTGATGAAATCTAGAGTGACAAGTAGTCGTCATAGTGAGCTGAAATCTTTGCCGTGGCTTTGTTCATAGTTTGGTTTGTTAATTTGAATACTGTTGATGATGATTAGGTGCTGTTTTTTCCATTGTAGATTCAAATATTGGGCTGTGTACAGTGATAGAAGATTGGAAAAGAAAAAGAAGAACGCTGTTTTTTCTGATTTTCCCATCTTTTTTGGTTGTGATTTGAATCTTTTAACCCTCTAAATGTGCAGTCCTTTTCAATGTTAACACTCGCAATTCGAGATAATGGAATTTCAGCCGAATCATTAACTCGAATAGATAGCAATGAAACATTCCTTATAAGAGTGTCGAAATCTCTTTTTTTTAGAAGACGTGTTTTAAAACTTGGAGGGAAAACCCTAATGAGGACAATATTTGCCAGTAGCGAGCTTGTGCATTAAAAATGGTATCAAAGCCAAACGTTAGGCCGTGTACCAGTGGGACTATTGTTAGCTGGGCCGACTCAAGATAAAAATGCAACATTGTGGGCTGGGCCGACTCATTAATATCATCAACGGGCTCTGATCCAAGCGTTTGTATCCCCATCCCCATCTTTGCCACGTCAAAAATTAGTTATAATTATTATTTTCGAAAAAGAAAAAAAAAGAAGTTATAATTATTATTTTTGAAAAAGAAAAAAAAGTTATAATGATCGAGCATAATGGTTTTTCAATATGAATAATTTGTTTGCAAGTTATGGAAGCCTTGGGATCTGAGGAATACCCATCACAATCCACGACAGCCTGTGCAATTAAAAGAAAGGCACGCCGTATTATTTCTCAAATAAAATTTTTAATTTACCCATATCTTACCCACGTGGCTACTTCTTATTGGACTGTTAGAAACTTTCGGAAACTGGCGAGTAATCTTTAACTTTCTAGGTTTCCGTGACTGCCTCATCAATTTTATCCTCACTTTACTTTTATACTTTTTTTTTTTTTAGTAATTTAAAATATTTCATTTTAACCGGCCGTAAAAATAAATCACTTTTAATTTCAATTAAAAATAATAATCCTAATTAGCATTGACATTCGTAGATTGTTCGAAAATAAAATACAAAATTAAATTATACCAGAATTGACCATTTTTTATTATTTATTGAAAGTTATAAGAAAGTAGTAAGAATTTTGACTTTTATTATTGGGTTTAAAATAGAATAGATTTTTATCTCAAAATCAAATTGATTTAAATATCATTATGGAATTTTTATGGTGGGGACCGACTGCCAGCTGGCTCCATAGTCAGCAAAGTAAAACAAAAAACAAAGATGCAAAACTGTAAAATCAAAAGAATATAACCCCGGTCCCACCTCCTCCTGATTTTCTTGTCTTATAAACTACGCGCCCTTATGTGGCGTTTAGACGAGATATGGTTTGAAATATTCATTTTATCTTGGGGTCCCACGAGATCTATGCACCATGGGAAGGGAATTTCAGTTCTATTGGTAGAGCTTTGCTCTTGCAATTAAATCGTTGCCGTTACAGTTTGGATGTCTAATTGTTTAGGTGATAATGATAATATCTTGTACCTGAATCCGTGACTCACTTTTTCTAAGTAATGAGGAAGAAAACTCAAATATGCCACTGAAAGACTCTACTGAGACAAAGATGGATTATCAAGAACGTAGAGGAGGTAGGATGGATAGTTAGTCAGATCTAGTATGGATCGTACATGTATGGCAGTTGGGTCGGCAGCTCTCTTAGGGTTCCTTGTTATCTACTCGGGTTCCCATGAGATCTACCCAGCATGGGGAGCGGATTTCGAATCGAAATAGAGTAGAAAACATTTGTTTTTCAATTAGATAAATGGAACTGAGGACGTGATTATATTCCGTAGTCTCTGTCTCTGTCCATTCTCCATTTAATATAAATATATTGAGATTCTAATTATAATTTTTAAACCAGGGTTAAAAATTACATTCTTATATTAAAATTTAAATTTTTAAAATTTATTTTAGTATTTTTTTTTAATATATTGATTTAGTATGATTTTTTTCAACAAAATTATATTTAAAAATAAAAATTTTAAAATAACTATTTAAAAATTAATCTCTACAAAAAAAGTAATTAAAAATTTTACGGTTTATAGACCACAGAGGGGGAGTGGGTTTATTTATATAGTCGCGCGTGGGGCTTTAAAATGAGACTTTGTGGAGGAAGAATCAAGTGCCTTAGCTAAGGGAAGGGAACCAATAGCTTTATGACTGCTATTCCCAGTGGCAGTGACAACTGGATGGATAAAGAAAACAGCTGTATAAAGCCACGTAGCGATATCCCATTGGTTTAAATTGGACCCCACATTTCAGAACCGGGGACAGCCAGTACCAAGCGCCACTCCCACTCACCAAAGCTTCTTCCAGCTGTTCAGGCCAATAGTAACGGCTATATTCCTTTTAAAAAAATAAATACACCTTGGAAATTTAAATCCAACGTGGCATGATATTTTAGCTACGTGGAGTGTTCGATTTTGTCTTTTAGTTGGTAGTGGGAGAATTTGGGGCTTGTGTAAGAAGCTAAAAGAAAATGGCTATAAATAGGGTAAGGTTCTGTAAAGATCGCTACCGAGTTTGCAGAGTAGAAGCTTCACCTTCACTATCCAGCTTATCTTCTTCCATGGCTGCTTCTATGTCTTTTCCTTGTTTTCTTGTCTTCTTTCTTGGTTTTTGTCTGGTGGGTTCCGTTGAATCGAAGGATTTTCACGAGCTCTATCAGCCAAGCTGGGCTTTCGATCATTTCATCTATGAAGGAGAGCTTCTTAAGCTTAGACTCGACAACTCTTCTGGTACCGAGAAAAATACCCAGAAAATCTACTCCTGCTCTTCGTTTTCGAATGGTTTGTACTAAGAAATTCGTGTGTTGAATTGTTCAGGTGCTGGGTTTTCATCGAAGAACAAGTACATGTTCGGGAAGGTCACAATCCAAATGAAACTCATAGAGGGTGACTCTGCTGGAACTGTCACCGCATTTTATGTAAGTTTGGTTTATTGATTGTGATCGTCGTTTCTTATCGATCATTTTTCTAGCGCTGTGATGATCATATTGTTTTTGATGATACAGATGTCATCAGACGGCCCGAATCACAATGAATTCGACTTCGAGTTTCTGGGGAATACAACAGGGGAGCCGTACTCTGTTCAAACCAACGTGTACGTTAATGGCGTTGGCAACAGAGAGCAGAGATTAAACCTCTGGTTTGACCCAACCAAAGAGTTCCACTCCTATTCCATCCTCTGGACTCGGCGCCATGTCATGTAAGCAATGAATGACCATGAACGACTCTGTTCTTGTTAGAGCAGGGCGACTCTGTTTTTGTAATTTTTCATTTGCTCTGTTTTTATTGTTCAGGTTCCTTGTCGATGAAACCCCAATAAGAGTACATTCTAATTTGGAGCACAGAGGCATACCCTTCCCAAAGGACCAAGCGATGGGCGTGTACAGCTCAATATGGAACGCCGATGACTGGGCGACACAGGGGGGTCGGGTGAAGACAAATTGGGCACATTCGCCATTCGTAACGTCGTACAAAGGCTTCGAGATAGACGGCTGCGAGGCCCCGGCGGCGGGTGATGTTGCCCGGAAATGCAGTAGCGAGGGGGAGAAGAAGTATTGGTGGGATGAGCCAACCATATCAGAGCTGAATTTGCACCAAAGTCATCAGCTGGTTTGGGTTCGGGCTAAGCATATGGTTTATGACTATTGCACGGATTCCGCTCGGTTCCCTGTTACCCCTGCTGAGTGCGTCCATCACACCCACCGCCATTACTGATGAGGATTGAGCTACTGCATTTTCGCCATGGAAATGGATTGTTGTTCACTGTACAAAGAAGAAGAAGAAGAAAGAAACATGGGCTCCATGTTTTTGTTTTCGAAATTTCATGATGGCCAAAATCCATGATCTAATCTGATTAATTAAATTGATTCGCTTGTTCTAATTATGATAATGGGATTTTGAAATTAGTGTCTAATTATGATCATGATTGATAGCAACATTATTAAAAACTCAATCATCGTTAATTACTAATTATAAACAGTTCAAACCTTTTAAACTTTATAAACAACAAAATAAAAGATTTAATAATCAATAATCATTTCTTGGGTTTAAGCATTAATAATTATGACAATAAATTCTAAGAGAATAAAAAAAATTATTGAAAAATTGGGCCTTGGGTTATTCGGCCCATAGAATAAATGTGAGAATACAATTTGTTTAACTAAAATCGAGGTGTGGTGATTTGGGGCCTTAGGGTTCTTACCCGTTCGTCCGCTTTGTTGTCGTCAACGCGATCGTCTTGGTCCATGGCTCTCTAGAATCGGAATGTCCGTTCTTTGTTCGACGTCGCGAATTTAGAGACTTCTCTTCCCCGAAGAAATGGAGGTATTTTTTTCGCGCTTTTCTAGATAAGATAAGAGACAGAGAAAATAGAGGAATTCAAATTCCGTCTAGCATGAAAACAGGGGATGATATTTGTTTATGATTGTGTAATGAAAAGTGAGCTTTTCCTGTTGACTTTTGTTGTGCGAAATGAAGCGACTGGTAGAGTTTGGGATGTATGCATTTTTGTGTCGGGAAGCTAAGATTAGAATCTTCGCTTCCCGGCAGTTCGGCGCTATTTTTGCATTTCCTTACAAGTCAAATGTACGGATTCAACTTATTTAGATGAAGAAGAACCTGATTGGATAGTGTGTGTTTTCTTTAATTAGTTTGTTAACTTGATTGACTTGATAAACATGTCGTATATCCTGGGCGTCAACGCCAATTTCCACTTGCTTGGGAGGGCTTGGCTTTGAGAAATTATAGCTGGGACTGCGATCAGCTTGTTTTATGCCATAGACTCAAAGCACGTTGTTTTTGTTTTTCTTCTACGTAGACATACCTTGAGAACAAATTATAGTGTAAAGAGCTGAAGTTGCAGTATACAGAATTGAACTTAGGAATCACCACTTGATGATATGTGATATATTTTCAATGAGAATTTGGGTGGCAGCCACGCCCTTTCTTCAAATTGGGCACTGAATGGTTAAAATTCGTTGGAACATCATAGAATGAGTAGTTTAAGTGAATTATTTGAAATTTGAGTTATTTTATAAATGACACTTGAATATTTTGAGCTTATAATCGTACCTTAGCCTAAGAATGAGTGCGTGTTCTTGGGCGATCGTAGAAACACATATTCTTTTGATGATGGAACAAACAATGAAACTTCATGAGAGCTTTTTCATACCATGTTCTAGTTCACTTGTATCACATACACACTAGTGCTTGTATCACATACACACTAGTGCTATGTAGTGCATTACTCTAGTTATGACGCACGGTGAGATCCCATATTGGTGGGAGAGATGAACGAAACATTCTTTATAAGGGTGTGAAAATCTCTCTCTAGTAGACGCGTTTTAAAACTGTGAGGCTGACGATGATACGTAATAGACAAAAGCGGATAATATCTGCTAGCAGTGGGCTTGGGTTGTTACAAATGGTACCAGAGCTAGACACCGACCAGTGTGTCAACGAGGACGTTGGGTCTCAATGGATGTGGATTGTGAGATCCTACATTGGTTGGAGAGGGGAGTGAAACATTTCTTATAAGGGTGTGGAAACCTCTCCCTAGCAAACGCGTTTTAAAACCATGAGACTGGCGGGGATACATGACGGGCCAAGGCAGACAATATTTACTAGTGGTGGGCGTGGGCTGTTCCACGCATCTATGGTTTAAAGAATTCTCTGTTTACAGATTTTACTTTGTGCATCTGATTGTTTGTAGTTTGGAAATTGAAATCCTCTTTTAATGATGACAGGTTATTTGTGGCCTTTCTGATTTGTTAAGTGCAATACAAACATTTCTTGGATGCCTAAATTAGAAAAATTACAAACTAGACGACCTGGATCCATATTCATGGCGGAGACTCTTGCAAGATGGAAAGATTACAACGATCACCTTGATACATGTAATGATGAGGCTAAACTCCCCTGTAGAGTTCCAGCCAAGGGATCCACGAAAGGCTGCATGAAAGGTAAGGGAGGGCCAGAGAATTTGAGATGTAATTACAGAGGAGTTAGGCAAATGACATGGGGGAAGTGGGTTGCCGAAATTCGAGCACCGAATAGGGGAAGTTGACTCTGTTTAGGTACATTCCCATCTGTCATTGATGCCGCTCTTGCTTACGATGAAGCAGCAAGGGCCATATATGGAACTCTAACTCGCCTCAATTTTCCCAATATCTCAAACACAAAAAGAATCATCAACAAAGGATTCTCCTGAAATCAAAAGGTCCTCAATCTGTTCCTTGGGGTCAACTTCATTTAGTCCGAGTTCATCACTCTGAGGATTTTGCGGTTGAGGATGTCGAGCTAGCTGTAATAGCTCAAACCAACCGCTAATGATATTGTCCGCTTTGGCCCATTACGTATCGCTGTCAGCCTCACGGTTTTAAAATGCGTCTTCAAGGGAGAGGTTTCTACCCCTTACAAGAAATGTTTTGTTTCTCTCTCCAACTGACGTGGATCACACACCAGCTTTGACCTTTAACCATCATGGTAGAGCTTATGAATTGCCCATCTGTGTGCAAGTACAAGTAGAAAGTTTGAAATCTAGACTTTTCTAATTGAACCATTTGGTTTTATCTGAGGGTAGATTGAGCTCTGTGATACCTGGTGCCACCATATTAGATGTTTGCTGGATCGGAAAGTGATGCTTTTGGTTTAGGGCTGTAGGAGGTGTGGGTCTGCAGAATTAGTGTAAGAAATTCATCTACGAACGATATCTCGGATCATGGAAACCGTTGGCTGATATGCATTGCATCCAAGAAGCCAGACAAGCGTGGGGTTCGTAGTTAATACAATGATCGGCCTGGTTCAACCGCAACCTTGGGCACCATTTCAAGTCGGCTAAGGATTCGATAATTAGACCCCGTTCGATAACTATTAGAGTCTTGGTTAATATTCAAGGAAGGTTTGACTTGGTCTCAGTTTGAGCTATTTCTGTACCATGCTTGAAGGTTACATAAATGTCTGACTATTTATAGTTGGCAACTACCTTTTGACTCTTGAGAATTTATTATAATACGCGCTAAAAAGAAATTATTTATCATAATTTTTACTATAAAACAAGCTAAACTTTAATTAAGAGAAAGTTGATAATGTAAGCTAGTAAATAAAAAACGAACATTTTCATTCCTATTTATAAATAATAATAATAAAATTCAGGGTTAGCCATCAAATTCTCTCTCTATATAACCCCTTGGCTGTTTCCTTTTCATATAAACCTCCACAAGCTCAACAAATATGGCTGTGGTTCGACAAGGTTTGCTGTGTCTGGTTCTCGTTGGGATGTGGTTGAGTCAGCTCACGGCTGCGAGCACCGCCGAAGCACCAACAGTTGCCACTGCGATGCCGTTTTTTGGGGCTGAAATTGGAAAGGAAGTGGAGATGGAGAATCAGCAGGGCGTGGCTGCAGGTCCTGAAATCAGAAGGCTGGGAAAGCATCATCTTCATACGTCCATGGCCGGCGGCGGGGTGCTGCTCGGCGGCCTGGCTACTGCTGTTTTTGCTGTTGTGTTTTGCTACATAAGGGTTACTAGAAAACCAGACCATGTCAAATAATTAGCCTTTTCTTCTTTTTTCTGCTCTTTTTTCTCCTACCTCTGGTCAATGTGGCGTAGACTGTGTTTTTGGTGTTAGGTCTGCTAGACCCTTCCCTTAGTTAAAAAGGAATGTTTATTTCCTTTTTTTTTTTTTCAACCGAAGTGTGATTTCATAATCCACTCTCCTTTGGAGGCCCACCGTCCGATGTTTAGCTTTGATACCATTTGTAACAGCTCAAACTTACCAATACTAGATATTGTTCATTTTGACTCGTTACGTATCATTACCATTCTTACGGTTTTAAAATGCATCTATTAGGGAGAGGTCTCCACACCTTTATAAGAAATGTTTCGTTCCCCTCTCCAACTGACGAGGATCTCACAGGTATAGGCCCATTCATGTACCATATAGTTACTCGAGCATCATATGTCTATTAGCTTTTGCCTTGATTCGTCTTCATCCCACAAGGAGAAGTCATGTTTTGATACCATTTGTACTCTCTCATGTCCAAAATTCATATTAGAATTTGAATTATGAATTGGACACCTGACATTGGAATGCACCTCCTATAACATGTTTAAGCTACCTATTTATCTTCAATTACTTCTACGAGTGAAGACTATCTTTACTAACTAACACGAGTTCTTTTTCTCACTTGCTCGCTTCTTAGAAAAATGTCTTTTCAATTTTAGTTATGCATTTCCAATAAATCTTACCCACAAACAAAGTGAAACACAATCCAACTTATAACTAACCCTTTTATTATATATAAATATACATGCATATATTTTCATATGAGATTAATGAGACGTGATTAGAACGTAACAGAAATAAAACTTGAGAACATATCCATTGCATAATCAAAACTTTGCATTAAAAACTTTGGATACCTTTTAAGTCATACTTAAATTCAATTCAAATTAAAAGAAAAAAATACAAATTATTAATTGAAAAATCGAAAAATGAGAGGAATTTTGTTAGATTAATGTAGGACCATAGTATCATGTGCTTTTGACTACACCCTCAAGATGTTAATATGTTATTATCCTAACTTGGCCCAAATCATTAATATCTTTGATTCATTTAAGTCGATTATAAACAATGTAGGCCTTCCCATGCTACTCAATGCTTACAAATATAACCTAATAAAAAGTTAAATAGTAAAAATGGTTGAGACTAGGACGGTATCTAATCGTCTTTGAGCCCCCAACTTTTATTCTTCATTAATGAAAACATTCCAAGTAGATACTTTCATAGTTGTTCGTTTTTCATAAATCCAAGAATTTCAGTTCTGACTATAAAATGCGAATGCTCCGACCGTTCCTGTAATCATTACTCCGATTCCAAAGGGTCAACATAATAGAATTGAAATTCTATGATATCATCTCTTGTTAATAATGTATTTTTGAAATAAAATATTAACTATTTTTTTTTTTTTTATCTAAAATGACCCTAAGGATATTATTGTATTTTTGAAAGAAAATACAAAGTTTATTAATATTTTTTATATTATGCAAATAATTATTTTGTTGATTATCTCTTTTTTTTTTAATATATATATATATATAAAAAAATCTTGGTTTCTCTAGTGTAGAGATATTGTTGGAAAGATTTATAAGTATTATTTAAATTAATAAATAAAGAATTTGAAAATTTAAATAAATATTAGATTCACATTAATCATATATTTTGTTAATAGTTATTTGAATTTTTTTGAAAAAAGAAAATAAGGATTAATGAAGAGGGAAGGGACATAACAAACTGAAACGCCGTCCTTATTTCACTGAGATTCACAAAGCCTTTGAAAAGTTCAAACCCTACAAATCTCACTCTCTCCCTCTCTTAACAACAAATCTCTCTCTTTCTTTCTCTCTCTTTCCGATAATGGAGACCAGATCCGCCCGTAGACGACGGCTCTCCAATTCCCACCACCAAACCGGCGTCGACTACATCAGCCACCTCCCCGACGCCGTCCTCCACCACATTCTCACCTTATTGCCCATCAAAACCGTCGCCCAATCCGCCACTCTCTCCTCCCGCTGGCGCTCTCTCTGGTTCACCTTACCGGACCTCGACTTCTCCAATTCCATCTTCAATTCCAATTCCAATTCCAATTCCAATTCAAACCCAGCCGACATCATCGCCGGAATCCTCAACGCCCGCGACCACAAACACTCCAACGTCCGTCTCCTCCGCTTCTCCGCCACTCTGAGTTTCTCCCGCCTCAACGCTCTGTTCCGAATCGCCGTCCGCCACAAAATCCAACACCTCCACATCCAAGTCTCCACCAACGATTACTTCAATTTCCCACGTGGCATAATCGCCAGTGATTCCTTGAGGGTCTTCAGCCTCCGCTCCATCTACCCCGGGTTCCGATTACCGCCGTCGTCCATCATGAGCTCTGGCTTCCGACTGCTGAGTTCCCTCTCTCTGGCTCTCATGATTCTAGACCGTCCCTCCTTGGTGGACCTATTCACCGACTCCTCTTTCCCCCTTTTGAAGAAATTGAATCTAGAGAGCTGCTCCGGGCTAATGAATCTACGGGTTCAGTGCCCGGTGCTGCAGGATTTCAGCCTGGAGGGGTGCTTCCAGCTGCAGGGGCTGGACGTTTTGGGAGGGAAATTGGAGAGGGTGCGGATTTGTAGCTGCTTTGACGCGCATGGTTCGAGCTGGGTGAAGATCGTGGCGCCCAATTTGAAAACCCTGGTTTGGATCTATAATGCTGTAACGGATGAAGTCAATTTGGGGGATTTAAAGTCTCTGAATCAAGCCTCTCTTGGTTTGCTTTGTCAACATTTTTCCAATACCAAGCTCCACAGTGTCTCTGCTCTTCTCTCCGCCATCTCTCCCGCCCACTCTTTAACCTTCGAACCTTCCTTCCTTGATGTAAGTTTCAATTTTTTTCCCCTATTTTATCAATATTAAAATTAAATTTCTTATATTTATTTGGTTTTTTTTTTTTTTTTAATGAATTTTAAATTTGTTTTGGAGTATTCTCAGTTGCACAAGAATTTTAATTTAAATATTAGTAACATATTTATAGCTTTTCTATTTTCAAAAGTCAAATTATAAGATAAAAAACAATATTTTTGTCAAGAACACCTTTTTAACTTTTTTAACTTTTCAATCTTGGTAAAAATTAAATTAATGGTAATATGCTACGGTATATATCTTTGAGATTTAAATGAGATAATTGAACTAATTTTATTGTTTTTATTTATTTTTAAAATAAATATTATAAGGCAGGTTCTATCCAGCAATAATTACTTTGCATGCTATTTGCCGGCATTCAACAACGTAAGATGTTTGGAGCTGAAAACAGTATCCAAAAAGCACAATTGTTCAGTGGTAGCGAATATATTCAGAAGTTGTCCCGTTCTTCATACGCTCACGATCAAGATTGTTGACGCTCCTAGTAATGGAAGGAAGGTAATTATATTGACTAATTTAGGGAATGATCGTGAGTTACAAAGCTCCGAAAGCGTATGCTCAATTGTGGTGGAGATCCGTGATTTCTAACCTAAATAACATTCTGGTTTGTTTTGATTTTTTATTGTTTAGGATTGGCGTAAGGAAAAGTGGGAAAAGATTGTTTCGGAGGAAGAACATTTCTGGGAAACCCAAATCGAGCCACTCGAATCCTTTCGTCTTCATCTTAAGATTGTAAGAATGGAAGGGTTCATGGAGTGCTTCAATGAAGTTAGCCTCACTCACTTCTTGCTCAAGTATGGGACTTCATTGCAAGAACTCTCCATATTCACTAACAAAACCAACCATAGAGATTCCCTTAAACGTCGAGCCATTAAGTCTCTTATCATGGGATTCTCTCGAGCTTCTCCTCATGTTAAACTTCGTTATTGTTGACAACAACAATAACCCTTTTAACGTTTTCGTCGTCTTCTTCTAAAAACGCTCACAATTTTATTCCTTTTTCCTTTCACACTCACATATTACTTACATTTCCATTATAACACGAGGTAAAGTATAAACATAAATACTTATAAAGTCATTTCAAACTAGTTGTGTCTTAACTATGCTTCTTCGTGGACCATTCTTTTTGACCAGGGACCCATTTGGGACATTTCGGGCTGAAATAATTGGACACAACGTATGAGTTCAAAAGCTCGAGAATTGGTTCGCGTTTCACGCAACGAGGGGTTTTGTATTGGTTTATGGAAGATCCATGATTGATGGCATAATCCATGAGTTTGTCAAACGTCCCATTCTCGATAATCTTTAGCTCCAAAGGACCAATTGATTTATCCGAGACTCGTCCTTGACGATACACGCTGTTGAGTGATTCCTCGATGGTTAGGCAACAATTTTCAAATACCCAATCGGGAATGGCATTGGTTTCCTTTTGGCTAATTTCCCAATATATGACATAATGGCCTGGAACTGTATGAGTATCGGCGTAGCTCGTGTACTCAAGGAGGCTAGTTTCATAAGGGATTAAGTTCTTAGAAGCTTCCATGACTGCGTTTTGAAGCTCAACTTCATCTACTTTGTCGGAATCGATGCTGAGAATCACATTTTTCCGACATACGAAGTTGAATTGAGGGGCCTTGTTCTTGAATCCTGATACTCGAAGAATGTCACCAACTCGATATCGATAAAGCCCTGCAATATCAATTAAGATAGATTATCTTAGATGCCTAAACCAAATATTATTTATTCATGTAGGAGTCTGCTTATTTATAGTTGTAGGAGTCTACTTATTTATAGCTTATTCAACCATATAGGAAAACTATACACATAAACCAAATATTTTTCATTCATTCATGTAGGAGTCAACCATATAGGAAAACTATACACACGGTCTAAATATGCTATAAATAAGCCGGCTCTATAGGGTCTAAACAATTGACTCTATAGGCTCCATATGGTACCGGCTCTGTAGGGTCTAAACAATTGAGTCTAGAGACCTCGTAGGGTGTCTACAGGCTCCATAAGGTCTAAACAATTGAGTCTATAACAATTATAACAATTGAATAAGCTATAAACAGGCAGAAGACCCATAAATGCTCTATATCCAACAAAAACATACCTGAATAAGTAGTGATAATGAGCTCATATTCTTTTCCGAGTTCAACGTCCACAAGATCAACCAATTCTTCACTCATCTTCCTATCAAGAGGTAAGAATTCAAAATATGCCATGGTGGGAATAAGCGTATAAGAGACCTCATTTGGGTTACACAAAGGGTTTAGATTAACCCCAAAGTAGCACTCAGAAGAAGCATACATGGTGCAAACAAGAGGGAGGCCATTGCTATATTTATCCAAAGTTGGGATATACTGTGACATAGTACCTGTCACAATAACATCAACATACTTTGTATTTGGCCACAGCCTAGTTATGATACCTGCCCACGTCCCTTTGCTGCACTCAAATTCAATCAAATCAGCCAGCACAGGGTCAGGTTTCAGAATGTTCATGACTGATTGTCTCACTAATGGGTCGCTGATTCTAGGGTTTATGGTTCCTGTTCTGATATCATTAGCCAAAAGGACCCAATGGGTTTCAAGGAATTTGATGGCTCGAATGAACCCAGATGCGAAAACTGAACCAACTCTAAGGACTTGCTGGCTCAGACATAACCCACAAAGGAACTGAGAGTACATGCTTTGATATGAGTCTGTGCAAAGAATTGTTTGGTTAGGGCTGGTGTAATCAGTGTAGAGATCATATGGGCGGTCCTTAAAGTGTGAGCTTTTGTAGTAGCTAGTGAGAACTGGACGAGCTGGTAGTCCTCCAGGAGTTGTGGATTCGGATTTTACGAACAAAAAGTACATTCCTTTCCCTTTGTTCAAGCCTGGAATGAATTGGTTCATTACAGGCATCAAAAGGGAGTAAAGAAATGATCTTCTCTTCAGCTCTTCTTTGGTTGTCGGCATTAATTTCCGCTCCCCTCCCGATGTTCCAGAACTAGAATAGAAAAACATAAACAACAATTGAATTCAAACACAGTTGGGAGAGGAGCACCACATCGGCTAATTAAGGGGTTGATCATGGGTTTGTAAGTAAGGAATACATCTCCACCGGTGGTTCCTAAAAAACTTAAGCTCAAAGTGGACAATATCATACTATTGTGGAGAGTCGTGGTTCCTAACATGGTATCAGAGTTATGCCCTTAACTTAACCATGTCAATAGAATTCTCAAATATTGAACAAAGAATTGTGAGCCTCAAAAGTATAGTCAAAAGTGACTAAAGTGTTAAACAAAAGGTTTACTTTGTTCAAAAGCTCAAGAGAAGGAGTTGAGCCTTGATTAAGGGGAGGTTGTTCGAGGGTTCCGTAGATCTCAGAGGAGGCTCTATGGTGTACTTTGTTCAAAACCATGAGAGCTTATACTGAAAGTAGACAATATCATACAATTGTGGAGAGTCGTAGTTTCTAACAAGAATAACTACAATGAATTTGTTTACACTCACCTGGTTAAGAATTCAGATATGGGTTCGGAACATAGGATTGGAGAAGCATCGCCGTTAGCAATTCGATCGATGTATGGCTTTAAATTCTCATAAGAAACAACGGGAACTATGTTCTTGAATGCCATCCTATCCATACACCCATCAAGCCCTTGTTGTTGTAGGTACTCAACATGGGCGTTGCGGGAGAGAATTTCAGTAAGAACCCTTCGTTGAACTTGATCAGCATGAGTTGTAATCTCTTCAATATGCTGCAATAGTGCACCTTCATCTTTCCCCGGCATCTCTATGAGCTCTAGCTAGCAACTCAAGCCAACCCAAATTGATTGATGAAGCTGTATTTAGGCCTTTGCTATTTATATAGGGTTTAGGGTGGTGTCTAAGAAAACTCAATTTAATATATGCTGCTGAAATTTGGAGCCAATGGTATTATTGAACTCTACATATAAAGCTTTCGTCACCTTGCAGGCACTTGAAATTCACTCAATATGTGGAATTTTATGCTTTTGTTGCTCCAAAAATCAAGGTGGTAGCCCTTTAACCAATGAATTCCTTAACATCATCTCAATCATCACTAATCTAATTACCCATACACTAATTCCTCGAGCGTTACTATTTTCATCGAGCGTAGAAGCTATCTAAGTCTTCATTGTATTTTAATTCAATAACGTTTGAAATGAACGTTTTGATTCTTGGTTGAGCTTATATGTCTAAACAAATTAAATTATGGATCGAGACACAGAATTTGAAGGTTGACTTGATTTTTTTTTTTTTTTTTTTTTTTTTTTTTTTTTTTTTTTTTTTTTTNTTCATCGAGCGTAGAAGCTATCTAAGTCTTCATTGTATTTTAATTCAATAACGTTTGAAATGAACGTTTTGATTCTTGGTTGAGCTTATATGTCTAAACAAATTAAATTATGGATCGAGACACAGAATTTGAAGGTTGACTTTTTTTTTTTTTTTTTTTTTTTTTTTGGAAGGACAGTACCCAAAGGGTTTGGGAGGCGTGTGAGGATGTGAGTGTTGGGTGTGGTTTAGGAGACAAGCGGAGGCAAAGTCGGGATGGGACTTCTAAGGTCAACTCCTTTGATTTGTTTATATTATCTCTTTCTCTCTCTTTGGTGGTGCAATGCTTTATCATCTCTCTCTCTCTATATATATATATATTAAAAACTAGGGTAGTTTTGTAAGTTGAAAGAGTAATACATAGTCACTTCAACTCATGATTTATAGGAAATAATTCCGTGGTAAATTATTACTAGTTATTCAAGCTCTACCGAAATGGTGATAAAAACGTCTCGATTCAATACTTGTGTCTAAAATTATTAGAGATTTTCGTTTAAACTGTAAAGCGTTTAAACTGTAAAGTTGGTCATCTACGATGACCTATTTAGAATGAAAAATTCTCATTCAAATAAGAAATGAAAAAGAGATTAGAGAGAGATTTTATTTCCCGTTAGTTGGATAGGGCCTAAGATAATAGAAATTGAAATAGGAAGCCGGGATGAAGATAGGTAACAACCAAAGTCCGGTTGATAAATTGCTACCTTGTGACTAGAGCGTGATTAGCGGCTATGGACTATGGTCCCTCAACTCGAGTTGGATTGTCTTGGCAGGTTTGTCCGGTTGGGATGGCCATAAGGCAGTCTAACAAACTTCAAAGCTTTTATCTTTTATTTCATTTTTCGCTTTCGTCTTTTCGACTTTTTAGGGCATATTTAAGAAAGTTGGAGGGGTTAGAACCTTCTTACATAATTGTACAGTTAGGTCCAATAAGAAACATGTTGATAATGTCTTTATAATCACATATTTTTACTTTATTGATATATATGTAATTCATTTAATTACACGTTCTCTTTTCTCCATTGCTTTAATGATGTGCCCTATAAGTCAATTCGGAAAGAGACTTCCAAAAGAGAAATAATTATATACACTATAGTTTTAATTTTGTCCCCAAAAATATTAAGACTATAGAATAATGTGGAAAAATAATACATAGATGGATATATACCAAATTATTTTTAGTGGATGTGTCTAATCCATTCAAGTACACATTGATAAGAGTGGCAGAATTATAAAGAAAAGGGTAATCTTTGGTAGATTATTGTGTTATAGTTTAGCCCAACATTCCACTTGCATGTAATCAATTTTTGACTCTATGACTATAAGATCCAGCCATCGATTTGGAACGAAAGTTAGCCTTAGTGATCTAAAGGTATTGAGTGAAAGAGTCGTTGCTCAACGGATAAAAGTTACTCTCGGGATAATAGACTCATTTTCTACAAGAGCTCACATCAACGCGAAGGATTGACACCTCGATGTCGGCTCTTCACCACTTAAGGTTGTAGTAATCAGGTTACGTGAATACTTCTCTTTAGACCCAAAAGAATATTTACGAGGAAGATTATTAGTAAATGACCGAAAGAAAGAAAAATCTTATTAAAATGTATAAAAGATGAAAAAGGGTGACATGAAAGGTAGCTTTCTATCAATATTGAGATGCAGGCTGAATGGGTTACACAAAGAAGCAGCGATGATGGAATGTGCATAAAGTATCAAAAGATTAATACCAAGTTGATCACCTGAGACACTAAGGAGGGGACGGTTTGGTCTAATGAATTGGGCTTTCGAACAGATTTGTTTGTTGCTTTTAATTGTGTTTCTTTGTCATTTGGGGAAGCACGCAACCATATCGCCAAGTTGAAATTCAAACAGAGCCTTCCACAAATAGTTTATGGATGCCAAACACATTTCTCAACTTTGTTCTCGGCTCAACAAATGGTGACTTGAAGCACGAGGGGCACTAGCTTTTAAGAGCTAAGATGATTGAAGATCAAAACCTAAATGTGTCAAGGGTTTTTCATCGAAACCAGGACCGTCAAAGATCAAAGTGCAAGCACGGCTAGGAATAGTGTCCTTTTCCTCCTTCCCCTCGTAAATTATTAGTCAAGTAGATCGATTTGATCCGTTTGAAAGAAAAGTAAGAAGTAAGATTCAGATAAAATTAGAATCTATTTTTATATTATTTTTTAATTATAAATTTAAAGGTTTTTTTTTCTTAATCTCTTTTTTTCTCCAAAATTTTAACTTTTATAATGTTAATTTTTTCAAATAAAATAATTAACAATGAATAATATTACATGGGTTTATTTAAGCCCAATTCAGAGGGTCAATATGTGTAAGCTTGATCCAACTTGGGCTTTTATTTAGGCCCATGGACTGAACTAAGGGCCCATTTTAGAGATTGGGCTAAAGATTATAGAGTGGGGCAGCCCAACCTAATAAAGCAAGCTCGATAATGACTTATTTACCCGCAGTGGACCAAAAAAGGATGAAGAATTACAGAAGACCGGCTCTGCCGACATGCGTGGGTCAAGCCAATTATTGAGTAAGCCACAGCAGCATACGAGTGGACATAGACGCGGAAACAGCTAGACAAGGAGAACAAAAAGGAGATAAAATATCTGAAGCTCCGATCCGACAAAGCCCCGGAATCGAATTGTAAGAATGGGAAAGAAGGCGGTGCTGATCGGATGCAATTACCCAGGAACTAAGGCCGAGCTCAGAGGATGCATCAACGACGTTAAACGGATGCATCAGTGTCTGATCGACCGATTCGGATTCTCCGAGGACGACATCAGCATCCTGATAGATACCGATGATTCCTACCCCCAACCCACCGGCAAGAATATCCGCTCCGCCCTTGCCCGTCTCGTCAGATCCGCCGAACCAGGTGATTTTCTCTTTGTCCATTACAGTGGCCACGGCACCCGCCTCCCTGCTGAGACCGGCGAGGACGACGACACCGGCTACGACGAATGCATCGTTCCCTCTGATATGAACCTCATCACCGGTCAGTCATTTCTCTGATCTGATATGAACCCACTTAATCGCAGTTACCCATTTGTTCTGTGTTGCGATTTTGAATCTGTTTGGCTGAAATTTCAATTCCGACCCGTTTGATCTTGTGCGAGCAGATGATGATTTCAGGGAGTTGGTAGATCAGGTTCCGGCGGGATGCCGATTAACGATTGTATCGGATTCTTGCCACAGCGGTGGTCTTATAGATGATGCAGAGGAACAAATAGGAGAAAGCACTAACTCCAAGAGCCAAGCAGAAGGAAGCAACTCCCGATTTGGTTTCAGGAGCTTTCTTCATCAAACTGTTGAGGATGCTTTCGAGTCACGTGGGATTCACATTCCCTCGGCATTCCAACGCCGTCGCCAAGATCATTCATCGACGGAGGACGATGTGCAAGACAGAGAGATTGAACTTTCATATGGTGAGCGAGTCAATGTGAAAAGCAGATCGTTACCCCTTTCCACGCTTATAGACATTCTTAAGCAAAAAACTGGTAAGGATGATATTGATGTGGGGAAATTGAGGCCGACCCTTTTCGATGTTTTTGGAGATGATGCGAGCCCCAAGGTGAAGAAGTTTATGCAGGTGATCATGAACAAACTCCAGGGCGGTGGTGGTGGAAATGGAGAGTCTGGTGGAGGATTCTTGGGAATGGTTGGGAGTTTGGCTCAAGAATTCCTCAAGCAAAAGTTGGATGAGAAGGATGAAGATTATGTTAAGCCCGCAATGAATACTGAACTTGGCAGCAAAACTGAGGCGTATGCTGGGCCATCCAAGCGCGCACTTCCAGATGGTGGGATACTCATCAGTGGCTGCCAGACTGACCAAACATCTGCTGATGCTACTCCTTCTGGCAACGCCGACGCCGCATATGGGGCTCTTAGCAATGCAATTCAGACCATACTGAGAGAATCTGATGGTTCAGTTACCAACGAGGATCTTGTTACGACGGCTAGGAAGATGCTGAAAAAGCAAGGCTTCACTCAGAAACCTGGGCTCTACTGCAGTGATCATCATGTTGATGCTCCCTTCGTGTGCTGATTTTGCTTAATTACTTGTGTTCGTGTGTGCTTTCTGGAACTGGAAATTGCCTTTACAAATCACTTTTGGGTATTGGCGTGATCGTGTTGCTATGTTTTCCTTTTGAATCATTTTGGTTTGCGTTATACACTTAATAAAAGCTTGAACCTTACATTATCAATGAATGAATATCTGTGTGGGACAACATACCTCGAGTGCAGCCACAACCATAGCTCACACGAGCCCTTACCAATATTTGTATGGTCGAGTGCACCCACAACCATAGCTCACACGAGCCCTTACCAATATTTGTATGGTCTCAGGGCGATGGATATACAATCTTCGTTAAATCCTTTTAAAGTGCTTACGGATGGATATGATCACGACCTCCTAAACCGATATGTTCTTAAGGTCGCTGAATTGCTCGAAGGAAGTAACAATTTGCATAAATCTTGAGGGAACCGTTCAAAGGAACTTCTTGACTACAAAGATCTCCTCCACCTTGTTGCCTAACGAATGGATACCGCTAACAATCGTCATCAACTTCATGGCAGTCGTTTATTGACTCGCTGTCTTTCATGCAGATAGCCTTGAACTCACTCTTCAAGATCTGCACCTTTGCTTCCTTAACACGTTCACCCACATGCATTGTTTGCAATATCTCCTATGTTGTCTTTGCCGAATCCTTCTTTGCCAACATGAGAAGGATCTCTTCTAGGACTGCTTGGTAAATGGCGGCAAGAATCATCCTATCCTTACGCTCCTCAATATCGTCATCATGCCCGATGGTGTCCCACATGCCTTGAACTTGTAAGTTAACACACATCTTTATTGACTATGTTGCGTAGTTACTATCGTGAGTAACAGGTACTAGAGCGTTACACTCTCCTCCCATCCGCTCTTTATTATTGTCACATCTCCTCCGACAACTTTGTATAATGACGACATTTGTTTCTAACTTCCTAATTTTAAAACAAAGAAACCTTCATCATTAGCTTTGCTCGATAAAGCGTATACATCTCATAAATATTTACCGGGAAAAAATACTATTAGTTTCCTAAACTTCCTCCACAAATTAACAATTATTAACCATTCTTCCAGACAAAAATCTAACAATTTCTTTCAACTTAGTCAAGAATCCTATCAGCTCCCTTTGAAATGGATTTCCATGTGACATGACGGGTACAAGAGATATGCCCGACCCCATCAAGATCATCTCAACATTGATCTCTTATATTTCACCCCCTTCATTCTGCAATTCCAGTTTTCCTTCCAATTCCTTGTTCATTTTCTTCAGAAATCAGGGTTTATAGCCATGGCCGACGTTGATTACCGCCAAGCTCTTAAACCACTACTGGATTTCTCCACCGCCAGGTTCAGTTCTGTCGGTACTGTGGGGGAGTTGTCAGACGTTGATGTAGATGGACTGAATTTCCTTATGTGTATGCATGTTTGAAAGTTTTAAATTCTACGTACTTTTCGCTATTTCCAAATAAGAAAGGTAACGACTCATTGTTCGAGTCCCTCAAAAAGCGGGTCGTTATAGATTGGTATCAGAGCTTTAGATTGTTAGGTTCTGTAGACTGTTCAGAGAGAGAGTCTTAGAGCCCACCATATCCCAGCTTGACTAAGCCTTGCCACGGTCTGGTAAGCAGTTATAACATAAATAATCAAGATATCTTGGAGAACTGAACTAACTAATGTACGTAATATCGTTTAAATGGGGATGTTGAAAGATGGGATGTAAATCTAACCTGAGATTCGTTTGGGTGTGTCTGATTAAATCAACCCAAAGCGAAGCGAGTGGTTCTGAAGACGAGGATGAGCTCTGCTACTTTGGGTTCTTAGCAGATTGCCGGAATCGGCTGAAGGATCCATTACCTCCGACTTATTTCGGGAACTTCCTTGATGTGGGCGTTGTAGTATTGAAGAAGAGTGAGCTTGTGATTTGTAACAGTACCGTTGTTGCGGCGAAGGCGATCGGGAACAGAGTGGAGGAATTCGAGAGTGAGCCATTTAAAATGGCAGAGGAGTGGTTCTCATTGTGGAGGCCATGTGCGAAAGGTAAACACTTCCAGACCATTGCAGGGACGCCAAAATTAAGGGCTTAAGATGCTGATTTTGGGTGGGGAAGGCCGATGAAAAGTGAAGTGCCTTCATGTGGACAGCTCCGACTCAATTTCTGTGCAGGATTCCAGAGATGAACAAGGCGGGATTGAAATTGGATCGATTTATGGCCATATGGAAACAGAATTTGGAAGGGTTATGTGGTTAATGACAGCCACGTTATGATGTTTTCCTTTTTTGTTCATGTTGAATTCTGCCATGCAATATTTAGAAATTATTATCAATAAATTGGTGTCCGTTCTAAATAAAGTCTCCTTTTTATTTTTTATTGAGCATTCGTATATTTGTTTTGTTGGGATTATCTATAATTGGAAAAAGAATAAAGAACAATTTACCAAGTGGACGAAACCTAAAAAGGAAACAAATAAATAATCATAAATAGATGAATTTTAAAGGTATAATTAAAATTTAAAGTGTCAAACAAAAACATTTTGAATAATACAAAGTGTCACACAAAACCTTTTGAATTTATCAAATACTAAAACATTTTGAACTTGGCCACGACTAACACTTGGGTCCCGGTCCACGACTAACACTCCCCCACTTCTTTCTTCTGTTCAAAGAATTTATCATTAGGTTTACATGTAGAATAGAAAATTCTTGTAACGTGTTTTTTAATTTTTTTTTAGGCCTATCTCTTCGTTTCTTTGGTTGAGATGCCAAGTTTTTAATACGATGTTCTTCCTCCCTCATCTTTTTTCTTATAGTACAGTGTTCTTCCTCTAGTATTCTTGTTACATAGGATAGCTATTGTAAATGATAGAGTAAATTGTCATAAATAGTAAATAACTATGTATACTACAAATGGAGCCTTTTGCCGTACTTGGCAAAGTTATTATTGACTTGAATAATTGGTAAGAATGGGTTAGATTTTTGGAGAATTGTTAATAATGGTTAAGGTCTGTGATTAGGAATAACACACAAATTAACAATTTTTCTAAACAAAAATCTAACAGTTTCTTTCAAATTATTCAAGTCAATAATAACTTTACTAAGTAAAACAGAGGGCTCCATTTGAATTAGATATCCATGGGACACGTTAGGTAAAAAAAAAGATATCCCCGACCCCATCAAGATCATCTCAACATTCATCTCTTATCTTTCCACATTGATCTCCATTCTGCAATTCGTTCTTCATTTTCTTCACAAATCAGCGTTTATAGCCATGGCCGACGTTGATTACACCGCCAAGCTCTTAAACCTCTACCGGATTTCTCCTCCGGCAGGTTCAGTTCCGACCACCCTTCTCCCCATTAGTTTCCTCGACTTCATCTGGATGATTTGCAGACCCATGCGCCGCCTTTTCTTCTTCCAATTCCCTCACTCTACCAATCACTTCATGGACTCTGTTTTCCCCACTCTCAAAAGCTCCCTCTCTCTTTCTCTCCAACACTTCTTCCCTCTCGCCGGAAATCTCATCCTCCCTCCTCAACCCCAAAAGCCCCACATCCTTTACACACCTCACGACTCTGTTCCTCTTACCGTAACAGAGTCAACCGGCGGCGATTTCAACACTCTAATCGCCGACTACCCTCGCGACGCCAAACACTTTTACCCCTTTGTTCCAGACATGCCGGAGTCACGTCTCTTGCCGGACGGATCACGTGCGATACCAAATTTCGCAATCCAAATCACAATTTTCCCGAATCAAGGTCTGTGTATTTGTATAGCGTTTCATCACGTGGTTGCCGATGGAATAGCCATTCACCATTTTATTAAGTCATGGGCATCCATCTCTAGAAATGGAGGCACCTCCGATTCATTTGAAGGGCCATTGCCCTGCCACAACAGGGCAGCAATCAAGGACGTAAAAGGGTTAGAGTCCATTTTTTTACAGGAGTTGTCAAGTTGGGATTCGTTATGGAACCCAGTTCCTTATAAGCCAATAATCGATCAGGCGCCTGTTGACAGGGTCAGAACGACGCTCGTCCTGACCAGACCCATGATCGAGAAATTGAAAACATGGGTCTCAGCTGAATCAAACAATGACGAAGAGTTGAAGCCATTACGATTGTCATCGTTCATCGTCACATGCTCTCTCGTTTGGGGCTGTCTGATCAAATCAACCCAAAGCGAAGTGAGTGATTCTGAAGACGAGGACGAGCTCTGCCACTTTGGGTTCTTAGCAGATTGCCGGAATCGCCTGAAGGATCCATTACCTCCGACTTATTTCGGGAACTGCCTTGACGTGGGCGTTGTAGAATTGAAGAAGAGTGAGCTTGTGAAGCGTAACAGTACCGTTATGGCGGCGAAGGCGATCGGGAACAGAGTGGAGGAATTTGAGAATGAGCCATTGAAAGTAGCAGAGAAGTGGTTCTCATTGTGGAAGGCATATTCGAAGGATAAACACTTCGTGACCATTGCAGGGTCGCCTAAATTAAGGGCATATGACACTGATTTTGGGTGGGGAAGGGCGATGAAGAGTGAAGTGCTTCATGTGGACAGTTCCGAATCAATTTCTCTGCAGGATTCCAGAGATGAAGAAGGTGGGATTGAAATTGGTTTGGGGCTTCACAACACTCGAATGGATCGATTCATGGCCATATGGGAACAGAATTTGAAAGACTTGTGTTCTTAAATCTCTCATGTTTCTAATTCAAACAGAGTCGTTGACAATGGCAAACTTGAAATTTGGTGTGGAATAAAAACAATAGAAAATATTGTTAACGTTGAAATTTTCTTCCATTGTATTTTATTTAAATTTGATGTTGAATAAAAACAACCAAATTTTATGTATCAAATTCAAATTATTATCAACTATCTTAACTTTTTTTTTTTTTTTTTTTTTTATGAATAGTAAAAAATTATATTTGTTTTGTTGAATGATCATAAATAAATAAATTTAAAGGTAAAGTATTAAGTTGATGATATTGGAAAATGCAAAGGCTATAAATAAGAGAAAATAATCAAATTTGGAAAATAATCAAATGTTTATTGTTGGTGATTATATATATATTTTTTTTCTTATGATTATTATATATTTTTTTCTTATGATTATAAATTGATTTGTGTTTGTTTGTGAACTTTTAATATATTTTATCTAAATTTTTATCGAATAATTAAAATTAACAACCCAACCCGAAACTTTTTAGGTTGGGTTGAGGTACCAATCAAATCCATCCGAACTTTTGTAGAGCACAATCCAACCCCACCCATGTGCACACGAGACCATATATGGGTGAAAAATTGATCCAAACCTAAAATAGGAAGATTTAGACCATAGAACTTATATATGGATTACTTTTTTGTTTTTTTGGTACTTAATTATGAAATTTTATATTTTAAATATAAATTGTATTAGAAAATAAACAAAATTTGAAATTATATAAGAAAGTATTTCTGCAGAACTAGAAATTTTATTGTAATAAGAATTAAAATAGAAAGGGGAAAGGGGATGTTCTTGCCATAGTAATTAAATATCATAATAGTATAGAATCTTATTGTGTTCACTTGGGTACATGATGTATTTAATTGTGACATTTTAATAAAATTAAGGAAATTAAGAGGTAGTGATGAGTTTAATTGATTATGTTCTTGGATCGGTAATTAATTTATGATGAATTGGATCAAGTTTCTGTTATTATTTAAACTGAAAAGCCCTCAACAAATCACTGCCCTGTTTTGACACACCTTTCCATTCTGCAAATTCGTGGTTCATTTTCTTCCAAAATCTGGGTTTGTAGCCATGGCCGACGTTGATTACACCGCAAAGCTCTTAAACCTCTACTGGATTTCTCCACCGCCAGGTTCAGTTCCGACCACCCGTCTTCCCCTTAGTTTCCTCGACTTCCTCTGGACTATTTGCAGCCCCATGCGACGGCTCTTCTTCTTCCAATTCCCTCACTCTACCAATCACTTCATCGACTCTGTTTTCCCCACTCTCAAACACTCCCTCTCTCTTTCTCTCCAACAATTCTTCCCTCTCGCCGGAAATCTCATCCTCCCTCCTCCACCCCATAAGCCCCACATCCTTTACACACCTCACGACTCTGTACCTCTTACCGTAGCAGAGTCAACCGGCGGCGATTTCAACACTCTAATCGCTGACTCCCCTCGCAACGCCAAACACTTTTACCCCTTTGTTCCTGACTTGCCGAAGTCACGTCTCTTGCCGGACGGGTCACGTGCGATTCCAAATTTCGCTATCCAAATCACGATTTTCCCAAATCAAGGTCTGTGTATTTGTATAGCGTTTCATCACGCGGTTGCCGATGGGATGGCCGTTCACCATTTTCTTAAATCGTGGGCATCCATCTATAGAAATGGAGGTGACTCTGTTTCATTTGAAGGACCGCTACCCTGCCATGATAGGGCAGCAGTGAAGGACCCAAATGGGTTAGAGTCAATTTTTTTACACGAGTTGTCAAGTTGGGATTCATTATGGAACCCAGTTCCTGAGAAGCCCATAATCGATCAGGCGCCTGTTGACAAGGTCAGGACGACGCTTGTCCTGACCAGACCCATAATCGAGAAATTGAAAACTTGGGTTTCAGCTCAATCAAACAGTGACAAAGAGTTGAAGCCTTTACGATTGTCGTCGTTCATCGTTACATGCTCTCTCGTTTGGGGCTGTCTGATTAAGTCAACCCAAAACGAAGCGAGTGGTTCTGAAGACGAAGATGAGCTCTGCTACTTTGTGTTGGTAGCAGATTGCCGGAACCGCCTCAAGGATCAAATACCGCCGACTTATTTCGGGAACTGCCTTGACGTGGGCGCTGTAGTATTGAAGAAGAGTGAGCTTCTGAAGCGTAATAGTATCGTTGTTGTGGCGAAGGCGATCGGGAACAGAGTGGAGGAATTTGAGAGTGAGCCATTTAAAATGGCAGAGGAGTGGTTCTCATTGTGGAGAGCATGTGGGAAAGCTAAACACTTCCTGAGCGTTGCAGGGTCGCCTAAATCAAGGAGTTATGATACTGATTTTGGGTGGGGAAGGCCGAAGAAAAGTGAAGTGCTTCATGTGGACAGTTCCATCGCAATTTCTCTGCATGAATCCAGAGATGAGGAAGGTGGGATTGAAATTGGCATGGGGCTGCATAAGACTCAAATGGATCGGCTAATGACCATATGGGAACAGAATTTGAAAGGGTTGTGTGGTTAAATCTTTCATGTTTCTAATTCAAACAGAGACGTTGGCAATGGCAAAGTTGAATTTGGTGTTGAATAAAAACAAAGATACAATAAAAATCGCTTTCAGAAGTGTTGTTAATAGTTTTTTAAGCATTAACAGAGTAGCAGAGGTAGTGGGCCTGGTTATTCAACTATTTTTGGAGTTGACATAGAACAGAGTAACAACACAGGGACGCTGGGATAATTGAAAATGCAGAGGCTTCCTATTCCTCGCTAGCCATTGCCCAAGCCATGGCTGTGGCAAGAGAAATAATCAGCAGGTCTTAAACTGGTGGTGGGAAGCGTGTTGAAGGCAATACAAAGAGTGTTGCATAAGTTCAGGGCTTAATCTAAACATCAAAACACAAAACTCCATCTGGTTCAAAGCGCCATCGCCATCCAAATCGCCCTCTGTCATCATGCTGAGAAGCTCCGCCTCTCCCATGTCCCGCAGACCCAAAAGGGAAGAGTTTAACCGGAGGCTGTCCAACGTGATGACGCCCTTCTCCTTGTCCATCAGCAGCTGAAACCCATTACACAGCTCGTTTATCAGGCCCTCTCCCCCTAATTGCTCTGCCATTACCGGCAGCAAATCATGGAAAGCAGCACTCTTTCTGGCCATTAATTAAGAACAGGATGAATTTGCTTGGGAACTTGGGGTTGAATGAAAATGGGATTTATAAAGCGAGAAGAAAGGGGAGAAGAAAAGACGGAGAAATTGGGTTAGATGCGATCTCTTTCTTCTTCAGCAGAAGACAGCGCAGGGACTGCAATTGCATCTCGCCTTCGTGGAAGCTTTGAGAAGGCTGTTGTTGTCATTTTAATGGCTGCAACAATCTTTGACTTCGCCTAAATCATGTCGTGGGGATGGGTTTTTCTCGTCAACTCACCTCTTTTCATTCAAGACTTGGTCTTGGCTTTGGCTTCCACCGACCCAATTTGTTAACCAAGCTAAATCGAATGTTCAACAAAAAGAACACAATTTGTTTGGTATTGCTTAATAAAATTAATTTGTTTGTGTTGAGTGCTGTGGAACATGCCTTAATTAAATGTTGAAGGCTGACTTTCCCATTGTCTATTTATCTATACCTTCACAAAGATGAAAATATAATATTGTAATTTGTGTTAATAGTAATTATTAGATAGTTTTTAGTGTTTTATAATGTTCTGGAAGAAGATCAATTTATAAAGCTGAGATATCAATGGAAACATGTCTTGTTTATTGTTTTTATTTACTCTCCTTTGTATTATATCAATTATTTCAAACAATTAGTGGTGGATTAGAGTTGTTACAAATGGTATCAAATCCAGACACCAAGCATGAGCTAACGAAAATGCTCGCTCCTAAGGGGGTGGATTGTAAGATCTCACATCAGTTGAAAAGGGGAACAAAACATTATTTATAAGAGTGTAGAAACCTCTCCCTAGCAAACGCGTTTTAAAATTCTGGAGAGAAAACGCAAAAAAAAAAAGTCCAAAGAGGACACTATAAGCTATGTTGGCACAAATAGTGAGAAAACACACTTTTCAAACAATCAAAAACTCAGATAGTGCTTCTAAATTGAATGAAATCCCTGTTTAACTAATTTCAAACCTATACAAAAAGTTTTCATCACATTTTACAATGTCATTGAATGTTCTAACTCCCTTCTCACCAATCTCATCATAAGATTGTGTGTGTACATATATATATATATATACATACAAAAGTGGGAGTTGAAATCTTTGACCTTCTAAAAGATTAATTATATCTCGGTAAGTATGAATATAGCTCAAGTTGATCATAAATAGGTAAAGTTGAAACACTAGAAACTATATCATATTATTGCATAGTGAAAACGAGAAAAAAGATGGGGGGCTCTAGGATACTTAAGAAGGTGGACCAAACTGAACAAGCTGCATAAACATGCGCCTAAATGCTTCTGAATAACCTTATCATATCCAAGTAATTCGAAAGGCTCAAGAAAGATTAATTGGCTCACCACATAGCTGCGCCAATTCAGTTTCTAAAAGTCTCAACAGGTTTGCTTTGTTCCGCCTATAAATCCAAGCCTGTGAGTCCTGATCCCAATCAAACCTGGACGGACCACTGCAAGGAAGAACATAACATGGGTTGTCACATAATTTCTTTAAAAAATGAAGAGCTTTGCCAAACTATGTCTTGGGTCGTCACAAAATTGTGCACAATACTTGAATATTTGAATAATCAACCTCTTTGTTTGAGCTCTTTGTTCTCTCAGGACCAAACTCAAAGTAGTTTCATTCCTTATTTTCTCCTTTAATACAAGATAAAGACATCTAGGGATAGGAGACATGCCCTTATGAATGGGTAAATGTTAGATGAACAGAAAAGAAATTCCATTTTTTTTAGTAAAGAAGTCGAAAGACGAGCGCAAAGCTTTGCCATGAAATAAAATCAGGGACAACGTGTTGAGAATTGTTGGAAGAGGAGTTCCTCGTCGGCTAATTAAGGGGTTGATTATGGGTTTATAAGTAAGGAATACATATTCATTGGTATGGGGCCTTTTGGAGAAACCAAAAGTAAAGTCATGAGATCTTATGCTCAAAGTGGATAATATCATACCATTGTGGGGGTTTGTGGTTCCTAACATGGTATTAGAGTTATGCTCTTAACGTAGTCATGTTAATAGAACTCTCTAGTGTTGAACAAAGAAGTTGTGAGCCTCGAAGGTGTAGTCAAAAGTGACCAAGTGTCGAACAAAGAGTGTAATTTGTTCGAGGGCTCCATAGGCCTCAGGGAAGGCTCTATGGTATACTTTGTTCGAGGAGAAGATTGTTGAGAATTGTTGAAAGAGGAGTCCCACATTAAGGGGTTGATCATGAATTTATAAGAAAAGAATACATCTTTATTGGTATGGGGCTTTTCGGAAAGAGAGCTTATACTCAAAGTGGACAATATCAAACCATTGTGGGGATTTGTAATTCCTAACACATCGTCTTGCGAAAATGGTCTTTGAAACAGATGGCATAGATAAACATTGTAGATTCTTATCATTCAACAGGAGAATGAGTCAATAGTGAAGCATAATTCATACCTCACAGGAGAAGAAAGCCAAATTTGTCTGTTAGGCGTTTGTTTGTTCAAGACGTACGTGCCAAGATCGCCGAGCCTTAGGGTCAGTACCTCGTTCTACAAAATGAAAATCGGATAAAATTAAGCATTATCTATTCATATGAAATGAAATGAACAAATTTTAGAGCTTCTAAGTCATTCTCACCCCATAATCTACGTCAAAGCCATCAATTTGGAGATCATCACCATATTCCTGCCAAGCAATGAAATATAGATAAACAAAATTTTAGCAGCAATGCCGAAATATGTATATGAAACATATAAGCTGTTACCTTCCTTTAGTTTATAAGATAAAATCAAGGGCAAAAAGATTTTCATTTCATTGATACACAATTACCTCTAATTTCTCTTGCAGTCCATGAATTGTGGAATCAACTAACCTATGAAACTCTCCCTCCTGCATCAGGGAACTGTAGCAAAGATTAGCGAAGAGCACTTGAGCCCTTCTCTACCAAATGCATTCAACTACTAAAGAAAACCCCATGAAAGGCAGTCGTAATTTGTTCAATCAAGGGAAATTGAACTGAATGTAAGACATCCACAACACTTCGTTGAAGAAACACGAACCTACTCTTAGTTTAGTTAGGACCAAAAATTCGAAAATCAATTACCTAATTTGAAAGGCTTCAAGATTGCAAAACAAAATTGGGGGAAGTGGATGAACTTACAAACTTCCGCTTCTTCAAAATCTCGATTCAAATACATAGTTTCTCTTACAAACGGAAAATGAAGAAGTTACCTATAGTCAATGGTGGCAGGTCCGCGAGAATCATCGCCGACGAAATCCAGAGGGCGGGAGCAGAAACTTCGAGAAAAAGACGGAGGATGAAATTGATGAACATTATCGGAGAGATCGAGGAGAGGTCTTGTAGGTTCTAGAAGATACGAATACTTCCTGAAAGAAGAAGAGGAGGAAGAAGATAAAAAAGACGGCACCTTCAGTATCCTTGAAAGCTTACGCAGAGGAAGCAGCTTGGTAGCCATTGTTACATCCTCCGAGTTGAAACTGCGGGCACGCTCGCTCCAGTTTGTGGAGACTTTGGATATGGGCCTCGAATAAAGCCCATGGATCCAAGACAAGGGCCCTCTCTGATTGGGCTTTAATTGGGTCGTACCTCCCGCGTTTTTTATTTATTTTTTATTTTTTATTTTTTAACAAATAATAAGTAGGAGTAGGAGTGTAAAAATCACTCTCTAGTAGATGCGTTTTGAAATTATGAGGCTGAAAACTATATGTAACATGCTAAAACGGACATTATCTACAAGCGGAGGCCTTAGGCTGTTACAAATGATATAAGAACCAGACACTAGGTGGAGTGCTAGCGAGGACACTCAGCTCCAAGAGAGATGAATTGTGAGATTCCACATTGGTTGGAGAGGGGAACGAAGTCTTCCTTACAAGAGTGTGGAGACCTCTCTAATAGATAAATAAATTGAAATATGTTGAGATCCCACATCGTCGAAACATTAAGGGTGTGAAAACCTCTCCCCAAATATATGTTTTAAAATCTTGAGAGGAAGTCCAAATAGACAATATCAGCTAGTGGTAGGCTTGAGCGGTTATAAATAATATAAGAGCCAGACATGAAACGGTGTGGTAACGAGAACGCTAGACCTTCAAGTGGTGTGGATTGTGAAATCGCACGTCGTATTAGTATTAGAAGACTCAAACAATTATTGGACTTAGAGTGATTTGACAAGATATTTTAACATAAGTCCAACAACAATCACTCGTTTGTTTAATTTCGCACGTTAAACAACTGTTGCAGCTATGTTTGTGCATGTTCACACCCATATTTTGTCCATTTCAGCTTAACATATAGTTGAAATGACGATATGGATTTCGTAAGCTCGGGCCGTCAATCCACACCTTATATATACACTATATCCCTTAACTAAGCATCTACCCAAGCCTCCCCATTCACCAACTCTCCCCGATTCGCATGCAATAACCTCTCCAACTCTCTAAGAAAATGGTGCGATCACCGATTGTTGATAAGGATGGAGTCAAGAGAGGTGCTTGGAGTTCTGAAGAAGATGATAAGCTCATGGGTTATGTTCAGAAACATGGCCCTCGGAAATGGCGGCAGGTTCCCTGCGTTCCAGGTACGTTTATAAATCGAACCACGGTTCTCCCTAATGACATTGTTAAGAATATTTAGTAATAAATTATAGTTTACCATATATATTATATTTGATATTTTATTATAATGCAAATATCTAATATTTGCCTTATTATCATAGGTATTTTTCCATTTATTATTATTTCCATATATAATGCAAATATCTAATATTTGCCTTATTATCATAGGTATTTTTCCATTTATTATTATTTCCATATCCTTGTAATTAATTTGATTATAAATAAATTATCATAGGTATTTTTCCATTTATTATTATTTCCATATCCTTGTAATTAATTTGATTATAAATAACATAACTTTCACACCATTTAGGTGTGGTGGATTAATCAAACATTCACATGGTATCAGAGCCCTCTCAGTTTAACAACCCAATCCTTTCTTTTCAATGGCTTTTGAATCCTCTAATCTTCTTCTCCACCACTCCTGCTGGTTTTGACGCCGCAGGGGCAGTCTTCATGGCTGCTGCAGGCGGAGCCGATTGATTACTCTTCAGCTCCACCCTATTGACCTCCAAATCACCTTTCGTCATACTCTGTACATACAACCTCACCTTTTCCAACCCAATCGGTTTTCCCCTTGGCCAATATAGTCTCTCTCATTTTCTTCCCAATCAACCTTCATCCTTCACATAAACCCTAACCTAAACCTATCAACCTTTTGCAGAGATTTACCTTCGGAATCTGGGTGCCGCACTGGCCTATNGCGACAATCCCTCTTCATGGGTTAGACATATTCTCGCCGAAGCCAAGGCAGCATCGCCGCTGAGCGGCGATCCCTCTGCAATTTTTGATGGCCAAGAACCGGGTTGTTAGCATCTTCAAGAAAAGTGTTTCTCAACCTCTTTGAATTTTTCAGATTCAAGCTTCACGTTCGTTTAAATCCGACGCTTAGCTTGCGGTGGGGTGTTAAGAATATTTAGTAATAAATTATAGTTTACCATATATATTATATTTGATATTTTATTATAATGCAAATATCTAATATTTGCCTTATTATCATAGGTATTTTTTCCATTTATTATTATTTCCATATCCTTGTAATTAATTTGATTATAAATAAGATAACTTTCACACCATTTAGGTGTGGTGGATTAATCAAACATTCACAGACATGATATTGTCCACTTTGAGCATGAGCTATCGTAACTTTACTTTTAGTTTTCTCAAAAGACCTCGTACTAATGAAGAGGTATTCCTTTGACATGACTAAGCTCAGGGAATGAAGAAGTACTTCTAATACCACCGGTACCATATATTGTCTTTTAGTTTTCTCGTAACTTTACTTTCGAAACCCACAACTTTTTTGTTCGATATTTAAGAATTCTATTGACATGACTAAGCTCAGGGCATGATTCTAATACCATGTTAGGAGCCACAACTCTCTACAATGGTATGATATTGTCCACGATGAGCATAAACTCTCATAACTTTGCTTTTAATTAGTCAATATGGTATGAAATTCTGACCTGGGTTTGGGCAATTACACAGGGTTGGCAAGATGCGGCAAGAGTTGTAGACTGCGTTGGTTGAACTATCTCCGCCCCGGTCTCAAGAAAGGAAACTACACAGATGAAGAGAATGACTTAATCTGCAAATTGCATGAAATGCATGGCAATAGGTAGCTCTAAATGCCATATCTCTCTCGCTCCCAACTCTCAACTTTTTAATCAGAGTTGTAATGTCTCGCATTGTGTTTTAGATGGTCAATGATTGCGACGAAACTACCTGAAAGAACGGACAATGAAATAAAGAATCATTGGAACACTCACCTAAAAAAACTAAAGAAACAAGTAGAGCGTATATCAGAACCATCAACTCAGCCAAAACCGAAGAAATTAAGGCCCAACATAGCGTCTGATTTGGAAGCAAAAACAGAAGAGTTTACGGGGTATTGCTCCACCAAATTTGGGATTGTAGAGAGCTCTTCATTGTCGCTACAAACGTCTTCGACTTCCAGTGATGCCAATTTTGGGAGGCTGAATTGGGCGGTGGAAGAATATGATCAGAGCGGCTATGGAGATCTGTGGAATGAACCATTTATTTGGGATGGAGACGATGTGAGCTATGTTCTTGATGGCTCCATGCAGTTCTCACCAGACAATGGAATGTTTTCTCCTCAAGTGCATGAGACAACCTACGACGATTACATAGATTTGTTCTGCTCTTTGCTGTAACCCAACTTAAATAAATGGCACCCGTTTGAAAAAAGAGGTGACAATTAAAATATGTTGATGAGGTTTGGTTAATTAATATGTTTTTTTTTTAATGAATTGTAAATTTTTCTTATTTTTCTTCTTTAGAGTCAGAAATCAATTTCAAAATTAAGCTACAAATTCGAAATAAGTTTAAATTTTAAAAGGTTTAAAATTTTTTAATAGGTCGAATAAGACAATATCTGTTATCGGTGAGCTTGAGCGGTTACAAATGGAATCAAAGCTAGACACCGAGTTGTGTGTCAGTGATGACGTTGGCCCTGAGGAGTAGATTGTAAGATATCATATCGGTTGGAGAAGGGAACGAAACATTTTTTTATAAAGGTGTGGAAACCTCTTCCTAACAGACACGTTTTAAAACTATGAGACTGACGACGATACGTAATGGGCAAAAAACAGACAATATTGGTTAGCATTGAGCTTGAGGCTATTACAAATGGTATCAGAGTTAGACATCAAGGACAGTGACCCCAAAGAGGGTAGATTGTGAGTTCTCATGTCGGTTAGACATGGGAACGAAGTATTCTTTATAAGTGTGTGTAAACTTCACCTTAGAGACGGGTTTTAAACCCGTGAGACTGATGTCAATACGTAACGGGCCAAGACGTATAATACCTGCTATCGGAAGGCTTGGGTTGTTACAAATTGTATTAGAGTCAGACAGTGTGCCAGCAAGGACACTAATCCACACGTTTTAAGACTGTGAGCATGACAACGTTACATAACGGACTAAAACAGGCTAGAAAGCAAATAAATATAGAGGTTGAGAAGGGGTAGGCGTAGTAATCAAAAGATAGATTGCAATTATGAAGAAATCATAATATAATATAAACCTAGGACGGTGGCAGAAGCTATCTAGGGAGGTGGCCTCCTTATGTATACACATATGTAGGATTCTAGTTTTGAGCCATATCGTCCGTACTTGTCTGAGTTTCGGCTACAACAGTAAAAGAAGATTCAATAATGGGAAGTAATAAAACAGTGAAAAGCATTAGTAGGAGACAAAGCGTAGCCCCCCCCCCCCCCCCCCCCCCCCCCNCCCCCCCCCCCCACCCAATGCATTTATGGAAACCCTTGGATTGATTCAAAATTTGAAACCAAACCCTTGTGGCCCTATCCCTGTGTCTCGGTTTCCATGTGACTTTGCTCACCCTGCATTCACATCATGGGACTCCTAAACCCAATTTGTGCTCATATTTATGGTCCATGGAAATGAAAGAAGGAGCAGGAGAAGAAGAAGAAGAAGAAATTGTGTTATTATGGTTTGGTCCCACCACACATTAATTCTCTTACCTTTCTCTCGGAATTTTTGGTTCTCATATCTCTATCCCTCTTCAGGGTTTCATTTAAGGTACTGATAACAGCATGCAGTCTTGTCCCAACTAAGCCTACCGCTGATTTCGAATGCGACTCTATATTACAAAGATAGAGCCTTGAGTGAGTTAATGATCAATTTTTGCAGTGCTAAACTTGTTTGTTTGCACTATATTCTTTTGTTGTTTTTAATCATACAGTGTGTAGCTGATGTGTTTTAAAAATATTAATGGAAATCCGAAAAAATTCAAAGAGGATAATATTTGCTAGCCGTATGCTTGAGCTGTTACAAATGGTTTCAAAGCCAGACACTGGACTATGTGCCAACGAGAAGGTTGAGCCTAGAAGGGGATGAACACGAGACGATGTGTTAGTGAGGAGGCTAATCCCTGAAGAGGATGAACACGAGACAGTGTGCCAGTAAGGACGCTGGCCCCAACGAGGGATGGATTGGAGAGTCTCACATCGATTGGAGAACGGAACGAGTGCTAGCAAGGACGCTGGCCCTGAAGTGGGTAGATTGTGAGATCTCACATCGGTTGGGGGAGGAGAACAAACATTCTTAGCATGGAAACCTAAGAGGGTTGATTGTGAGATCCGAATCGGTTGAGAAGGAGAACAAAGTATTGTTAGTATGGAAACCTCGCATTTTAAAAACTTTGATAGGAAGTCCGAGAGGAAAAGTTCAAAGAAGACAATATCTACTAACAAGTTTAAGTTAGATTATTCCAACAAAAACTTATAGAGTTCAAATTAATGGAAAAGGAATCCATGTTTACGTGAAGTTCACTCCAAAGGGACTCGATCTCCAACCAAAAAGGATTCTAAGGCATCAATGAGAAGAAGTGGGAAAAGGGTTAAAGTATGTAGAAAAAGAAAAGAACAAAGCAAGTGTGTAGAAAGCTGATGAATTTTCAAATCCAAACCCACTCATTCTTGAGTTGGATGATTAAATTAAGGTAAGTTGATGGATTGAATAAGGAAGTGGATGGTGTTAATATCATCAAGCCCTGCCTGTATGGCTGTTGTGTAGTGTCCCATTCTTGAGTTGTGTGTAGTTGTTATCATGTTTTGGGTGCAGAGAGAATGGTGATCTTAAAATTTAAGAAATGGGTCCAGATTATATTTGATAGGGAAGTTTCATTACGGGGGACCATCGTATGTATGGGTTACCTAATTTCAAACATTATTATCTTTCTCTAATCAACCCTTTCAAACCCACCCATTGCTCCTTTTCTTTTCTTTTCAACGTTTTCTTTCCTTTCAAACCCACCCACGAACCTCCACACAATGGTATGATATTGTCTATATTGAGTATATGTTATCTTGACTTTATTTTTGGAAAATGTATTTCTTACTTATAAACCACGATCATCTCGTAATTAGCCTGTAGGACTCCCTTCCAACAATCCTCCTCTCGAACAAAGTACCCATAGAGTCTTTCCAGAGTCTTAAGAGCCCTCGAATAGTCTCTCCTTAATTGAGACTCGATTCATTCTCTAAAGTCTTCGAACAAAGTACACCATTTGTTTAACACTTGAATCGCTTTGAGTTAAGTATATAGCATGACTATATCATGTTATGAATCATTAATTTCCACAATTGTATAATATTATCCATTTTGAGCATAAGCTCTTGTGACTTTACTTTTTAGTTTTCCCAAAATGTCTCATACCAATGTAAATGTATATCTTACTTATAAATTCATGATCATCTCCTTGATTAGTCAACGTGAGACTTCCTCTAGCAATCCTCATAAGAGTCTGACTTCAATGAGTACTTATGCTCAAACCAAAGAAAAATGTGGGACTACTAGTAGTTTCATCTTCATTTCAATGGGTAAGAGTTCAATTTAAAACTTGAACAATTATAAACACGTTTAATAACGATTTAGTTTTTAAAAAAATTGGACTTAGCTCCTCATTATCAATCTCTTTGTTTTGTGGACGTCGTTCTTTAAAAAGCACATTCAAATTCTTAGTCAAATTTCAAAATAAAAAACGGTTCAAAGTTCTTTATTTTGGATTAATATATACTACCGGAGCTCGAGAAGAAAAAAAAAACACACAAAATCCAAATCCAAACACCGCAGCTCCACTTCTAACTTCAAAGCTCTGTTTTGTCTTTGTTTTGGTCCCAAAATCCCAGCAAAAAGGAACAAAAATTCCCTCTTTTCCCCTTCCCCTGTTTTTTTCCCTTACCAGAATCCCTCCATTGCTACATACATACAAATCCCCTCTTCTTTCTCCTCGCCCCTCTGACGAGTCAGGCCACTCAACTGTCACTTTCAGTCTTCCACATCTCATCAACATTGCTGGATCTGAGACATCCGCACCGTCTGATTCTTGCAGTACCCAACCATTACTTTTCTCTTCTTTCCACCCTTATCTGCTCTGTTCATCAGGCTGGAGGAGACTCTGCTCGGCATGAACGTATTTTCAATTTCAGAGCTCGAAAAATGGTGGTCGAGCACATTGGCCGCCGTGTCTGACCTCTCTTCCATTTCCAATCCCCTTTCGTACCCATTTATCACTATCGCCTGCACTCTCTTGAAGCATTTCACCAACATTTCCTCCTGCACCCATACCCTGTTTTTATCAGAATCTCAAAAAACGAGCTTGTGTTCTTCTTTTAAACTTTTAAAAGTGGGCATTTACTGTATTTTCATATGAACACTCAAGGATTGCTTTTTTAAAGCAAGTATATTGAATTGGGAAGAGCTCATGCGAGGCTGAGAGCAGAGCTGCTGCTGCAATCACTGATGGCTTGAACTCCAAAACCTCAATCCCTACAGTCAAACAAAACAAATGAAATGTTTGTTTGTTCATTGATGTTCCTTTTTTAAATGTTTAATGAATACCATTTTGAGCTATGAAGATGATCTCTGTAGCTCTGGCTTTGAGAGCTTGCAAGAATGGTGGGTCTCTGAGTTTGAAGAGGGAAATGAAGAAAGGGATGAAAGAGAAGGGAGTGATTGAGCGCATTCGCCATTTAAGAGCACCCAAGACGAGAACTTCCATTCTGTGAAGTGTTTGAGGATCAAATATGAATCCCTCATTGCTCTGTTCCATAAAATCGAAGAGATTGTGGTCTGTTTGCTTCATTTTCGCAGCCAGAGAAACACAAGAAACGGCGAGAAGCCTCAAGACCCATGGTTTCGGTTGCTGTAGCAGAACAGAGAAGGCAGAGTCAAGCAATTAGCTTCAATTTGCAAAACAATGAAGAAACAGGGGAAAGGCTTACCGGAACTCCCTGAATGGAGAAGAAGCGGTCGAGATAGTTGACGGCGAGGTAAGAGAAGTGAGGGCCAATTTTGGAGTTGGAGGAGCAGTGTGAGATTAAAGAAATGGTGTCTCGCCGGACGGCGAAATCAGACGGAGAAGCTTGAAGAGAGTGAAGGTAAGATTGAGAGAGCATGTGATCGGATTCGATGAGGAAGAGAGAAGAAGCGTCGGAGGAGTGAAGATCTTGGAGATGGGTTAATGGGTTTTCGAGATCAAACTCCATGGAATTGGAGAAACAAGTGCTGAGAGAGAAGAGCAGAGAGGGAGTTTCAATTCATAGGGATTGAGGGTGGAACACGCAAGGCATCGTAGTTTTAAGGGTAGGAGGAGAGCAGGGGAGAGAAAAAAGGACCGTCTTTTTAACCTATTTTGTCTTGTCTAGCGTGTTTTTTAAGAAAATTATAAGAATATTATCTAACATGGAAGAGGAGAAATAAATATTTTTTTTTTGCAATGGTGCGTAAATCTCTTCGCGGAAAAACCTAAAGAGGATAATTTCAATTCTTTTAATTTTTTTGTAACGATATGATCTCAGTTCATTCATGTATCACTCTTTTACTCATACGTCACACTCCCACTAGCTTCTAGCTTGGTTTGTCCTAAACAACATCCTACTAGGAAAAGTACCACTATGAACCCTAAAACTCTAAAGATTTGTAATGTCCCGTTCAAAGATTTAGATCATTTCTCAATTTGTTCATGTCATCCTTATTTGAAGGTCATACTAATCTTCACTGTATCGTCCTAATTTCACTATTTTGTGATAATATATTTCTAAATTTTAAATTTTGCATCTAATACCGTAATCCAAAATTAAAAAAAAAAAGTGCAATAAATTTCTTATTTTAATGTCACATCCAACATTCAAATTTATGAGTTTATTAAACAAACCATCGAGAATTTATAAATTTCGATATTGTATTTTGGCGTTGATATATTTAATTAATTTATTTTTTTTGATGGAAGAATAAAAAATGATGGTGTCTCATATGGCACTAGCATTATTAGTTTTATTTATTTAAAAAATAAAAAAGAAAAAAAGAAAAAGAAAAAGCAAGAAATAAAGAATTTGATCGGCGTCTAAATACTTTCAAAGTTGTAGAATAAAGTTGCCCAAATAATATGTAGAATAAAGTAATTTAATATATTGAAAGAAAATGCGTTGAAAGGGAAAAATAATTGCCAAAATTTATTTATTACATATTATAATAATTTTAAATTTCTTACCCTCCCCATTACTCGATTGGTCAATAATTAATTTTTTTCGTCTAAATAATAAATTAAACTCAATTCAATTATAAAATATTTGATTGGGTTAATTCGAGTGGTTTAATTTATTTGAGTCACCTTCAAAATTCTATTTTTAATAAAAAGTAAAATGTTAATATATGTATTATATATATATATATATATATATATATTTATTTAGTTCCAAATATGATTAAGATTTGATGACTCAATTTTAATATATATTTTAGAAAAATTCACTGACACAAATCATACGAATTGGGTTGAGTTGATCGGATTTTTAACATCACCAGATTTTTTCATCTCTCTATATTGCGTAAGGCTCAAGGGGCCCTTTGGGTCGAGGGCTAGCAGGGGCACAAACACGAAGGTCTACGTGGCATGCGCATGCATGAGATTCTACACACCTAAGTGCGCATGTTACGATCCATGGATCCTTCTCATTGCACCAAAATCCACGTCAATCCAACGCACCCATGCACTTAGACGATGTTGCATCAAAGCCCCTTTATAGGTACATAGTGAGGGATTGAGTTTTGTTGTGCGGGTGTGTTGGTGTGCATAGATGGAAGAGAAAGTGTAAATAAAGGGAAATAGAATGGTTAGTATAGTAAAGAATTGTTCCACACACATCCCCTCATGCACCCCTTTTACTACTTTTGGTGCATTGAAGTAGAGACAGAAATGATGAGCGGATATTTCACACGGAAGCCCCCCATGCACAATACATCATCATTCAACCCACCCACCCTTTTACTCTTTGTTGGACTCTGTTTCCATTTCATTTGCTGCACATTATCAGTGTCATCTCCTTCTCATGTTCGTCGCTCATACTTTTCTCTTATCGGCGTTGAATTTGGATTCGATTGGATAAACGTTCTCGAATCGTACGTCTTGGTCTCTCGTGTTTAGGATTGAACTGCTTGTTCGGGTTAAGAGACATAATGGTTATGGTTAAAATGTTATAATGGCATTTGGTCCCGAGATTTTTGGGTTGATATTGAAGGATTGGACTAAGGCGATTGTAAGTCAAATGAGGATAAGCTGGTTTTTGGTATGGTTGGAACGTTTGAGCTCTATAGTAACGGTATACTCATGTTTTAGAAGTTGGGTCGTTAATGTTTTTCCATTAATCTTTTTAGAATGGAGTAGGACGACTAAAAGGATTAAACTATAGGAATCAATTGAAATTTAATATTGTCAACTTAAACATAATTCAACTAGTTAAAACATATATATTATATTAAAAGTTCAGAAATTTGACTATTCCTTCTCTATTTTATATCATTGAACTCGAAAAAGAAAACAAAAGTAATACTGAGGCCAATTTATTCTAAAATGTCTGAGGTTTGATTCAACCCGAGCTTTAAAACTAGACGAATTTATATGGACTATGGTTCAATTTAGTAGGGGCAATTGGACTAATGGGTTGGGCAATTGGGCCTTGCCACGTTTAGAAAGAAAACCAATCATGGATCCCTTCCATTTCTAATATATGGATAGGATATGAGCCCTATATAATCCGGACGAGGGTTTGATGGGGTCAGTCCAATTGATCTGGGCAGAGTTGGAATTTGGTCTGCTACAAAGATCAGACCGGGGAATATAATTTTCATTCAGAAGTGAAATATCTCCTCACTTTCTACTTCTAAATGAGATTTTCCATCCGTTAAATAGACATATTTATAGATAGATGTTCATCAATAAAATGAAATAAGGTCGGACATTTAGCCTATCATGATGATCAACTTTTAATGTCATGAACATTTAAAACATAGTAATGAACTATCTAATAATATATTTTTTTCAATCAAATCTCGATAATACTTTTACACAACAATCGACCACAAAATAACTGTAAAACATAGATAAACATACATATATATATATATTAAACCATTTGAAAATATGAACGACTTTTATTTCACATAACATAAGGTTTACAAGAATCCAAAAACAACATTAAAGATAATCTTTAGTGATTGGTGAAGAGGATAAGGCGACGACCCAATATCGTATCGACCTTTCTCCGATATTTTTTCAATGACAAATGTTCCAATTTCTCATTTTCTAAGAGAACCCATGATCAGATCTTTTCTTCCCCTCAGTTCTTTGTTCAGTTAGCAAAAGCTCAATGAATTTTCAGTATCTACAATTCCCTTTTCGTTAACTGTGGCTCAACTTCCGATGAAACTGTTGACGGTCCAAAAAGGGTTCGGAGAAAATTTAAAGAATACGAAGATCAGGATGAGGAAAGAATCATGAAGATGATGATCACCGTTTATTTGTCTTCATTATTGCCGTGGGATTCAGCTTTCAATCCCTCCTCTGCTTGAAGATTTAGACAAAAGAAGGTCTGTCCCTCAAGACATCTTAGCTTGTTTTTAATACCATCCATGTTTTCGATTGAAATAAAAGTCAATAGTTAACAACTTCCCGTTTCAATCGGTAGTGGGTTTGATTTCTTCAAGCTAGATATTATTTATGGGAAGTTAATCACGCCATTCTTCGTCTTCTTCATTTTGTTATTCTAAATTTAAACATTCTCTTATTATACTGCTCGCGGCGGAAGAGATCAGGGGTCTTCTAAAAGCTATTGAAAGGAAGTGATTATGGCGGTGACTGATGAAAAAGCGGATGTCGTAAGGCTTGAGGTTTGTAATCGAAATCTTGGGTAGTAATGAAATTGTGAAATCTCTGATGGGTATTGTTATTTTTGTTGAAAGGGTAAATATAGTGCAATGATTGTGTGTTGGCTTCTTGGAAATGGATGCCTGTTTTCTTGGAACAGTATGCTGACCATTCAAGATTACTATGGCTATTTGTTTCCGGTAATTTTCATTGTCTTGAGTAATTTAGTAGCCTTGAACTTGAAGGATTACAATGATGTTATTTCCCCTTTGAAATGTTCTACAGAACTACCATCCTTCAAGGGTTCTTACTCTTGTGTATCAGCCATTTGCGCTTGGAACACTCTGCATACTCGCATCTTGGGAAGCAAATATCAATACCAGAAAACGGAATCTCTTTGGATATGTTCTGTTCTTCATTTCCTCCCTCTTGGTTTTAGTTGTAAACACTGGTTTCTTCTTTCTTTTTATGTTCTTGTGTTCTGAATATGTAAAATGCTTATGAAACTGCTTAGAAATTTGTGGACTGCCATTGTTAATGTTTGTAGTTGGATTTAGCAACATCTGGTAAAGGAGGTCTGGGTCCCTTCATAGGAATTTGTGCCATTAGCGGTGCTTTTGGGATTGCAGATGCTCATGTTCAAGGAGGAATGGTTGGGGATCTTTCTTTTATGCAACCAGAGCTCTTGCAGGTTAATAATGCCACTTTCCATGGTTTGTGCATTCACTTGTCTGATAATCTTTCTCTGGCATCAATTTTGCTTTGCCTTGTCTCAAATTTGTAACTTTTTTGGGTGCTTTTTGATCTTGAATTCCTCAGTCTTTTCTGGCTGGCTTGGCTGCCTCCGGCGCTCTTACCTCGGGTTTGAGGTTAATTACTAAAGGAGCATTTGAAAATTCTAAGGGTGGCCTTCGCAAAGGAGCTCGTAGGTGCTCTTGTTTCTGGTTTCTGGTTTGATTTAAAGCAAATTGGTGTCTGCTTGGATTATAACTTTGAGCTGCTATTGTATAAACATATTGCATATGGGTTTTGTTTGTTGATCTCTATATAGTAGACCAATGGCCATACAAATTAAGACCAATCTATCGAATCACTGTCATAACAGCTTGAGCCCACCGCTAGCAGACATTATCCTCCCTAGGGTTTGTAACAGTCCAAACCCACTGCTAGCAGACATGTTTTAAAACCTTGAGGAGGAGGAGCGGGAAAGCCCAAAGAAGACAATATCTGCAAGCGGTGGACTTGGGCTGTTACAAATGGTATCAGAATTAGATACTGTGCAGTGTGCCAGTGAAGACGCTGAGCCCCGAAGGGGGTGAACACTAGGCGGTGTGTCAGTGAAGACGCTGAGCCCCGAAGGGGGTGGACGCTAGGCGGTGTGTCAGTGAAGACACTAAACCCTTATGGGTTTTGTTTGTTGATCTCTATATAGTAGACCAATGGCCGTACAAATTAAGACCGATCTATCGAATCACTGTTATAACAGCTTAAGCCCACTGCTAGCCGACATTATTCTCTCTAGGGTTTGAGCAGCCCAAACCCACTGCTAGCAGACATGTTTTAAAACCTTGAGGAGGGGAAGCGGGAAAGCCCAAAGAAGACAATATCTGCAAGCGGTGGACTTGGGCTGTTACAAATGGTATCAGAACCAGAACCAGATACCGTGCGGTGTGCCAGTGAAGACGCTGGGCCCCGAAGGGGGTGGACACTAGGCGGTGTGTCAGTGAAGACGTTGAGCCCCGAAAGGGGTGGACACTAGGTGGTGTGTCAGTGAAGACGCTGAGCCCCGAAGGGGGTGGACACTAGGCGGTGTGTCAGTGAAGACGCTGAGCCCTGAAGGAGGTGGACACTAGGCCGTATGCCAGTGAAGAAGCTGAGCCCTGAAGGGGGTGGACACTAGAGTGGTGTGCCAGCGAGGATGCTGAGCCCCGAGCGGGGATGGACACCAGACGGTGTGCCAAAGAGGACAATATTTTCTAGCATTGGAATTGGGCTATAACAACTAATTTTTTTATATTTTCATTTGATGTTTATGAAGAAGTGGCTTCCTTTAAACTAGTGTGTAATGCACAGAGAACACAGTTATTGCCTTAATGACATCAGACCCCTCCCTAAAGACTGATTCTTCTACCATTCTCTGCAGTTTTGTTCTTTGCAATCTCAACATTTTTTGAGCTTCTCTGTGTTATCCTCTACGCGTTTACTTTTCCAAAACTGCCAATTGTGAAGCATTTTCGGGCCAAGGCGGCATTAGAGGGGTCAAAAACAGTTTCAGCTGACCTTGCTGCTGCTGGGATCCATGGGGTAGCAGATGAGGTATGTAACATCTCAAAACATCCAAGCATCTTCTTATCGAACTTGGTCGAATAACGCATAAGAATTACGTGTAGGCCATGGGAAAAGCAACCGAAGTCGAGCGACTGAGCAATAAAGAACTATTGTCACAGAACATAGATTATGTAGTTGACATTTTTTTTATATATGCTCTCACATTGTCCATTTTTCCTGGATTCTTATCTGAGGACACTGGATCACACAGTTTAGGAACATGGTATGTGTCTTCATTTGCACATTTCATTAAATGTTTATTCGTGTCGAGAATTGAGCATATCTCTTGCTTCTCTCAGGTATGCACTCGTGTTGATTGCATCATACAATGTTTCTGATCTTATTGGGAGATACATTCCGCTCATCGGATGTATAAGGCTAGAGTCACGGAAATGGCTTATGGTCTCGATCGTTGCCCGTATCTTACTCCTACCGGCATTCTACTTCACAGCCAAGTACGGCGACGAAGGTTGGATGATACTACTCACCTCATTCTTGGGCTTGACTAATGGCTACCTCACCGTTTGTGTGCTCACTTCTGCACCAAAAGGTTACAAGGTAAGCTTGGTTAAATAGAAGCTAAAAAGTGCAAGATTGAGAAATAGTTTGTGTTAGGAATTACGAACCTCCACAATGGTACGATATTGTCCACTTTAAGCATAAACTCTTGTGACTTTGCTTTTGGTTTTCTTAAAAGGCCTCATACCAACGGAGATTTATTCGTGACTTATAAACCTATGATCATTCCCTTAATTAGCCAATGTTGGACTCTCTCCCAACAATCCTCTCCTCAAACAAAGTACATCATAGAGCCTTCCCTGAGGACTATAGAGCCCTTGAACAGCCTCTCGAGTCTTGACTCCTTCTCTAGAGTCCTCGAACAAAGTACACCCTTTATTCGACACTTGAGTCACTTTTGACTACACTTTTGAGGAGTCCTCGAACAAAGTACATCATTTGTTCGACACTTGAGTTACTTTTGAACTACACCTTTGAGGCTCACAACATCCTTTATTCGATACTTGAGGAATCTATTGACATGGCTAAATTAAGAGCTTGACTCTAATACCATGCAAGGAATCACGCTTTCACTTTGAGCATAAGCTCTCATGGCTTTGCTTTTGGTTTTTCCAAGAGGCCTCATGTCAATGAAGATTTATTCCTTATAGATCCATGATCATTCCTTTAATTAACCAACGTGGGACTCCATTCTAACAATCTTGTTGTGCATTATTAAGTAAGAATGTTTCTCACTTGTTGTGCAGGGACCAGAGCAGAATGCCTTGGGGAACTTGCTGGTTCTATTCTTACTTGGAGGAATATTTGCAGGAGTCACCCTGGGCTGGCTGTGGCTTATAGGCAAGGGCTGGTAAAGTAGTGTAGATTTATAGGCTGTTTGGGAATGCTCTTTAATAATTGCTTCTTGCAAAGCCATTTTCATTATAAGTGATTCATTACAATTCTCTTAGATTTGGTTCTATATCTTTAAACTTTTGTCTGTGACTCATGGAGAGACCCCATTTTTGTGAGAATATTTGAAACGTTTCACAGAATTCAATGCACTTCAAACTGGAATATTTACTGCTGTAAAAGAAAACAAAACTGAAGCAGATCTGTCCCACCAAACCCAATTTTACTGTAGGGTTAAGAAAAAAGACACAAAATCAACAGCTTTCATGTGACAGACACGACATGGTCTTTCCCTCCAAAATAATCCAAGAAACTACGGCCCAACGGAACCTCATATTACGGATGTGTCAAGAACCAGATGAAGAGCACTGCTGTTAAGGGCAAGAATGGATACATGAAGGTCGAGGGTGAAGAAGTGGAGGACTGTGTGTTCTCAAATTGAAGGGAATCAACGGCCAGTGGCATGTTTTCTTGATCTGGGCTGCACTTTGAATCGTGAGGCGGGTGAGCACTGTACATTATGGCTCTTAGAACCGCTGAAACTGTTGGAATGTACGCCGTTTTGTTGCGAGCGAGCAGCCATGTTAGCCCCATCAGTTGGCAGTCTCTGTTGAACATTTTGGTTGCTCTTTCGGTGGTGTTGGTGTCTCTAGCTCCCTTTACCTGATCGGAAACATAAATTAAGGAGCAAAAAAAGCGAAAAGATCCCATTTTTCAGCTACCCATTTCAATGTGGGAGTCGATGAGATAAGAATCGTTACGGTTAAGTTGTTTTGCAGAACCTTTTGGAGTGCGCCGAGGCATTTGGTGCAACCGGAGTAAGATGCGTTGCGGCAATTCTTCTCCAGATCACGCACTGCCGGCGTTGGGGTGGCGTTGTGGAAGCCGGAAAGATTGAATGCTGCTGGACAAGACAAGGAACTTATCTGGTGGAGACGAATTCCACAGAAGCACAATACAGCGTCGCAGCTGGAATTGGGCTGGGGAATTCTGATATTGCGCTTCACCAACGAGTTTTGCAATGATTCCACGCATTTCTGGGAATCGTCTGGCATCAATGGCAGATCTATTTCGGCTGTTGGCGCTGGAGCCGACACTTCTAACGCCGACCTGGCATGAGCTGCAAAGAGCCATGCCGCTAGCACTGGACAGCACCGGCTCCGGTCTAGGTTCCCATTGCAGGCTTGGCTCACTCCCCCGAATAGCTCGTCGGATAGGTCCAGCCGACAGACTTGAGTTTCAGCTTCTACTGGGATGGCCGGAACAGAGGATTCCCCTGTTACGCCAGCAACAGAAACTTGGAACAGAGTCGATAAGATCATAAGGATTGATGAAACTACAACCATCAGAGAGACCATATTTTGAAGTTTCCTTGATGGGTTTTGTTTTTGATGATCGAGGAAGAAATGGGTTGCGCATACAAAGTCGAGAGGAAGAAGATATAGATTGATCGGGAGCACGAAGGTTGTTAAAAAGATAGCATTCGAAAGCGGATTTGACTGAAAGGGGATAGGATTTGATGTCTTTCTACAACCAAAAATAATTCTAAAGCAACCTCGCCAAAGGAAAGCGTAAAGATCAAGAACAAGAAGGAGAAACTGTGAGGGATTGAAACGAAGTAGAATTTGGATTGGGCCGAAAGATGGTCTCTGAGATAATGAAAACAGGACATGACCACATGGGGTCTAACATTTTCTAAAGCGACAGAGAGAGAGAGAGAGAGAGAGAGAGAGAGAGAGAGAGAGAGAGAGAAATGGGCTCTGGTTTAAACTTTATCTTCGTACAGAGGGCATCAAATAGTCGTCCCGGAGCACCATGGGACGACCACAGCGGACCGGCGAAGGACTAGTTTCTGAACTTTCCGGCACGGCGGTGGAGCAGAAGTACCTAAACTAAACCAAACGCATGGTGGGTTTTCCTCAGAAAGGAACGAAGGAGGAGAAAAACCCATGATGGGCATCTTATCCTCTTAAAAACTGACAAATACAAAACCCACAATTGGGTTTGGCATCAAAGAAGAAAATGTGAACAGGCCACAGCGACAACATCGGTGGCGTTAACTTAAAAGACAAACTGGAAATGTCAATCAAGAAGAAATGATTCGGAGGAAAAGCTCCGGCTACGGCGGGGCCCTTGTCTCTGTCACACCATGAGAAAGGCCGCTGCTTTTTGCCT
>NW_019272057.1:968923-1017751 GCF_002738345.1 Cucurbita maxima
ACCTCCATTATTTTTCAATCATATGAACCTGTCTTTCAAAGTTATACCTTCATTCATTATACTCGTCGCATAAAAGATGCATCACGTATTGCAATATGAGAATAAATTGGGTTTAAATTGAGATGAGTTGTTGAGATCGTTGTTGTTATTGAATATCTCAATCAATTATTGACGAAAAATATGAAAAAGTCAGCCCATTAGTGGAAAAACGGGGGAATGAGCTGAAAAACATGATGATTCTACCAAATACAATTTTTAAGTCAAAGTTAAATTGGCCATTACACCAAATCAGTAAACTTTCTTCTCTCCAATTTTTTAAACAACAAAAATTTCTTTCATTCAATTTTGGTTCCTTTTCTATTTGTCAATTCTTTTAGTTTAATAAGGTGAAACTCATGTTTTGTTGAGTGCTTTCATATATATATATATATATATATATATATATATATATATATATTTTAATATAATCGTTCAAGCTTACCCCTAGTAGATATTGTCTGCTTTGACCTGTTACGTCGTCAACCTCACTTGAGTTGAGACGTGTTTACTCTGAAAAGATGGTTCAAATTCTCCTTTAAATCTCTACACTTGCAACTATATTGATAATGAAAGAATCGGTGATCTTGAGGAAGAACATAAACTATAACCGCTCAAGCGCACCACTAACAAATATTCTATTCTTTTGACCTTTTCTTCGAGACTTTTTCTCAAGATTTTAAAACGCGTCTACTAAGAAAAAGTTTTCATACTCTTATAAAGAATGTTTCGTTACTCAAACAAGGTAAAATCTCACAATTCACTCCCTTATAAGAAATGATCTAACCTTTATCTTCTTGGCCCTTATGCACGAACCCTTCAGGTTCCTCAAGATCACAACTCAAAAAACAAAAACTGATACTACCCCAAGTGCAAAGCTAAAGCAATAATATTGAATCGTATTACAACTTTCATATGCATCAGCAAGTGATACTACCTTGTAGTTTGTAGCTTCACAAGCTGCATCAGCAGGCTCATAATCATTCTTGAACATCAAAATCAATTGAATCAAAAGAAAATTCATTTTGTTCTAAGTTATCAATCCCTTCTGATAAAAAAAACCTGAGTTCTATCAACCAAAAAATGTACTCAAAATCATAGTGATGAAGTGTTTGGCTCTCAAACTGCCACCTTTTCGAAAGGGTAATCTGAGCTTCTTCCCTTCTTCACAACTGAGGTTAAATTGAACAAATCATCAAATGCATCAAAGCTTTGTCGTTGTAATGACCAAAGCGATGATGTCACTTCGGCCTTTAGTGCATTATGACATAAAGAGTCATTGTTCACAAAGAAAGCATTTCTAACCATGATGACCCTTGCAATCTCTACTCCATGTGGGTCATAAATATCATTAACTTAGGTCCTTCCAAACCATGAAAATCTTGTTATGCAACAATTGAGCAAGTATATATAAAGTCTCGAGTATTTGATCGTTCCTTTTCTTTAAGACTAAGGTTGATACGTAACGGGTTAGGGGAATGCTTCGTTTCTCTCGCTTCAATTGATGTAAGGTCTTGTTAGAAATCACGCCTCTCCACAGTAGTATGATATTGTCTGAGCATAAGCTCTCATGGCTTTCCTTTGAGCTTTCCCAAAAGACCTCATACCAATGAAGATAGTATTCCTTGATTATAAACCCATGATCATTCCCTAAATTAGCCGATGTGGAAATTTCATCCAATAGGTCTTACAATCCACCTGCTTGGGGGCCCAGAGTCCTCCCTGGAATGCTCTCGGTGTCTGGCTCAGATACCATTTGTAACCGTCTAAGCCCACTATTAACAGATATTGTTCTCTTTGGTTTTTTTCTTTTGAGTTTTCCCTCAGTTTTAAAACACGTAGGTTGACTCCTTGTCATCCAACATTGAAAGCCATAAACAATACATTTGCTTCTTAATTATTGTTGGTACAATGTGTTTGCTCTTGTAGATGTTGGGCTTGGGTTTTCTTGACATAAACTTCTTCGTATAATCATTATGGTTGCATAATCACAATGATAAACTTGCTTGTTTTTGGACCAACAGGAGCATGATTGGTTCTTTTTACAATAACGACAAGGAGGAAGTTTACCTTTTGAAGCTCTTCCTTTTCCTTTGCTCTCCTGATATTTGGTTCTGTCAACAGGTTTCTTGCCCTTTGGTATTGCCATGAAATGCACCCTCAACATGTTCCTCATTACACATTGGATCCCTTTGTTCTTGAGCAAGTAAAATGTGAAACAGACTTGGGGACTGAAACTAAACATACTCCAGATCGAACCACTTAAAAACAATCAAAACAAGATCAACTTAACATGTTTGAAGTAAAATCTTTATAGAACAATTAAATCTAACCATAAATGGTATCAAAGCTAGAAATCGAGCCATATGTCAGCGAGGAGGTGAGCCCCAAATGGGATGAACACGAGATGGTGTGTTGGCAAGAATACTTGATCTCGAAGGGGTTGGATCAAGACGCTGAATCTTGAAGGGGAGTGAATTGTGAGATCCTACATCAATCGGGGAAGAGAATGAAAGAAAAAGTCCAAAAAAGATAATATTTTCTGACAGCAGAGGTGGCGGACTAATAAAAGGTTTTGGAAGAGGGGTCAGAACCACATGGTGAATGGATGAGTGATTTTCTTCCATCACTTGAACACCTAAGAGGAACACACTCATCTGATCTATACCATGGCTGCTAATCATCATACTCCTTACTGCATGCACTAATGTTGTCTTTCCAAGCGTAGCTTTTTCAATTCTTTTCAAGCAAAAATAGCTCACTATGTTCCTGAAGAAACAGAAGAACAAGTGGAAAGGAAGAAAAAGTGGGAATTTAAGGGAGAGATGGTGCTGAAAATGATATCTTTTGGCCCCCCACCATTAAATTTCAGAATATTTAGGATTCATCTTCCTCAACCAACTTGCTATTTCTTCATTTACATTAACCCATTGATGGGACTGCAACTTTTTCATTGCTTGTTAGCTAACAGTTCTTCTGGTTAAACATCCAAAGATTCGTAGTTAGCAGAGTTTCTTGTTTCTTAATAAAAACAGAGCAACTGTTGGGCAGGGCAGGCGTTGCCAACTAAAATGCAAGGATGATTCGAAGAACAGTGCAATGGAACCGTATTCCTTGTCGGGTATGACATAAATAACCGCATCTACAGCTTCAGCCCATCAAACGATCCAAATAGAAAAAACCCAAAATAGAAATGATCCAAACCGAAGTTGGAAGAGTTTTTTAAGAGAGAAGCGAGTAAGCAAAACCCCTTTTGTGATAAATCCCAAATCCATAAGCTTCTCGCCAAGCAACCAAGGAATCTACCGACTTCAATGGCTGTCGCTGATCAGAAATCAGACCTCGATGGCAAGGTTTGGAGCCTTTGTAGTATACCCTTTTGGCAAAACGGCAATGTCTCCTCGTCTTCTGGTTCTTCGTCGACTGCTATTCATCGCGTTAATGAGCAAAGTAATGGTCATAAGCCGGCGGAGAACTCGGGTTCCTATCCTTCTGGCAAGGTTTCGTTCATTGCGAAATCTCTACTTCCTACCAGAAGAAGGCTTCGCCTCGATCCTTCCAACAAACTCTACTTTCCATGTATGTACCCTATTTTCTCATCTGGGTCGCCATTTTTTTGGGTTCATAATGAGATTTTGTTGCCTTTTTCGCTTTGTTCTTAAAACTGTGGTCGTCCTCCCCTGTTCTCTGGCTTGATGATTACTAAATCACTCCCTAAAATCGATCTGTTCTTGCTTGGGTTTTGAGAATGTTTGTCCTTTTTGTTCATCTTCCCAGATCGCTTCCACTTTTTTTGGTCGAACAGCCAAGTTTGTTTAGTTGTCTATCAAGAATGATGCCCTTGAATTCCTCTCAGCTTGTGTTTTGTTTTCATTGTCTTTCTCTTAAAGATGAACCTGGGAAGCAGGTAAAGAGTGCTATTGAGATACAGAATACGAGCAAGAATCATGTGGCTTTCAAAGTATGAATCATTTCCCTCACGAACTTTTATCAGTTTTAAGCCTACCCAATGCAGCCTTCTTACTTCTTACCTCCTTGAATTGTTCTAGTTTCAAACGACCGCGCCGAAGAGCTGCTACATGCGCCCTCCTGGCGGTATACTTGCTCCCGGTGAAAGTATCATCGCAACGGGTAAGACATTCATCTTAGCTTTGAGCTGCGTTCCTTGAACTGAACATTACAAGTATAGACAGCATTTGGAGTTTTTCTGAGGTTCTTGTATCTGTGACTTTACTTCAGTGTTCAAGTTTGTGGAGCCACTGGAGAACAATGAGAAGCCTGTGGATCATAAGAGGAGGGTTAAGTTTAAGATTGTGAGCTTGAAAGTGAAGGGTAACATGGACTATGTGCCAGAGCTGGTATGTCGTGCAGCCTTAAATTCTGAATTTACTATGCTTTTCCATGCTTCGAGTTTGTGACCAATGCTTATATCATTATTGTGTAAGAATGTGTAACAATCGCCTACCGCTACTCCAACAAGTGTCTCGCACCTTCTGGAACCTGGCTAGACCCCTTCATAGTAGACGGGTTTTAAAACCTTTGAGGGAAAGTCCAAAGAACAATATCTGCGAGTGGTAGGCTTGGGATGTTACAAATGGTATCAAAGTCAATCACCGGACGGTACGAAACACTGGTCAGAGTAGGGCTAGACCCTCTCCAACCAATGTAGGATCTCACAATCCACCCCCTTGGGGGCCAGCGTCTTCACCGACACACCGTCCGGTGTCTGGCTCTGATACTATTTGTAGCAGTCCAAGTCTACCGCTAGTAAATATTGTTCTCTTTTGGGCTTTAAAACGGTATGCTAGAGAGAAGTTTTTACACCCTTATAAGGAATGCTTTGTTCCCCTCTCCAACCAACGTGGGATCTCACGTTAACAAACCATAATGCACATCTTCAAGTGAAAGACCAATTATAATTCACACTAAGAAGAAATTTCTGATGGTAATTTCAAATAATGGCATTTTACAGTTTGATGAACAAAGAGATCATGTAGCAGTTGAGCAAATACTGCAAGTTGTTTTTCTTGACCCGCAGCATTCTAATCCTGTAAGTATTAGCAGTAAGAGGAGAGAAACACACTATCAAGTAGCGTCAAGACTATCAATCTCCTTATTGGTTTGGATTCTTTTCCTTTTTCAGGCTTTGGAGAAACTCTTCCGACAACTAGCTGTGGCCGAGGCTGCAACTGAGGTGCGTCAAAAGCCAGCCGAAGAAACAGACCCGAAAGTCGTTGGTGAAGGACTCGTCATCGACGAATGGGTGAGACAACGAAACTGTTCTCAACATCTTCTTCAAACCTTATTAAGCTTTGCATTCTCTGACATACTATGGTTGTTCTTCATTTGTAGAAAGAAAGAAGGGAAAGATACCTAGCTAAGCAACAGGTTGGAGGTGTGGATTTGGTGTGAAATCGAGCTGGTCATGTTATGAAAGTTGGAATCACATTCGTGTGTGAACCTTTCTTTGAGGCATTCGTCGTCGAAGAGCAGTTATCAGCATCGACATTAGCAATCAAAAGCGAATGGCTTAACGACTTGATTTGCGACGGCGTTTCATGAGCTTGTGTTTGTTTGATTGATTGGGTTGCTATTTCTGTTGGAGTTTGAAGGTTTTGAGTTGAGTTGAAACACTGTCACCATTGACTGATGTAAATAATGGGTGTTATTCTTGAAAAGTGTTGCTGTTTGTGATGAAGTTTGGGGCAAATGAGCCGAAGAATCAAGTCTTCAAAATAGCATATATCTTGTTGAGAGGCATCATTTGAGCCCACTTGCTGTGTGGAATGGTATCTGCTTGGTTTATATGCCCTTTCTTTGAAATCTTTCCCTTAGTGCTTTCCTATCAGACAAAGGCACAAAAATGACTGCAAATTATAGCTATTCCACATCTTCTGAATATATTCTAATGAATCGGGCGGTCGCTTTAGGATCAAAATACTAACTATCTTTGAACGTTCCTTTTCTATCCTTCAACTTTAAGATTTGTTCTAAAAAATACCTTTATACTTTGTGTGAAATTCTACGTTAGTTGGAGAGGAGAATTAAACATTTCTTATAAGGGTACAGAAACTTTTCTCTGGTAGACGTGTTTTAAAACTGTGAAGTTGACGGCAATATGTAACGAGTTGAAACAGACAATATCTGTTAACGGTGGATTTGAATAGTTACAAATAGTATCGGAGTCCGATAACGAGTGAAAAAAACTTGTAATTGAAGAGTAAAATGAAGTTGACTTTAATACTACTTTTTGGGCATAATGATTGTAATAGCTCAAGCCCACCACTAGTAGATATTGTCTGCTTTAGTCCGTTATGTATTGTTGTCAACCTCGCCATTTTTTCAATTGATGTGGGATCTTATGATCCACCCCCTTGTAGCCTAGCGTCTTTGCTGGCACATCATCCGATGTCTGGCTCTGATACCCTTTGTAACAACTCAAGCCCACTACTAATCGATATAATCCGCTTTAACACGTATCGTTGTTAGCCTCACAGTTTCTCCAACTGATGTGGGATCTTACAATCCACATCCTTAGGGGCTAGCATCCTCACTAGCACATCGCCCGGTATCTGACTTTAAGATATTGTCTACTTTGATCCCGTTACGTATCGTCATCAACCTTACAGTTTTAAAACACGTATACTAGAGAGAGGTTTTCACATCCTTACAATGAATGTTTCGTTCCCCTCTTTAACCGACGTGAGATCTCACAGCAACCTTTCATGTTTCTCTCCAATTCTATATATTATCTATCATGTATATTTGATTCATCCAAAAGTCATTAATTAGACTCTTCAAATATACAAATACAAATAATCCCTTAGATCATAGGCTGACCTGTCGAATTGCACTATGAGCCCATGCTGACGCCAAGCTGAGTTGGAAATGCCACAAATTTTAAAAATTGTCCTTTTTCTTTGTCGGACGTAGAAGAAAAATAAATAAATAAACAAGTATTTAAGATACTTCCAATAACTCCCACGTGAGACCCATCGCCTGCCACGTGGTTGTGTATTTCTATGTAACACTGTATCTGGACTATAATCCTTAACGCAACCACGTGTATCCATCAACGCCTCGTCATCACAACACGACAATTTTAATACTACCATTCGAATCATTGCACTCATTTATTATTATTATTATTTTCTTTCTTTATTATAAATTTGGTGACATGGCTGGAATTAGTCCATGCTGGATTAACTACTCAATGCCACGTTGCTTTAAATTTTAAAATTTTAAAGAATAATTAAAAATAAATTCTATCGAGGCTCTCGCAAACTATATAAAGCAAGCTTTGCCGTCGATCCGCCGAAGCCGGAACGATTTCTTTTCTCCTCATATCGGAAGTTAATTTGAAAATGAGTTATCTAGGTCGGGTATGGATGGCGGCGAGTGTAGCCGTAGTCCAGGGCGGCCAATCGGACGGCCGCCACGGATCGGATGAAGGAATCTTAACTCTGCACCGAAATGCGGAAACAACCGCCGTAGCCGTAGATCTCCGCCAATTTTCAACAGCGACGAGTCACTCGAATCGCGATGGAGACGAGAAGAGGCAAGCCGATGAGTCTCTCCGCCGAGTTATGTACTTCAATTGCTGGGGTCAAGGCTGAGATTTGAGAACGACGGCAAGGACATGAGCGATCGAGAGTTTTTGCCCTTGTTTAGGGCTTTTTTTTTTGTCTGATCGGAAACGAGGATCGGCTCTGTGATTGTTGACCTTTTTTTACAGAACGATCTCATCCTTGATTGTAAATTACTGGAATCGGGAAGCGATTGATCGGAAACGAGGATTCGTTGATGCCTTGCGTGTAATTAAAACTAAATGTATAAAGGAAATCAAACTGTTCACGATTTCGGTGATTTTTTTTTTTTTTTTTAATAATCATCAACCTTGTTTATGATCCATTTCTGTGATCCTTTCTGGTGATGGAATTCATTGATCCAATCGATCTGGAATTCATAATCAAAATTGCTGAACTCATTCTTGACTGATGAATTGATCAAAAAGTGGTGACCCGAAATCGCCAGTTTCGGGTTTAGACAAATTTGAGAGAGAACACTATAATGAGTATCTATTTATATAAAAATTTTGAAGAATTTCGATATTTTGAAGAAAATTTTTTAAAATTTTAATTCATTAAAGTTGTTGAAATCCTTTTAGATTTGATTATTGATAATTTTGCACAATAAATATTTTGAATATCTTTCTTAATTAGGCTAGAATGATGGTTCTGTTCGGGCGCCTGGTTCGGGGCCCCATCTTATCGATGAATCGGAGCGTGATGCTCTCTTAATCCAACGGCCAGGAATCCATGCAAAGAAGAAGAGCGCATTCTTCCAACGTCTCTATTTCACCAACGGTCAAAAACTCGAAAATATAGAGAATTTCACAATCCCTCCCGATCTCAAAATCTGCAGTTTATTGTGTTTGTGTTGTTCAAAATTTGCCCGTTCTTTTCTTCTTTTTGCTGTAAAAGTTCAAATTTTTCATCGAAATTCGCCTACCCAGAAACTAAACATGAGTGTTCTTGATCACCCTGATGACATCGAGGCCCCAAACATTCAGGTCTGGAACAATGCTGCATTTGACAAAGGAGAATCCGGTGTTAGAACACTTTCTTGGTCGATTATGCAAGATCTGTACAAGAATCCCTGTTCCGAATCCTTCCAGATTGATTGCAGTAAAGAGAATTTATGCCCTTTGAGTATGAACTCCCCTGCATCTGTCAAGTACTCTGTTTCTGTAGATCCGCTCAATAACAATGGCGCCATTGAAAATGCACAAGGAAAGCCATTTAAAACGCCCGCCAAAAGCTATGGAATCAAGGGAAAGGAGGAGGAGGAGGTAATTTGTAAGAAGAAAAATATCGATGAAGAAATCGAGGAAACAGAGAGGGAAATCAATCGATTGTCGATGAAACTTAAAGCGCTACAAATTGAGAAGGCTGAGCAGAACGCAGCAAGAACAACAGTCCAGAAGGGAGGAAGATTCGTGCCCATCAAATCAATTGTGCCGAAAATGGGTATCCAAAATTCAGATGGGGTTAAAATGTTTGAAGACGCTTCAGTTGAACGGAAAATTGGTCTCAGAGGCAAAAGTTTGGGGCCGTCGGAAATCTACGCCGGCGTTGGGTTCCGGCGGCAGGGAAAGACGGAACTAACACCAATTCAGCAGATGAAAAGCCGTCGGCAATCCTGCCTTCCGAAATTGCCAGATATTGACGAAGCTAAGACGAAGAACAGAGGAAGAAACGGTATGAGCCTTAGCCCCAAATCGCGGAGGACATTGATCAAGGCCCAAACCGTGCGGCAACCAGCCACCACCATCGTATCCAAAAGGCCGGCGAAAAAAGATGGGGTTGGGGTTGTCGAATTAATTCAGCCAAAGAAGCTCTTTAATAAAGACATTGAAAAATCAGCCCCACCCACCAGCACCAAAAAGCCATTGAGGACTGGTAGGATTGTAGCGAGCCGTTACAATCAGACAAGCGAAAGCGCCCAAGTAGCCACAGAGAATCGCAAGACATCTCTGCCGGGGAATTGCAAAGACGACGGAAGCAGTCGTTCTTCATCAGAGCTATGCCGGAGCAAGGCGCCGCAAAGCAGAGTGAAGAAGCGGTGGGAAATTCCAAGTGAAATAATACTCCAACAAGAAATGGAAGAGGGATGCTGTGAATCTCCAGTTTCCAAGCTGGGCGATATGCTTCCAAGGATCAGAACGACTCGTTGTTCGAATATGACTCCAAGGGACTCTGGACCGGCCAAGAGGGTAGCTGAATTGATTGAGAGTAACACAAATTTCTTTGCTGATACGGAGATGGAAGCATCGATCTGTCAGAAGTTAAATTTTGCAGAGGATGAAGAGATAAGCGAGTTTGGTGAGCTATAAACTGGTGGATCTGTTGTTATTGTATAACCAGATGAAGAATATAAAGGGATCAAGCTTTCGTTTTCAATAAGTTGTCTCTATGATATCAAGACTAATACTACATGAGTACCAAAATTTAAAATCAAATGCAATGAAAGTAAGACAAAACTGGGATTTGAATGAATGTAAGGTTGGTTATAACTATAGTTGAATTTGTAGAGTTGGCTGCTATGAAGAAGATATCAGATTCTGCTTGAATCCCTGCCAAATATGAATCTTCTAGCCCAGTCTGATAGGACCAGAACCCTCGTGCGCCAGCTTACTAGCTTGCTGTAAAGATAGTTTCATAAATAAACAAAACATTAGTGTAACCATCCAAATCCATTGTTAGTAGATATTATCTATTTTGGTCCGTTACGTATTGCTGTCAGCCTCACGGTCTTACAACGCATCTGTTAGGGAGAGGTTCCCACACCCTTGTAGGGAATACTTCGTTCTCCTCTACAACCAATGTGGTATCTCACAATCCACTCCCCTTGGGGGCCCAACGTTCTCGCTGGCACACCGCTCTATGTCTGACTATGATACTATTTGTAACAGTCTTAAGTCCACCGCTAGTACATATTGTCCATTTTTGCCCATTACATATCGATGTTAGCTTCACGGTTTTAAACGGTAGAGAGAGGTTTCCAGACCATTATAAGAAATGTTTCATTCTCCTCTCCAACTAACGTGGAATCTCACAATCCACTTTCTTGGGGTCAGCGTCCTCGTTGGCACATTGCTCAGTGTCTAAATCTGATACAATTTGGAACAGTCTAAGCACACCGCTAGTAGATATTGTTTACTTTGGTCCGTTACATATTGTCGCTAGTCTCACGGTTTTAAAACGTATTTACTAGAAAGAGGTCTCCTCTTCAACCGACGTGAGATCCCACAATTAGAGAGCAAGAATGCTGTCGGGGGGGGTTTGAATATGCTTCAAATGACGTTTGGGGTTTGTGGATTTTACCTTGTATACACAGAGTACCAAAGCCACTGGCTGCTATGACCTATTGAAATCCAATCTCCAGGTAGTTGAGCTGCAGTTTGTTCTCCACCAAGAGGAGCAAACTGCCCAAAATGCTTGTACCTTAACACAAAAACAACCAAACTTTCAGTCTAAAAATACCAAAAACACACCCATTTGATCCACTTTTTATGGTTTTTACCTGAAGGGACGAAACCGATGTCGCCCCGTCCCTCTATATCGGAGAGGGCCTTCTGGGTACTTCTCACATTGTTCCATCTTGTTGAAGCAGGTAGCAAGATACTCACCTTGTTGAGCAGCAACCTACAAGAATTTGAAAAGAACAAAAAAAAAATGATATAGTAGTTGAAGCAGCATTAGAATAAAGATTAGGATGTATGAGTTCACTTGAGCAGTAGCAGGCAGATTTTTCATCTGAGCATCGACTTCGGAAAGTAAGGACGTAAAGCTTTCGATATCGAGCTCGGTCGACTGTCTCTGTGTGTCCAATTGGGACTTCTTCAACAAGGCTGCAAAGTTCTTCATCTTATTCTTCTTCAGATAGATCTCTACTTGAGGGTACCTCTCACAAATATCCTTTACTGCTTCTTGAAACTCTTGCAGGGCTAAACTTCCTGAATTGTCTGTGTCTGCCTTGCTGAATATCACAGCAATATCTTCCTGCAAGTAAAAGAGTATCAATCAAGAAGAAAGCAATAACACCCAAGAGCCACCCACCACCCACCACTAGTAGATATTTTTTTATTTGGACTTTCTTTCAAGGCTTTAAAACGCGTCTATTAGGAAAAGGTTTCTAGACACCTTATAAAGGGTGTTTCGTTCTCCTACTTGTGAGATATCACAAAAGCGAACTCTGAAATTACCATGACTTTTCTTTGGTTTATTGTGGCACAATCACCAAAAGCATAGACACCATCACATCCTTCAACCCTTAGCCATTCATCAGTAACCAAAGCTCGTCAATCTGCTTCATGAAGTCGACGACTTGAGGCCGAGGACCGATGCCGGTGGACCAGACAACCATTCCATAAGGAACAGACACAAACTCACCGGTTGCTCTTTCTTTTGTGGAGATTTCCTTATCAGTTACTTTCACAACCATGGAACCAGTTTTTAAGTTAATCCCATCTCTTTGAAACTTGTCTTCAGCAAAGGCTGTAATCCTCTTGTCAAACCTATAAAAATAAGTGTCCTGAATTTGATGTTCCAAAGAACCAACCATATAATACAAAGAAGCCAAAAAAGAGCAGCCCTTACATGTTCAAAATATGATCGCCTGCCTCTAGGAGGGTGATTTTCACGTATTCTTTCAATGAAGGATACAACTCTGCCAAATCCTCTGCAGCAAAGTCATGAAGTTCTGCTGCAAATTCCACTCCTGTTGGACCTCCTCCAACTATAACAAAGTGAAGGGTTCTCTTCTTCTCTTCTTCACTTAGATTTGGAAGGCTGGCTCGCTCGAAACAATCGATTACCGACTGTCGAATCTGCTGAGCATCTTCCACTCCCTTCAAGAAATGAGCATTTTCCTCTACTCCTGGTGTGTTGAAAGTGTTGGATTTAGCTCCCATGGCTACTATCAGATAGTCGTAGTCCACTGAAAACTCTTCCTTGCCACCCAAGTTCGTGTCTTGAGTTGATCGACAGAACACCTTCTTGTTCTCTGCATCTATCTTATAACACTCAGCTTCCCTAAATTCAATGCTCAATCCTTTCTGCAACGTAAAACATGAAATGGGTTACCTTCATCTTGGCAAAACACTGTGAAGAAGAACAGAGAAACTACGAATTTCAGTACCTTCTTGGTGATGCTACGAATTGGTTCGACAATGCTGCGTGCCTCGACGGTGCCACAAGTGACACTAGGAAGCAAAGGGGTGAAAGCGAAGTAATTATGAGGGGAAATGACATGAACATCATAAGAGGAGCTCTTGAGGTTCTTCAAGAAGCTGGTGCCGGCCCATCCTGTTCCAAGCACCACCACCTTCTTCTTCTTCTTCTTCCTCCAATCACCATCTTGTTGGACGGCATCAGCAAATGCAGAAGGGTACAGAGATTTGGCATTAGTACTTGCCACCAGCCCACCTCCACTGCAAATCATAACAATGAAGATCATAACGTGAAATATAATTGAATTCAAAACAAGAAAAGAAGACAGGAAAGAAAAAGGGTCGGTCAAGAACCTGGCTGCGAAGACGACGAGGAGCTTGGAGATGTTGGGATGGTTGTGATAAGCCTTAGAGGCTCTGTTGTAGAAGGAATTCCATGCCATTGTGCCAGCCCTGAGTAGCCTCTTCTCTTGCAGGAAAAAGTGAAGGGAAGTTTTCTTTATACAGAAGAGCGAGGAGGAAGGAGTAACTGCCAAGTTTTCGGAGTAGAAAAAAAACGATTCACCGTTGATTTTGATATCCAATAAAGTGGGAAAGAAAGACAGGTGGGATTGACTGACACAGAAATCTCCTACGAAATAGGAAACTAAACACGTGGGATTTCATCTTCCATATATATTTGATTTATTTCCGAGTTTCTTGGAAGTCTACGCTAATGAAAATCTCCCGACCATTGAATTAGGAATTAAAATCTCCATTGGATCAATTTACAAGCTAATAATATCACTTCTTCCAAAAATATATATTCAATCAAACCCAAACAAATCCAATACAACCCTTTACAATTTTGGTTAGGTAATCTGTGGATTATTCTTCAAACCATTAAATTTTAAAATATGGATTCGATTTCGTATTTTGGCTGAAATTTAAAAACTATAATACAAAGACAATTATTCAAAATGAGGTTGGTTGATGATGTGTTTACAAAAGAATAAAACAAACTATAATTATCATTAATTTATTCATTAACAAATATATATTTAATCTTTTCTAACAATAAAAATTTGATTTTATTAAAAACATTAAAAACACATTGTACAAATTTATGGATTTAGGAATTAATGTCTTATAAACATATGAACATTAAAATATGTAAACATATGAATATTCCAAAGTTCATATATTTTGAATATAATATAATACAATCATAATTTAATCAAGTGCTAATAGAAAATTGATCACCGAGTCCATGTGTATATATTAAAACTTGTATATTGAGAAATAATACTGAATTGATACAATTCAACTTGGGAAATTCATAAACTATAAATGAGCTCGAGCTTGTTTATAAATTTCTAAAATTTTACAATTCACTTGATGCATTGATGTACATATTTAAGCTTGGTATTAACATAAAACAATATCAATATCATTGTAACATCTGGGATACAGAAACATGGGCCAATTAGCAATTTGAATTTGAAATTAAAGTCGAAAAAGAGTACAAAGAAACATGATCTACAAATACAAATTCGAATACGATACAACAGGCGATTGCTTTCGTAAACGGCTTCCACCATCACATAACGGATGAATAAACGACACCTCGCATTGAACTCAATCTGCAGAAGAAACACAAGGACAAAACAAACAAAACAAAGCCTATGACGAGAACACATTAGTCTACAAACAAATGAAAAATAGAATACTACAATGGTTTGGTGAATTTAGTGCTGTTATTTAACTCCAACCTCCTAATTTGGCGAGAAGAAGCTGATGACAACACACAATTTCTGAGTTTTTCAGACTACATTCCCACATTATAAAAGGGATGTGTATAGTTAAACTCAAATCAAGGAAACATCCTAAACCAAGTATTCAAGTAATAAAAATGGTAAAATAAACAAAATTTTGAATCAAGACTAAAATTAAATAAAACTAAAAAGAAACCTCAGCGAAATCCATATAACTCGTACAAATGTTATTCCACCAAGTAGGTTCTCCCTGAAACAGGGTCTTGACTTCACAACATCTCAGAAAGTTGGATTGTATCATCAAAGGCTAAAATCAAAAAAAAAAAAAAAAAAAAAAAACTCTAATATCAAATGATTTCAACACGAAAAGGTAGAACAATTGTGCATTAAACAAATCATGGTGAACCCTCAGTTAAATCCATTGATATCATATGAACAAGGCTTCACCAAGTAGGTTCTCCCTGAAACAGGGTCTTGGATCCACAATGTCTCAGACAAACGGATTATATCATCATTGGAAAATTTTATATTCACATATGGATTTACATAAACTATAACCTATAAGGGGCCAATTGTAAAATAGAAAAAACAATTTTGATATGCAGATTTAAGACTCAGATAATATGTAACAGCTTTATCAATCATCAAATTCTGAAGCAGAACTGGCATATAAGCTGAATGTCAATCATCACGGCCAGATTTGAAAGCAGCAACTAAATTAGCGAAATTTAAATAAATTAATGATAGACGAAATGTGGCTCATATCAAGAAATTCAACCATTTGTTTTTAAGTTTGCTTCATCGTTTAACCTCGGAAGCGCGGATAATGTGTAATCATAGCCAACAACTCTTAACTATCACCCTCAAAACGAAACTTTTAAATAAGAAAACAAAACCACAAACCATAAAAGTCGATTCAAATTGGGATAAAAAGATATATATAGCGGAAGTTTTTAGAGGCACAAACATTGAAAAGATAGGCCCCCACGTGAACACCGCCGAAGATTAGATCTCGGCCTCTATGACTAGCTTCATTTTCATATGCTTTATCTGCAGAAAACAAGCTAAAGGTGTAGTGAGGCCCCCAATAATCCAATAAATCAAACAAAAACAAATTCAACATTTTAAGATGGCGCTATAACCATGATAAAGGAATCTCGCCGTTATTTTGACACAGATAAGCCGTGGAAGCAAGGCAAACCTGCAACACTAAACGGCTGCACTCTAGCACGAGCAATGGGGCTATCACCGTCATGGAGATAAATCAGAGTAGCCCGGGGTGCGTCGTGCAAATGTTAATTAAGAACGTAAAAATTTTCAAGAAGCGCTAATCCTTAATGCTAAAGGAGATCGCCCACTCAGCCGACGAACCCTAGATCAACCTCGCCCTGGACGCATGCTGGATGAAGGAATAGAGATACCTTGCGTGGCTTATATAGACTAAAACCCTAGAAAAGCTGGCGGCTTTTTGCTTCTGGATGTCTCCAATGTTTAATTGGGCCGTGGCCCATAATAACGATATGGCCCATGTATCCATGCCTTTTCTTTTCTTTTCTTTTCTTTTTTTCCTTTTTTTTTGTGAGATGAGGAAGTTAGCTTTAATATTAATGCGTTAAATTAAATATATTCTTATAATACAGTTTGATTTTTTTAAAAAGAAAAATATAGTTTTACAAACCATTTCAATTATTTTTTATTTTAATATTATTTTTACAACACATTTTTTATTTATTACTATTGAAATGAAAAGCATCACCGTCAAGTTGCCATTGCAATGTAACTATGAAATCAATTTGTTTTCTTTTTTAATATAAATATATTTAAAAATTTGTAAGCCTCTCCTAAATAACATTTATTTTTTAAATTTGAAAATCTCTCCTAGCAGACACGTTTCAAAAGCTTGAGGGAATCCCTTAAACAGAAAGTCAAAAAAAAAACAATATACGTTAGTGGCGGACTCGAGTTTTTAACTTACTATCGAAATTTCGTATTTGTTGTACTACAAAATATAATACATTAACGTGCTCAAAATATTATCAAATCTAACATGTTTCTAAAAATAAAACTTATAACGAGTTTGACAACGATGTTTTCAAATTTGTTTTCGAAAGATATGTAATGTATATAGTGGAAATGACGAAAATAACCTTTCGAAATTAAAATTTTAAAATGCAGTCAAAATAGTATAATCATTCGTTTTGACTTGAAAATATTTTTAATATCTTATAACTATATGATAATATAAAAGAATAACAATCCAATATTTAGAATAAAATATATGTTCATTTATAATAATACAATTTATAAATCCATTCCAATACATATATAAATAAAACTCTATTTTAATTCAATCATTATTTTCAAAATTCCATATTTAAATTGTCCCACATTTTTGGGAGAATAACTGCGAGAAATACCGGGGCAGATTCGCCGTCGGAGAACCAATTTCGTGCCGATTAAAGATCGCGGCAAAGGATTTCTGCCACAAAGATAAACCCCATCTCTCCCTTCATCCTACTTCACCGGCTTCACTCTTCGGGATCTGTAAACACCCACTTCAAAATTTCAACTCCGCTGCTGATCAGATTCAGTTCTTTGCTTCGGCATTTTCGCCTCATTCAAGTGGAAACTGTATTCTGGTGGCGATCAGAAATCCTGCAAGAGAATGAGGCGGAGGCCCCCGGATTTCCGAAGGCCTGCGAGGAGAAGACTATCCAACACGTTTTGGTGGACTCTGTGTTTGGTTTCGGTTTTGCTCTTCCTTTTCATTCTGTGCAAAGGGAGTCGGATTGAGTCCAGGCCCGTCTTAACTAGGGTAACGATCTCTCTTCTTTTTTTAGCTTTCTCTCCAATTTTGGATGTGTGATGAAATTCGATTAGAATGTCGATTACCGGTTTTGTTAGTTCCAACAATTGGCTATGAATTTCAATATACTACTGAAATACGCATTTAAGTGTTATGAAATTCGGTTTATTCTTCTCAGGTACCCTGTGTAGCTCATGAGTTTTTGTTGATTTATGTCGTGCTAATCTGACAAATGGAAATGCCATCTATGATCTGTTTTTAAGTATATCTTCATATTTGATCTCATGCCTCTGATCGTCTGGCTTTGAAGCTAGTTTGTCTGAGTTAATTTGTGACATGAACCAATTCAAGAAACTTCAAGAAATTGATATTTCCATGAAAGAATTACGATCAACTAGAATTTCAAGTAATTTGAGGATCTTGTGTGTCTTAGGTTCTTTGAATTGCTACTGCTACAGCAACAACCGTTTGCTAAATTTTGGTATGTTTCTGCACGGTTATGTAGATGTCATATAGAAATGAAAGAATTGTCGAAGGCCTCAATGTTACTGAAGAAATGTTGAACCCCAGCTCTATAGTCCGGCAACTCAGCGGCCAAATTTCTCTAGCAAAAGCATTTGTTGTGATTGCAAAAGAGAGCAGCAATCTTCAGTTCGCTTGGGAATTAAGTGCTCAAATTCGGAATTCACAAATCCTCCTCTCAAATGCTGCAACAAGGAGAGCTCCTCTGAGTATTACAGAAGCAGAAACTGCAATCCGTGACATGGCACTGTTGTTGTACCAAGCCCAGCAACTTCATTATGATAGTGCAACGATGATCATGAAGTTGAAAGCTAAAATCCAGACTCTGGATGAAAAAATAAGCTCAATCAGTGACAAGAGTTCAAAATATGGACAAATTGCTGCTGAAGAAGTTCCCAAAAGTCTGTACTGCCTTGGCGTTCGCCTGACCACGGAACGATTCAGAAACTTGAACTTACAGAGGAAGCTCAATGAAAAGAAGCAAATAGATACAAAACTTAACGATAACGATCTCTACCATTTCTGTGTATTCTCTGACAACATCCTGGCCACTTCAGTTGTTGTCAACTCGACTGCTTTGAATTTGAAAAATCCCGATAGGGTTGTTTTCCATATCATAACTGATGAGGTCAATTATGCAGCAATGAAGGCATGGTTCTCGATTAACAGTTTTAGAAGGGTGACTGTTGATGTTCGGAAGTTTGAGGATTTTAGCTGGTTAAATGCTTCCTATGTCCCAGTACTCAAGCAACTCCAAGACTCGGATACTCAGAACTATTATTTTTCTGGCAGTGGTGGTGATGGTCACACTCCGATCAAGTTTCGAAATCCCAAATATCTTTCAATGCTGAACCATCTCAGGTTCTATATACCAGAAGTTTTTCCTGCCCTTAAAAAAGTTGTGTTTCTTGATGATGATATTGTTGTCCAGAGAGATATTTCTGGTCTTTTCAGTATTAATTTGAATGGTAACGTAAATGGAGCGGTCGAGACATGCATGGAGACCTTCCACAGATATCATAAGTACTTAAACTACTCCCACCCCCTTATCAGGGAGCATTTTGATCCCGATGCTTGCGGATGGGCGTTCGGGATGAATGTTTTTGATTTAGTAGAGTGGAGGAAGAGAAATGTTACTGGCATTTACCATTACTGGCAGGAAAATAATGTCGATCGGACACTATGGAAACTCGGTACACTCCCGCCTGGACTGCTTACATTCTATGGGTTGACAGAACCATTGGATCCCTCATGGCATGTGTTAGGATTGGGCTACACAAACGTCGATCCTTGGTTGATCGAGAAGGGCGCTGTGCTTCACTTTAATGGCAACTCGAAGCCATGGCTTAAGATTGGGATAGAAAAATACAAGCCCCTTTGGGAGAAGTACGTTGACTATACTCATCCTCTATTGCAAAGCTGCAATTTCCATTGATTGAACATAGAAATTTGTGTTCTCCCCAGCCAAGATTGTTGTTTATGAATATCAAAAGATCTGGGGACATGGTGCATGGACGTGCCATTTTATCACGAATTCAAGCATGACAAGTTGCTGTGACATGAACCTTTGAATATAGATAGATAGCCTGATGTTTTGAAGTCAATTCCTGTCCTCGTAGGTTAGAGCGAACATCATTAGACCATTTCTGTTGTGCCACTAACAGCAGTTGATTCTATATTTGTATCAGTAGCAGTCATGCTCCCCAGGGATAGGCATCCTAACTTATTTGAATTTGGATGTCTAATTCTACGGAAGTTTGCAGCACTCCCTGTTATTTATGTATTGCTATTTCTCTCTTAAATTGATTTCGAAAGGTTTTAAGATGATTTTGTAGCAGTCGATACTCCTCTCCAGACTTTTCCTTAAAAGGTCTACGCAAGATTTTAAAATGGGGAGAGATTTTTACATCTACTATACCTGGGATCTTCCCCTTGTGTCCGGCGTTGTTACCATTTGTAATGGTCAATCTTGTCGTTAGAAGATATTGTTCTCTCTGAACTTTTCCTTCAAGGGCTCCCCTCCTTATAAAAGGAATGCTTATTTGGATCTCACAATTTTCATATTATTTAGAAAACATTTACATTTTTTTTAGTCAAATTCTAAATAAAAACAAATTTTTAAATTCGGTCTTCAACGACTATTTGATTTTTGAAACTTAAGAAGGGTCTTGAGTTTTTGATGTCCATCAACTTATAGCGTTACATAATCTATGGGTGCAATTAAGTTTTGGCAATGTTTACTAGACCAGCGTGAGGTGAGACCAAAACTAACGATAATATATATTTTTAGACTTTTTAAATATTTAAAGATATTTTGATGGGTACTTTTCTTAATTTAGTTTTTTTAAGGAAAATAAATAAACAAACAAGGGTAGGAGGGTTAATGCGACGTCGTCCGCATTTGCTTGTGTTTTGAAGCGCTCGGGTCTCTTTCTTTGCTCCGTTTCGCTGTATCAGCGTTCTTGATCTCTCTTTCTCAGTGTAGGGAAGAAAATCTGAATCCATGGCTACCTTAGCGGCTACAGCAGTTCGTCAAGCCAGAGCCCTAACTCGAGCTTCCTCTCCTCAGTCAACCGCCACCCTTATTCAAAGGCGCGGTCTCGCTGGCGCTGCCGGTAGGTTTCATCTCTCGCTCACATTTTTCGCATTTAGATCATCTGCTTATATACCAATCCCATTTTCGGGTTTGTTCATTTTTTTTTCTGACGAATTTTTGGTGTTTCGTTTCGAAATGGTAATCGTGGTCATATACTCCTTCCCCGGGTTCTGTTTTAGGTTTAGCTAGCATTGATATAAGGATCTTGAAAATATGAAATGAATGTGCGAATTATTTTAGTTGTTGGAATGCGTTTTCCTAATTTGAGAACCCGATTTTGTAAGCGTAGATTTCACTCTTATTCTTCGATAACGAGGTTCGTTGTCTAGAATTGAAAAGAGTATGCTACATATAATTTAACTCAATTATGCATTGGAAACTTTGATATGAAATTTAAGATCCCTTTAATAACCATTTCGTTTTTGTAAATTAAGCGTCCACCTATGAGAATTATACTTTTTGCATTTTTTTTTTAAATTTTGAAAGCTTGTTTTTTTTCCTTCTACAATTTGACTAAGAATTCCAACATTTATTTAAGAAAGGTAAAAACGACCATAAAGAAATGGGGCATAGTTATCAAACGGAGCCTAAAACTAAAAATAAAAAATCAAATAGTTTTCAAACGGGCCGAAAACTTGTATTTTTCTCACACATGGTTACCTTATCGTTTGCTTCCATTGGGGACTGTCACTTTGCTATCGTCCTCATGGTGAAGAATAGAACAGGTAAAGTGAAATATAATGAAGGCATATAAGTACTTTTTTCTGGGGAAAGAAACGATTCCATTTATGCCTGAAATTACCAAAGAAGGGAGAAACCTCAAAGGGAGATGATTACAAAAAATCTCTCATGCTATATAGGGCATGGTTGAGAGTGGTTTTAAGAACATGCCCATAGTTTTCTTTAAAATTAAACTTTCAGGTTTTGTTTACAAGAATGCACTCTACACATGCTGAGCTCCTCTTGTAGTGTTTATATTGTGTTGGAAGAAAGATGAACCAATAGTCAAACATTAAAAGAAAAAAGGGAAACATCAAAAGATGAAAGAATAATCCTTTTTCTTGTAAGTTTGACTCTCTTTGTTGATATTTGCAGACCACCATGGACCGCCGAAGGTTAACTGTTGGCAAGATCCTATGAGCCCATCTAAATGGAAGGAAGAGCATGTGAGCCTTATTGTTCTATATGAAATTAGTAGCTTCTTTTTCTTTTCTTTCTTTTGTTTTCCTGTCTTTTTCTTTTTTGACTTCCTATTTTATCTCAACAAGTAGTAGGATTTAATAATGAAACTAACAAAAATATTAACATTCTTAAGTTTTCTAGCCAGGGTCTCTTTTTAATCTGTAATCAACTCAACAAAATACTTGATTTTATTGCTCAAGAGATAGGACGCAAGGGCACAGTTTGTAGTGTCAGTATTATAAACCAGTCTTTATTAATTTAGCTATAATTCGGAATTTATGGGATTGAATTAGGGCTAAATGCAGCTGTTTGTCTCATTGTATTACTTGTTTCTCTTCGCTCTGCATAGGATTTGAAGTTGAAAGTTATAATTCCTTTAAGTCAATATTTACACTGAAACTTGTGAGTTTTATGCAGTTATGCACTCTTCTCCTCAAGTCTTCCTGTCGTGGAGAATAAATAAATGACATGAATATCATACCTGTGCCGTATTTAGCTAATGAGCAAATTGAACTTGTTCTGACGGGATTGTGGACTTTTGCAGTTTGTGATTGTCTCTCTATCTGGATGGGGTCTACTTTTCTATGGAGGGTACAAGTTCTTTACCGGGGGCAAGGGAAAGAAGGACGAGGTACTTCTGCACTTATTATCTATGCGCTCTTAATACTTAAACCCTCTTGGAAGTATTACAGGTGCTGTTAACTGAATATTATTTAATGACCATTGATTGTTGTTTATGCCTCATATTTCTGACGGAGTCACCTTAAAAGTGCTGCCCTAGCGCTTTTCTTGGTTTTACCTTCATTTTTAGCTGAGTAATTTTCTAATTTCCATATCAGATGTAACGTGAAATGTTAGAAATAGGAAATGTTAAACCCGCCTGGAGTATTCTGGAATATTTGAAAATATAATACAAGGTCTAGAATTTATGTTTGTCAAGCAACATTAGACTACAATTGTTAGGCTCCTGTTGTCTGGTTCTTGGCAAGGTCTTGGCGGAGAATAATATGCAATAAAAGGAGTAGTACAATGGTTTCATCGGCTGGAAAATGAAAAACATTTACCCGATCTCTCCTTTAATAACGTTACAGGATTATATCGTTTGCAAGTACGTCTACTTTATGAATCATTTGGATCATTAGACATTGAGTATTCGTAACTTGTAACATTGAAGGTGGCGTAGTACAACCTAGATGTATCATTATGTAACTTTACACATGAATTTTTTCACAAGCTTTTGCTTCTCTCCTAATTTTTTGCCCTTTGCCTTCAGAAACCTGTGGCAGCATCATGACGAGCTGAGCTATGGACATTTTCCGGCTGTTCTGAAGTTCTCCCGAAATAATGTATACCTTAGACCTCTTGCTGTCTGCGGATTTCATTTCACTCTTGAATTGTTTCTCGTATATGATCCTATCTCGTAGTTTTTTTTTCTTGCCATTCTAGTTGTTTCATGCACGAAAGTCCTATATCTAATAATACAATTTGCCCCAACACCTCATTCATAGAGTTCGAAGGGAGGGAATTTGTGCTCCGGAGCTTGTGATTGAACAAGGCATTTTTGAGTAAAAAAAACTTCAGTTGATTGCTTTTTTTCGGATGACAGGTAACGATCGTAACGATGTGAATTGCTTTTTGTTTCTTCAATTTCACAGTTAATATGAAAGTAGTCGAGTAGAAAGTCTACTTGGTTTGATTACTCATAATTTAGTAACATCATCGAGCAAGCTCTATGCATTGCAACACAACTAACACAACACCCATTTGCCTACTCAAATTATCAAAAAATAAACAACACTTGGGCATTTGATTTAGAACTCGTCCTCTGTCTCTTCCTTGTTTGTTTCTTCTTTAACGTCATCTCCCACATCAGAATTTGATTCCCTATTGAAATGACCATCGTCCTCCTGTTCTTGTTCCTGTTGTTCACTTTTCTTCACTTTTAGCTCATTCTCTTCATCTGGGTTTTGCTTAATGCTATCATCTCCCACATCAGAATTGGATTCCCTATTCAATTCTTCTTCTTTTAACCTTTTGTTTTCCTCTTCTCTAGCTTCCTCTGGGTACTCTTTCATTTTCTCCTCATTGAAAGTCCCTCCCTTAATGAACTTCCTATTGGTCGTGCTAGTAGCCACACTGTCTTCCAAATTTCTGTTGTTTTCCTGCATCCTTTTCTTCGAAATCAGTCTCCATCCGTTATCTCCCGACCTTTTCTTGGCGATGTATCTCCATCTTTTCCCTCTCATCTTTCTCGTATGCCCATATTTGCCTGTTTCTGTTTTCATCTTCATCCCATCATTCAGGATCTTATCAGCTCTCTGATTTTCAATTGCTTCAGAATCAATACCTTCTTCCCCCTTGTGATCGTTGGTGATCTTAGATTCCTCGCCATCATCTTCAGAACTCACTTGCTTCTGCACTTTCGCACCCTCTTTCTCCCTTCTTTCAGGGGTTTCCTCTGACTTTTGAGTTTCAGTTTCAGTTTCGGTTTCATCTCTTTTTGAAGTGCTTCCCTTGCTGAAGTCTGGTTTACTCTCTCCTCTGTTATTCTTCATTGATTCATTATTCTCTCCTCCTTTACCACCGCGCGACTCTAGCAATATCTCGCTTTGTTCTTCAGTCTTTGTTGAATCTTCATGTGGGTCTGATGGATCATTAGCAGCCACAGCTTCACGAGACTCAAGTCGACGTCTCAAATCCTCCAACTCATCTTCCTTTTGCTTGAGGCGTTGAGTTAGAACAACCACTTGAGAATTTTCATTCCCATTTTCAGTCTCTTTCTCCCTCAACATCTTGATCTCACTCTGCTTCTCTTGGAGTGCAATTCTTATGATCTTCTGCTCGTCTCGGAGCGAGTCGATGGTCGATTGCAACTCCAGCAGCCTCCTATCAAGTTCCATTTTCTGGGTTCGGAGCAAAAACATCGATTCTTTTATGTCTTCATTGTTCTTCTCCAATTCCTTACTTCGATCTCTTTCCTTCTGTTCATTCAACACGAGAAAATTTAAGAAATGATAGTACAACACAAGCGTGGCATTCATAGACAGAGAGATAGCACATGCATCGACGAGACAGACATAAAGAGTTGACCTGGAAGAGGAGTTGAAAGGAATGGAGATCTTCGTCTGTGCGCTTGAGGAGAAGGTTGCATATGCGCCTTTCTCTGAACTTATGAAGGAGCATGACTCCAAGCAAGGCTGCCCCAAATGCAATCAGCAGCATCAGAGCGTAAGGCCTTCCTCTGCTGTTGCTGAGCTTGCTGTGAACCCCTGCAACCACACCCATTTTAGAAGAAGAAAGAGAAGAAGTAGAAGAAGAAGCGAAAGTTTGGGAATTTGGGGTGTTCTTGAAGAAGGGGAAATGGGTTATTAATTTATATGGAAAATGGAGGTTGCTTTGCTTGTCATGTAAAAAGACTACTCTGTCTCGTATGCAAGGCAGCGGAGTTGACAAGGTAGAGGGAGCATGGGGACTGCGCCCAAACCGCTGATTTTGGATGCTATATTTTTCTCTTTGCTCCTTTCTTTTTCTAACCTTTCTATCTTAACCCCATTTTTATTCTTCTTCTTGCCAAATTGCCCTCCTCGTTCTTTTTCCCAATCAAACCATTCAGAACTTCAAGGAACTCAACACCAAAAAAAAAAATACTTAATTCTCTCTTGGGTACCTCTAAAAACGAGAAACAAGGTAATTTTGAACTCGATCGACTATAACATGCCAAATGTGTCTGAAAAGCAAGAACACCGAAACAATACACACCCAAAAGTAATTTGATTCATTCACACTCAACTCACAAATGTTTTGAATTCACAAGAAGACATTATTTTTCCAAATTCGAATTGAACGGCGGTAATACATAATCAATCTATTTCCGGCACCATATCCATAGTTAACTCATTATATTCTTTCAAGATCATATTCGAGTTCATGCAAAGCTACTTTTGTAGGTATTTGTTTCAATAATCATATGGGTTTTTTTTTTAAAAAAAAGTTTCTTAGCTTTAAAACAGTATATTGTGATGTAATGTAGAAAGGCATCAATATAATGCATCTATACGTTATTTCTATATATGAACTGAATGATCTTAATACTCCAAAAATCTTAGTCTTTAGATAACACGTGAAAATAGCTATCTTTATGCTTTTGCTGAAAGCAATACCTCTAGCTTTTTTGACTTTGCTATTTCTTTCTTGAAGAAAAAGCTATTTTTTCATTAATTACGGAATTCCATATTAACATAATTTAATTGGTTAATAGTATTCGACAATTCTTACACCAAAAAAATAGATATTAACGATCTATTGGATGAAACTAAAAGCTTAAAAAAAAAAAATTGGAATTGATTCTCAAAAAAAAAAAAAAGTGGGCTGTCTCTGAAAACCCTCGGGCTACCGTCAAAGCCCGCCAAAAGCACCCCAATTTGGAGACTTAGCGGATATCCCAATGCCTAGAGAGGATTGAGGTCTCTTGATTTTGGCGGAAGAGAACCGTCCTCGTGTACAAGACCCTCCCTTTGCTAAAATTGAAGCTTTCCCAGCAGCCCCAACAGGTAAAAAAATTTACAAGTAAACAAGTTTCCCTTTTCCTTTTCACTTTCTCGATAAATTAGTTTCCATGGACGACATCTTCGATTCCTCCCTCAATCTTGAAGAGACCCATTTGAAGGAAGGCTACGCCGAGGGCTACAAAGACGGCCTAGTCGCTGGCAAAGAAGAGGCAAAGCAAGTAGGCCTTAAAGTTGGTTTCGAGGTCGGCGAGGAAGTTGGATTCTTCAGGGGGTGTGTGGATGTCTGGAATTCTGTTATTCGGATCCACCCGGAACGGTTTTCGAGTCGGGTTCAGAAGAGTGTGAAGCAGATGGAGGAGTTGGTAGAACAATACCCTCTTCGGGACCCTGAGAATGAGCAAGTTCAGGAGGTGATGGAAGGATTGAGGCTCAAATTCAGAACGATTTGCGCCACTCTGGGTGTCAAATTGGAGTATAGTGGCCATCCTAAATCTGCTTCAGATGGAAAAGAGATCTTTTAGGGATTTCACAGTTGGTGATGAAACGATTGGTGAAATTTGGGAGCTTTAGATGATTGTTTACTCTCTTCTTACACTTAAATAAGAACTCTCTGTTTCATCTTTTGTGGAGACATCTTTTGGTTGCGGTGTAAAGGCGGGCTGTGTTGTTTGTATTTTTACATTTTGTTTATGTTATACTTTGAAAATAGGAAATTGGAAAGATCATTCGACAGTGAAAAATATTTCTTGGAAGTTTCAAGTTTATCATAACTGATGACATTCACACGGATTATATTTTCACTGTGAGTAGATATTGTCCACTTTTACCTATTACGTTTTTTAAAATGCGTCTACTAGGGAGATGTTTCCATGTCATTATCAAGAATGTTTTGTTACCTTAAGGCATCGAGAGGTGTACCATTGAGTATGATGGTCCATCAAGGGTCAAGGGGGTGGATTGTGAGAGACCACGTCGGTAGGAGAGGAGAACGAAGCATTCCTTACAAGAATGTGAAAACCTTTCCATAGTAGACTCATATTAAAATCGTAAGGCTGATAGCGATACGTAACGGACCAAAGCGGATAATATACGTAAGCGGTAGGCTTGGGCTGTTACATATTGAACATTTTCCCTTTCTTGCATAGATGAACTCACGTGCAGCATTGCTTGACTATTGCTGACTGTTCAAACAATGTTGGATTGGCTGGATAAATGAGTTTTTTTAAATCAAAGATAAATTATAGGCACAAAGTTGCATCTTTCAGCTAGTAGTTGTTACATGTTCATACAATTTTGTGCAGCTAGTGACCTGCCGTAAGGAGAAAGAAATGTCAAAATTGGCTCTTGCTTGCTGCAAGGTTTACATATCTGAAAGCAGAAACAAGGCTGCGCTGGAGTCAATTGAACAAGCTGCCAAGCTCTTCCCCGAAGCACCTATTATCAACAAGTTCACGAATGAGGTTTACAATAGAGTTGGGTATACCCTTGTTTCCAAGCTCCCATCAAAGCCATCTATAAAGCCATGTTCTCTCAGAAGTGCAGTCCTGAACATGGTTAAGGCTGCATTTTCGGCAATCGACTTGGACTCGCATTGTGGCAGCCACCCACGACTCGGAGTTGTAGATCATACATGCTTATATCCTTTGGCCTTTGCTTCCTTGCACGATGCAGCTGCAATTGCAAAATCTCTGGCAGCTGATGTTGGATGTGGTCTACAAGGTTTGTACTTTGCACACCATACCACAATGTTAAATTTTAGGCCGTGAAAATGAGAGGAATGCTGACTTCAGTGGCATTTCTATTCATATGCTCTGCTGATAAAACAGTGACATAAACTTCTGCTCTGTATTTCTCTCAACTTTTTTAATGCGCTTCTTAAAGGCTGCGTTCATATGTTAGATATGATCTTGTTCCTTGCCTCTTTTCAAAGAAGACATTCGATTCTAAGACTCCTAACCTTAATGTATTGAATTAAGGTAGAGCGTCAATGTTGTGCTTTCGAACTTTATGTAACAGCTCAAATGGTATCAGAGTTAGACACTGGATGGTGTGCTAGTGAGAATGCTAGGCTCCCAAGGGGGTGGATCGTGAGATCCCACATCGGTTAGAGATGGGAACAAAGCATAGCTTATAAGGGTGTGTTTTAAAACCTTAAGGGGAAGTTTGGAAAGGAAAACTCAAAGAGAACAATATCTGCTAGCAGTAGGCTTGGGCTATTACACATTAGAAGCTAGATTTTGTCAAAAAAACCAAATATCGTTGCGTTACGACTATTATTTGTGATCTGAGAGTTAGGTTTTTCCAAGAGTTTCATGCTATCAATTGCCTTGTGTTATCCTTCTATCAATTATACTCTGAGGTGCTGGTGATCTAAACTATAGCCTGCAGTCCCAACATTTCTATATGGAGCGGCTCATGAAGAGGGAAGGAAGCTAGCCACGATCCGAAGAGAGCTGGGTTATTTCAAGCCAAATTCTGATGGCTTATGGGCTGGAGGGATGAAATCAGATGCATTGCCACTGAAGCCAGATGAAGGTCCAGCTGAAGCAAGTAAAGCAAAAGGCATCGTCGTGATAGGAGCAACAGAGTGGGTTGATAACTACAACATTCCGATCTTCTCTACCAACATCGCTGCTGTTCGTAACATTGCAAAACAAGTCAGTGAGAGAGGAGGTGGGCTTCCTTCAGTTCAAGCAATGGCCCTTGCTCATGATGAAGGTGTGATTGAGGTGGCTTGTAATTTGCAACAACCAAGTAAAGTGGGAGCAAAAATGGTTCAGCAGGAGGTTGAACGGCTTGCAGAAAGTGAGGGATTAGCTGTGGGGAAAGGTTACTTCACAAGCCCCTCGCAAGAGGCTATGATAGAAAGGTACCTCAAACTTCTTTCTACTATGTAATCTTGAAGTAACTTCAGATTTTTGCTTGATCTCTTATATTCTGTGTATCTTATGCTTTGGATCTTATACGAGATCTTGATATCGAGCTCATTGTTTTGATCTTTTGAGTTCAAAATACAAGCCCACCAATAAAGTTGTGAAACCTTCCCCTAATAAATGTGTTTTAAAATTTTTGAGGGAAAATCTAAAGAGGACAATATTTTCTAGTGGTATGTTTGAGCTGATACAAATGGTATTAGAGCAAGACACTGAGCAGTATGTCGATGAGGACATTGGGCCCCTAGGAGAGGTAGATTGTGAGATCCCACATTGGTTAGAGGGAAGAATGAAACGTTGGACCCTAAGGGGTGGATTTGTGAGATTCCACATTGATTGGAGAGAAGAACGAAACATCTCTTGTAAGGGGGTGGAAACCTCTCCTTAGAAAACGTGTTTTAAAGTAGACAATATTTAGTAACGGGGAGCTTAGGCTGTTACGTAACCGACCAAAGAAAAACAGCCTTTTATCAGATTTATAACAGTAATTATAATTTCGGTTAATGAGCTCTCTAAGCAAACAGTGTTCATTGAATTGTCTTATTACAATGATTTTTTTAGAGAAATATGGACAATCTATGAATCTAAATATGAAGCATAAGATGAACAAGAGGTTGAAATTGAAGGACACGACATCGGAACACAAAGCATAATCTTATCTATTGCTGTTGAATGTCCAATGTATGTATGATTCGCTGTTATCCACATCGCTATCCACACACTGACGACTGTTCATTATTTAATGTAACTTTCAAGTTTAGGTTTTTAATTTTCATATCTTCAAATAAATTCTCGAATTTTTTAATTTTGTGTAGGATAGATCTCGACATATTCTACATTATCTTACAAAATTGGGGGATTTATTGAATTTTGTGGCCTAAGCATAACCTTTCTACCCTTGTACGAGATTTCACATCAATTGGAAAAGGATGTAGAAACATCTCTCTAGTAAATGTTTTTTAAAAACATTGATAGAAAGCCCGAAAGTCAATGTTCATAAAGGACAATATTTGTTAGTGGTGAGATTGGACTGTTGCAAATAGTATCAAAGTCAGACACCGAGCGGTGTCAGCAAGGATGTTGGGCCCTGAAGTGGGTGGACTGTGAGGTTCCACATTAGTTGGGGACGAAGCATTCTTAACCGGTGGAGTGCCTGGGATCTTAAAAGATGATGGATTGTGAGATTCCACATCGGTTAGAAAAGAGAATGAAACATTATTTACAAGAGGTGGGAAACCTCTCACCCAAATTGAATTATAAGAGTCAGAAATCTCTCACCAGAAATAAAGAAAACAGTATCATTGTGCATCTGTGTTGAACAAAATGAAGCATTGAGCACGTGGGTGGATTAGAAAATGAAGGAAAAGTCGTTTGGTTTTTTTATCTGACGGAGGAGGCCGAATAAGACTGGTTGCCGCTGCAGACATCGTCACTTAGGACACAATCGCAGCACTCCATTTGGGTGACTTTAAAGTTGTTAGAACTCACGGGTTCCCATCTCCCCCGACCCCCAAAATCCCCCTTTTAAAACCTCACCCTCTTCCCCCTAATCTGCAACAAACAACAACGCTATCAGATTCACAAATGGCTTTCAATCTCACCGCCAAGGTAAACACTCTGTTTCTCTATGCAAGCCTCTGTTTTCTTTTCTGATCTTCTGTTCATTTCAGGACAAGAGAATAAGCTTGGAGCAAAAGGAACTTCTGTGCTGCAAATACTACGTTTCTGAATCCCGCAATCGCCCTGTACTGGAAGCCATCGAGAGAGCTGTAAGCCAAGACCCAGATTCTGTAATCGTCAACAAATTCGAAGACAGAGCTTACAACAGGACCAGATACACCATCGTCTCCTACGTCGTCCACGACGCTAAAGGAAACGCCATTTACAGCCCATTGCACCAAACAGTTCTGGCCATGACTGAGGTTGCTTTCGCTAACATCAACCTCGAGTCCCATTCTGGCGCTCACCCTCGTCTTGGAGTCGTCGACGACATCGTTTTCCATCCCCTGGCTCGGGCGTCACTTCACGAAGCCGCTTGGCTCGCTAAGGCGGTCGCTAAGGACATGGCCACTATGTTTCAAGGTCTCTATATGATTCAAAATCAAAACTTTTTAATGGGAATTTCGTATTAGTTTTAGTATCGTTTTTGATTTTGTGCAGTGCCTGTATTTCTGTACTCTGCGGCTCATCCAAGCGGGAAGGCGCCGGATGATTTGAGACGGGAACTTGGGTATTTCCGGCCGAATTGCAAGGGGAATCAATGGGCTGGGTGGTCGATGCCGGAAACTTTGCCGGAAAAGCCTGATGAAGGTCCGAATTCTATATCTCGAGAGAGGGGAATTACAATGATCGGTGCGCGTCCGTGGACGGCGATGTACAATGTTCCGATATTGTCGACCGATGTGGCCGCCACTCGGAGAATAGCGCGGATGGTGAGCGCTAGAGGAGGAGGGCTGCCGACGGTGCAAACCATAGGGCTTCTTCACGACGATGAGACGACGGAGATAGCCTGCGTTTTGCTGGAGCCCAACCAGATTGGAGCCGATCGGGTCCAGAGACGGGTGGAGGTTCTTGCCGCCCAATTTGGGTTGGAAGTTGAGAATGGTTATTTCACTGATTACTCGCCGGAGATGATTGTCGAGAAATACTTGAATTTGATCGCCGGAGATCACTGATTACCAATGATTTCTGTAATGGAGATTCGGATTTCGTAATAAAATGGAAATTGTAAAAATAAAGAATAATTGAAGCTCTACAATAGTCTGTTTTTTTTTTTTTTTTTTTTTTTTTAACATTAATGTGAAAATAGAAAATAAAAGTCAATGATTTATCTTGAATTATTTTAACAAATTTGAAAAAATAAAATGTTAAATTATTATTATTTTTTAAAAGACCATTTGGGAAATAGTCCCTTTTTTATTTTTTCTTTTATGGAACTAATTTTATTGGAAACGTATTTTTTGGGTTTATTTATAAAGACTATTTAAAATTATCTTAAAACTCTGTTCTTGTGAGTCGTGTTTCTCTATGTTGAAAAGAATTTAAATTATTTTTTAAAATATTCAATTATTGTCGGTACTATTGGTATAATAATTGAAATTAGTTAATTTTTTTTTTGTTTATTCTTTTTTGTCTTTTTCCATGTCATCAAGTAGAAGAAAATAAGTGTATTGGAAAAACAAATCCTAAAAAATCTAAATTAGAACGGTTAATTCAATACACAAAAAAAGTAATTATTGTATATTCTTTTTTAATGGTAAATTTTAAAATTCTATTAAAGATAAGATTTAAATTGGTACCTAATTAATTAATTTCAAAATACTTCAAATGCATAAGAATTTATTAAATAGTTTAAAAGTTTATGGATTAAATAAATTTTAATTTTAAAACTAATTAGACCAAAATATGGTTTATACTATTACGTAATAAAGATGGGACAAGAAATCTATTATTATATTTTATATCCAATTGGTTGATCATGACGAATGAAAAGGATTCCTCTTAAAACATGCTTATTTATTTATTTTTTTTTTCTATGAACATAATTTTTAAAAATTTAAATTTTTATATAAAAACATAATATTCCACTTTAAAAAATTCAATGTTGTTATTCAAATGGAAACTATAATATATGATATTCTGTTGATGTAGACAAACGTGTAAGGTTTGAGAAACTACAAAATCGGGCAAAAAATTGATATAGGGCTTGAGTTTGGCCGTGAGCTTGTCAATATCACAATGCCACACAGTTGAAAAAGTACGCTGTAACAATTAGTATTAGAGCTACCATTTGGCATATTAAATGAGCTAGTTTGTGGTACAGTGAAAGCGAGCGTTTAGAGACGAGTGTCTTAGGCGACTTCTTTTGAAATAGTATATATATAATAGGGTAGAGCGAGACGAAAATTGAACAGGGACGAAAATGACAAGATAGAATGAGACGGGAAATTGAGCGGGAACGATGACGACCACATGGAGACAAAAATCCCCAAAATTCCCAAAAATCTTTCTTTATTCTCTCATTATTTTTTACTATATAGAAAATAAATCTCTCCAAAGGGTAATGGTAAAATTTGAGAGGTAAAAGTTAAATGGAAGATAGAAAATGGTGAGGAAATGAGAGGGAGGGTCAGAAAATTCAGAGGTTACAGATTGCAACGAATAAACTAGGGCCCATCAAGTTACCCTGCTCCTGACAGCACCCAATATTTCCCCTCCATTCACAATTTATGCCCTCTCTATTTTTTGTGGCTAAAATTATGTAACACGTGAAATCTTTCGTCCACACGTACTAGGAATTTAAAATTAAATTATATACTCAAATTATGTTATACCAATTCCCATATTAAATGGTCGAAAGTAAACAAGAATCGATAATCTAGTTCGGTCTACACCTACATCTATTATCAATGAGGGCACGTCTCGGTACATGAAATTTTACACAACTCGACTCCCTCAACTGTTATTCAAAACCCTATTAAGCCTAAGCATTCCCACCACCAAATCTCTTAACTTGTTTTGTTAAAATAAACAATTTTCTCGATCTCACTTACAAAAAAAAATAACTTGATCCATAATTTAAAATAACTTAAAATATTCAATAAATTTGATCCATAAAAATTCGAAATTTAGTCTTTACAATTTTACACGTTTTAATATCATGTTTATAATTTAATAAGATAATAAAATTTTCAATTTCTATTAAATTTGTAATTTAATAATTTTAAATAAAAAAATAAATATGAACCACGCGTACATTATAAAAATGGTATTTTATTAAAGAGATATATTTTTAAAATGTATTTAAGCCTGGAAACGTTTTTTTTATATTATAATTTAAAAAATTATTCCACCCCATCTGGCAACCGTCATTTCCCTCTTTTTTTTAATAATAAAATATCATAAACTTGTCAATGAAGGCAACTTTTATTTAAATTTTATCCATTTCTTTTATTTTTAAATTATAAACGTCCAATCTATCCATCACCATAAATCGAATCCCATTAATTTAATTAAATTCAGTCATCAAATTCAAATATATTATTACTTTTTACATTTTGATATTAAATTATTTTTCTTCCTATCTATTTTTTTATTCACCTTCCAATTATATTATTTTTTTTCCAATTATATTATTTTTTTTCCAAGGAGAATAGAGAAAATATATAAATGAAAAAAAAACATTTTACTTTTTTTAGAAATGTATTTAATCCTTTTTTTAAAAAAAAAAAACAAATATTTATTTACAAACAAAATACAAAGAAATTCTTTCCTATAAATTTATCGTTATAATTATTCTAAAATATGAAGTTTATAAGACACAAATAGTTTTTGTTTGAGTGGTTCTCGTCAGAACGGACTCTATTTATGACTAAATTAATAATATTGATGTCAAATTGCATATTGGTTGGTGAGTGTAACAAATCATTTAGTATAAACTTGTGGAAGAGATTGACGGCGATACAAACAGATAATATCGACTAGCGGTGTGCCCAAAACTGCAGCGGGACTAAACATGGGTTTAGTTAAGCAGATTTATACTCCGTTTTTTTTTTTAATAGAGAATCGAACGTTCCTAATGATTTCAATCATTTCAAAATTACCTTCAAACATGTCTGATGAATCTGTGCCGATGGCCCCAAAGAGGCAATATTTTTTGTGATACAGAAGGAGTGGTGAAGAAAGGAGTGAACAGAAAAGCTATTCTTTTTCTTTGGAGCCCAACCCATTAGCAACTGTCTGCTTCAAATCAAACATTGTAAAGTCTGCTGCTTTCTGTACTTCCTGTCAGCATAATACAAAAGAAAAATCATTCAACAAAACCGGTGGCATTGAAATTTTGGTCCTAATCCTCTTCAACTTCAATCAATCCTGCTACTGTTACTAACCCAGAAGCCCATTTCGCCTGTTTTCATGTTTTCTCTTCTGTTTTCTGCCCCCATCGACGGCCCTGATTGATATCAATCAAAATGATGAACACTCCAATTCTGGCCAGGAAACAGTATCAACGACGGCGACGACGACCAAGATTCCATAATCAATCAGTTTTAACCATAATGATTGGTATCACATCAGATACAAGAAACTAATCAGGATGAAAGAGTTGCGCATTGCTCGATGTGCAAACAGGGCACAGGGCATCATGCAGCGATCAATCGCGCGCAGCCCAAGACAGGGCCACACCGTAACTGCATGGAAACAAACCAAAGTGAATTGTTGAAGATAAAGGTACCTTTTTCGTTCTGTAGAGGAACAAGAGTGAGCTCATCCGAGGAGACATCACTAATAGAATGCAACGCGGTGTGGGTAACCAATGTGATTATGGTTGACAAGATTTGAGGTATGCGGCTGTGGGTGTCCATCATGCACCACTCCATGCATTGAACTCAACCTTTACCATTTACTTACAACCAAAGTTCATTTTCAACTGCCTTGAAGACCTCAAAACTCATATTTTCAGTTTCTGGGTCTCAAAAGTGGTGGGATTTTGAAGAAAGTGAAGCTAAATGCTTAAAGTTTAAGGCAAATGGCATGGTGGGTTGCGTGGGTTGCGTGAGTTTGTGGTCTATATCCGCAAGATTAATAGAATTGGTAAGTTTGATTCAAATAAGTACCCGTTTGTGTACTGTCAAACTTGCTTTCAACTTATCGAAAAGAGTATCAGTTGCTAAAGTACATTTCCTGAAAACAGTGCGTCTTGGGAACAAATTCAATAAAAATATGACAACAAATCAAAAGGGGGAAGGAGAAGAACTGATAATAAGCGAGTGCCTAAAATTGAAATGGAGCGAGCGAGTGAGTGAAAGGCCCTCTTCTATTTCTGTTCTCTAATGTCATATCATGCAAATAGCCTCTCTAACCCTTTAACCGCCCCCCACTGTTTCGCCCCCACGACATTTGTTTTTCTGATAGCCAGCTCATTCTTTCTCTCTTTTTCTTTTTCCAACCCTTTTCTCCACCAGATCTCTCGGAGTGATCCATGGAGATGCGTGCTTATTGAAACTCTCCGTGGGTTTCTGAAATTTTCTCTTTATTTTTTACCCTTCAAACTTGTTTCCCCAATAACCCATTTCATAGCGAGTGCAAACCCTCTCATTCTCAAATTCTTTTGGGGTTTTCTTTGATTTCGCTTCAATATTCCATCTGGGTTTTCTGAGTTTGCATTGAAAGAAGCGTTTTCTTTAGCGAAAATGGCGAATGGAGTAGAAAGAGAAGTGGGGTTGAGCATTTTTAGCGATGAGGAGCTGAGTGAAATGAGTGGGATTAAACGAAGTGGAGACCATATAGAGGTTACCTGCGGATGTACGAGTCACAGATATGGTGATGCTGTAGGGAGGCTTAGGGTTTTTCTTAATGGTGACCTTGAAATCACCTGCGAGTGCACCCCTGGTTGTCAGGAAGGTCTTTCTCTCTCTCTCTCTCTCTCCCTTCTATTCCTAGTTCTCTGTCTCTCCTCGCTCTTCCTTGGAATGGATGTTTTGTATTTTGCATGTTAAATGCGCGTATATTAGAGCTTCAGGCGAATCTTTTCTCTTTTCTCTTTTCGAGACAATATGATTTTGGATTTTTATTGCATGCTGGGTTTGTGTAGTAGTATTATTTGTCTGAGTTTTTGTTCTAATGGGGTTTTGGGTGATGGCCTTGAGTATCAATTGCTTCCATTTGTACCGTTTCTCTGCACACTCTTCCCTTTTTTCTACGTTACACAGCTTGAATGTACGTTGTTTTGTCTGACCCAATGAAGTAGCTCGCTACTCGAACATGGCGCTGCGGCTGCTTTTGGTTTTGGTTTTGGTTTTGAGCGCTTTTCGCTTTACCTCACGCATTGTTTTGCTTGTTTACTGTGTTCTTCATTTGATTTCAGCATCTGTTCCTTGTGTTTGGCAGAGTAAGATGTTGTGTGACTTCTAGCCTTCTTGCTTCCATCGTTCTTGACTTCATGCTCGTGAGGATACTTTATTGCAGCTTTTGGACTTAGTCTTATATCAGTATATCAGGTGTTCTTGACTTTCCAATTAGAATACAATCCATGCTAAGTACATGGAGTCGTAGTAGTGATGTTGCTTTCCCAAGTGAATCCTACTGCTTATGCCTAGCTATTCATAAGCTTGGTCGTTGAGGATATTGTTAGAAATCACGAACCTCCACATTGGAATGATATTGTATACTTTGAGCATAAACTCTCATGGCTTTACTTTTAGTTTTCCCGAAAGCCTCCAATGGAGATGTATTTCTTATTTATATACTCATGATCATCCTCTAAATTAGCCAATGTGGACTCCCTCTCAACAATCCACAATCCTCAACATATATGATATATGATGTTCAATTCTGTGAGATTAATGTCAGAATGTTGGTTTCATCTTTTGGGCATAATTCCTTAAACGACAGCAGCTGTTTGACCTTAACTCTGCTTTACATAACGAGGAGGATTCTGTGTGTGTTTATATACTCATATGATGCTGTTTCCATGTGTTCCAAAACAACATTTAAGCTCTTTTATTTGTTTGTTTACCATGGTTTTGGTGATTTGAACACTAGGAAAGCTGACACCAGCTGCATTTGAAAAGCATTCTGGAAGAGAGACAGCTAGAAAATGGAAGAACAATGTCTGGGTCATAGTTAATGGGGAAAAGGTTCCGCTTTATAAGACGGTGTTACTCAAATACTACAACCAGTCATCAAAGACTGGCAATGGGTCAAGTAGATACCAAAATGGACGAGTTGTTCATCGCGATGAATTTTTTCGCTGTAGTAGGTGCAGCAAGGAGCGTCGATTCCGTCTGCGGCTGAAGGAAGAATGTCGGGCTTATCATGACGCCTTAGCAGACATGGATTGGAAGTGTTCAGATTGGCCTTATGATAAGTATATCTTTGTTCTAAACTCTTGATATTATTTAATTCATGTTTAAAGAAGAGATAGTACGTTTTCTATATTAGCTCTGCTAGCCATCATAATGATATTGATTAACATTGTTAAGAGGTGTAAACTCAGAAATTTATGCTGCTGAAAATTTGTATGAGAATATGATCTTTCATGTTCGTGTTAAGTATTCGAGCTAGGAGAAAAGACTTAATTCATACATGTATCGTTGTTTAGTGATGGCTCTTCTGTTAGATATTTTCTGATTCTGCTGATGTTTTATCTTGGTTTGATTCGAGTCGAGTTATCAAAACTGTTCTTATAATGATAGCATTCCTTTGGACTTTGAATCTTGACGTAGTTTAGGACCTTACAAGTGATGAGATTTGATCCTTAATTCTTTTACTTTAAAATGAGAGGTCTACCTTCTAATGAAAGGTGACGTATCAGATATGAATCGAAAGTCGTAGCTACAGCAAAGTAGGAATTTCTTAACTATGTATGGTCTTTGGGAGCAAAACTGAGAACGACTGGTTATTTAGCGACATTAGTTGTAACAGCCCAAATCTACCGCAAGCAGAAATTGTCTTTTTTGGGCTTTCTCTTCCAAGTTTCCCCTCAAGGTTTTAAAACACGTGTGCGAGGGAGAGGTTTCCACACACTTTTATAAAGAATGTTTCATCCCCTCTCCAACCGATGTGAGATATCACAATCCACCCCCCTTCGGGGCCCAGCATCCTCGCTGGCCCTCGTTCTCCTCTCCAATCGATGTGGGACCGTGGGATCCCACATCGGTTAGAGAGTGGAACGAAACATTTTTTATAAGACCGTGGAAACCTCTCCCTAGTAGACAGATTTTTAAATCTTGAGGGAAAGCCTGGAAGGGAAAGTTCAAAAAGGACAATATATACTAGCGATGGGCTTGGAATATCAATGTAAGGTCGATTTATATTTTATGTGCAGGTGAATATATTAGACTAGCTTATCTTTTCCTTGAGTTTTGAGTCGGGCGGTATTCAGCTGCCACTTCCCTTTTCTGTTACTGGTCGGATACTCACTTAAGAAGATATGTTTCTTGCATATGCTTATTCCAGAATGAATGGACTTCACTGCAAATCAAAACACCTAGCCTGTTGCATGAATATATGAACTTGTTGCACAATTTGTGGTTTTTGTTTAAGATTTTGATGTTATAGCCGTATACATGTACCCTAACTATACTGTTCTGTTGCTTAGAATAACATGTGATGACGATGAAGAACGAGCAAGTCGCAAGGTTTATAGAGGCTGCACTCGTTCGCCGACTTGTAAGGGGTGTACTTCGTGTGTGTGCTTCGGGTGTGAGACATGCCGATTCTCAGATTGCAGCTGCCAGACCTGCATTGACTTCACAAGAAATGCAAAAGCTTGAGGCTTTTCTCACTCACATTTTCTTTTCCTATCCTGGATGTTCCCTAGGATTTATTTAAACTTTGAATACCGCCCAGAATTATGTCTGGCATTCAACGGATTTACCTATTATTGATTCCAAAATTTTCAGTCCAATCATTTGCAGAACTACGTAGCTTTAAGGAAAATCGTTTCTGTAATTTCTTGCAGTATCTTTGTTCAAGTAATATGCAGAAATGGAGCCAGGAAGTGTGATTAAGAAGAGAAAGAGACCTCTTTAAAAGCGATTGAAATACATACTTCATAATTCTCATCCAACCTGGAACGGTGGAGGGTTTTACAAAATAGAGAAAATCAAAATGTAGTACTTGCAGATGTGAAGCCAACCTATATGAAACAACTTAAGGTTCATCTTGGTTGACGCCCACCTCCTCTTCTACCTCTAAAATGAGGTCCACCTCGACCATACAATTTCCTTCCCCGGTTCGAAGATGAGCCTTGGTTGAATTGCTCTGGTGCTACACTTCCTTGGAATGGTACAGGTGGGTGCGGGTTTGAACGACTGAATTGCTGTGTTGGAGGGTGCATGTTTTGATTCTGTCCAAACTGTACTCCACCGGAATGGATTCCTTGTGCCCCTACGGCTGTGAGGGGATTAGGTAGGGTGGATGATGTACCTACAAACCCCGGCGGATATGGAGCTCCAGCAAATGTATTCATCATAGGCATTTGAGGCTGAGGCACTTGCTGTACCGGATTCTGTAATAGCCAGGGCATGCCATTCATTGGAAGACCGTTGGGAAATAATAGATTCTGCTGCTGCTGCTGCTGCTGCTGAAACTGAAATGGCATTTCTGCTGGCCTAATTCCGTTCATTGCTGGGGGAAAGCAGGGGTTGTACGCTGGAGGAAATGATGGCATAACACCAGGTCCATTGATAAAACGTTGTTCAGAAGCTGAAGGGTTTGGATAACCACCGTGATATACAAACGGCGCCAAAGGAGGGCCAGTGTGCTGATTCTGATTGGAGAATGACTGAGCCATATCCATCTTTACTTGTTGAGGTGCTGAATGATCAAACTTGCTGCCTTCAGGAACTGTTGCTTGCTGGGGTATGGCCTGGCCGTAATTCCTGGACTTGTCATGTTCCTGCGGTGTCTCAAATGTACGCTGACCAAATTTCCTGGCTTTAGCATTGTTTTTCTTCTTCCTAGCATTATTTCTGTTCTCATTAATCTGTTGGTTGTCATTCATACCCCTCTTAGCCAGCTTTTGCATCTTCTTGAACTCCAGCTCTTTCTCATCATCTGAAAACTCGTTGTCGGACACCTCTTCATCGTTCGCTCCAGATGCATCATACCCCTTCTTGTACAGGTCTTTGTTGTTGAGCACATAATCGGCAAACTCCAGAACAAAGGAGACGTGAGTGCCACTACTTATTCCAGTAGGGACTTCACTTTCAGAATTGTATCTTACTGAATAATAAGGATTTTTTACTGGTCCAAAGATCTCGTCTACCAACCCCAATGGGGATCTAGCTACAGTTAGCCACAGGATAGAGCCTTCATTTAGAGGATTGTGCTTCTCAACACCCTCTACAATGACTTGACTGCCAATTATCTGAAACGAAGAAATAGAACATAAAGTTCATCACAATTCACAATCCAACTTCACAAGCAGGGAAACCATGTAATGGGCAGACGTTGATAGAATTGGAGTACTCTTTGATGTATAATTCTATTCAAATTAAGGAACTTACCGATAAAACAACTCCAACAGGAACCATCTGGTGGTGTGGCTGCAGCGTTGCATGAACCTGAGGAACTGGAGGAAGAACCTACAAGGAAGCCAATAAGAAATAATGAACCCATTATTGATCAATTACCCCAAGCAACATCAGCCATGTGTCTCCAAAACTATTTGCAAGCTTAAGGATGAACAAAGAAAACTGACCTTAAGCTCGTTTTTAGAACTAATCGGGCCTCCCTCAGGTCCAGCCTCTTCTTCTTCGTCTAGTTCCTCACCATCACCATCCCACGCAACCATGTCATCTGCAGAAGCCTCCTTGTCTTCATTGTCAGCGTCACTTATCTCACCTTCTTCAAGTTCACCGATTTCTGTGTGTACATCCGCTTTTACAGAGTTCTCCTTCGTCTCTACATCATCATGGCAGCTGCTGTCGCCGCTACTTGAAGACGATGAACTTTCTTCATCGTCATCTTTTCCATCATCGCTGCTTCCGCTAGAGCTACTACTATCACTAGACGTTGAAGCTGAACTTGTGCCCTCGGATTCAGCGTCACTTTCATCATCATCCTCTCGAGAATCCGACTCAATGTTTCCAGTGCTTCCTCCATCAATAACCAAACTAACCTTCGACATCCCTTCTTCAATGATGCAATTCAAATCCGTAGACTTAGCACAAGCCTCGCCACCCGCTTGCGCAATCGGCTGAATTTCACCAACAATTGGAACAGACTTTTCGACTGGTTGATTCACATGGGATTCTGCTTCAGGAAGAATCGTTTGTGCATCAGCCATAACAGGAGATGTAAATTCGTCAATCCAGTCGTTTAAGGAATCGTAATCAAGGAAGGAATCGGCAAAGGAGTAATCGACGGGCTTGGAATCAAAAGAGTCAAGCGGAAGCGGCTCCGAGTTCTTAAGCTTAGAAGAAGCGTGAAGGAGGCCGTCAGGCGCAGACGCAGTGGTGGAGTTGGATGAAAGCTCTACCATTGCAGAGCTACAAAATTGGGGCTTGATTCAGAGAGAAGAAGCGTAAACATAGCTTTAAGAAGAAGAAAAAGACGGGCAGCGGCAGAACTGTAAATAGCGGTGGCTGTGGATTTGAAGGCGGAGAGCTGGTTTCTTAAACCCTAGTGGACTCTGGAGAAACAGCCCATACCTGAGGTTTTTCAAGCTTTTCCATTTATGCGCCAACTTTCCTTTCCTACAATACGACGTCGTTTCTTCGCTGCCATAATTTTTCCTTTTTAGTTTTTTAAAAAAAACACGGTAAATTTTTTCCTTAAATTTGTGATATTATTTTGTGTTATATTTTTTTATCCTAAATTCTCAATGTCATGAGTAAAAATCATTGAGTCATATATGGCATTGCTAGAGGTAGAATTTAACCATAAGGTTGAATGTAAGTGGCACAATGAAAGTGGGTTATCATAAGGGGCAATTAGTCGTGACGAGATCGTAGAAGGCCAAATCAACTCATCATACCCGACCCTTTTGGTTGATTTCTCAAGGCTCTTGTAAATAGCCTAATTGGTCGACTCCCTCAGTTGATTTGGCCAAGACTTCGCGATTTTAAAATATTTCTACTAGGAAAAGGTTTCCACGCTCTTATAACAAATGTTTCGTTCTCCTCCAATCAAAGTAGGATCTTATAATTCATCTTCTTGAGGCCCAACATTCTCGTTGACACACCGCTTGATGTATAGCTTGGATACCATTTATAACAATCCAAGTCCACAACAAAGCAAATATTGTTCATCTTGGCTCGTTACGTACCATCATCAGCCTCACAGTTTTAAAACACGTTTACTATGGAGAGGGTCACGAAACATTTTTTATAAGAGTGTGGAAGTCTCTCCTTAGTAGAAGCGTTTTAAAACCGTGAGGCTAATGACACTATGTAACAGGCCAAAACGGACAATATCTACTAGCAGTAGACTTAAGCTATTACACTATGCATGAGATAATCATTGAACGAACAAATATCTTGATCTAGATCATAAACGAGTTTCCATACATTTACAGAGGAACTGGTACAAACATCATCACTATTTTCTTCGAGACTGATATAATTCATACTTCATTAAAATCAAACTGGAAACCATGCAACTGGCTGATGAACATTGCAGACTTATTCTGATAATTACTGCTAGATGGACTCAAGGGTAGGGTGTTTCTTTAACACCACTAATCTTGGCTGGGATTGGTACCTCAAATCCAGGATTTGGAATGAAATTATCATCCCCACCAGGAATATATTGACGTCTTGGAGCTGGGTTACTGCCATATGAGCCTGCCTGCCCTTCTCCAGAGCTGCCTTTGTCATGTGGTGACAGTGTGAAGCGCCCAATGCCAGGAATGAGCACACTGACCCCATCATGTCCAGCCACCCACTCTGGTTGTTTCTTATCATCAATGCTCGACCTTTCATGAACATTGCGAGCTGCCACTGCTTCTCCAGCTATTGCAAGGATCACGATGAAGGTAGCAAGCAAAGAAGCAATGGTTCTGTTAGCCATTTATCTGATATTGTGAGTAATGCAGCAAAATGCTTGTTTAGTGATGGAGAAGCAGGAATGAGAATGTTCTTCTTATAGATATAGGGAAGCGGAACAGAGAAGGAGCGTGGTAGATGAAGGCTTGGCGGTGAGTTAATTGCTCCATTTATGGGATTTTGAAATGGTAGGTTGAAGAATCAAATGGTAAAACATGGATGGAGGGAGAGCATATGAACAATAACTTGAAGTGAAGGAACAAGGTCTGGCATTCCCTGTTAACACTTCAAAGCAGACTAGAAAGGGTTTGAACTGCTCAGCAGTTTCTACGGCTTACAAATGTTAAATGTACTGAGTCACTTTCTGTAATTGAAGTCTATGTTATGGATGTATGAAGAAACCTATAGAACAGACAGATGTGTATATCAATTGAAACAGTGAATCACTTGTCTGCATTCATTCGTTACTCATTACGTACCGTCGTCAGCTTCATAATTTTAAAACGTGTCTACTAAGGAGAGATTTACATACCCTTATAAGAAGTGTTTCTTTCCACTCTTCAACTGAAGAGATCAGAGTTGGATTGTGAGATCACAATCGGTTGAAAAGAGGAACGAGTGCGATGTTGAGCCCCAAAGCGGGGTGGATTGTGGATTTGTACATTGGTTGGAGAGGGGAACATGGAAGCCTTTCCTTAGAGGAGTGCTTCGTTCCACTCTCCAACCGAAAGGAATTGGGGTTGGATTGTGAGATCTTACATCAATTGGAGAGAGGAACGAGTGCGACGTTGAGCTTCGAACGGGAGGGATTGTGGATTTCCACATCAGTTGGAGAGAGACGTGGAAACCTCTCCCTAGCATACGCACTTTAAAATCTTGAAGGAAAGCTCAGGAGAAAATGTTAAAAAAGGACCATAATTATTTACTCGTAGTGGACTTGAACCGCCAGAAATGTTGGTGTGTGGATATCTAGAGTAGAATGTCTTGTGAGTATGGTGTGACCACTGAAGTCTGCAACTAGCATGATGAATTGGGTGAGGAGTGAGCATGGGGGAGTGTGCTTTAGCCATGTGAAACAAGGTACTAACCATTATGTCTTTGTAGTCACACTCGCTTTGGTTGAATAAACAAAAGTTTTGTTGAACTCAAAAGGTAAAAATTTTTTTTGTATATTCTTTCTCTTTTGAGTACCAACTTGGATTGTTTTTAATCTTAGTCACTCATTGTTTTTCTTGATATTGGATATTGTATACGCACTTTAGTTTCATTGCTGCTTTCTAAAAAAACTCGTGTGACAAGCATGCCTGTCACATGCCATGACTTAGACAGTATAGACAGCCTCTACATAACGATGTCTATCAAGAATAAACAGATATTTATAAAGTATAGCACTCATATCAATCTTGTAAGTGTCGTGTAGTGTTCGACTTAATGAAGCAGAAAAGTATAGCACTCATATCAATCTCGTAAGTGTCATGTAGTGTTCGACTTTACCATGTTTGTTTTTCTGCTTCATACTTTCACACCCATAGCTAATGATTAAACCATCTACCCCAAACATCTTTATGATTAGATTGAAAATGGATCAAATGTTCCCTGTTCATAGGGAGTTGACGTTATGAATTGAATTCTTCCATGGAAGCTCAAACCAAGTTTTTGTGCATTGTAGTGATACAAAATGATGGCCGGAATTGAGTTGTTCATCCGCCATTACAACCTTCTCCAACTATGTTCGTAGGACAAGAAAATCTAGGAAGTTGAATCAGGGAGTTTACTCTTGTTACACCCTCCAATCCTAACCAATTCTCATCTTTAGCACAGATTGATTCTCCGTTCTCTTCGCTTTGTGAAGATCGCCCTCCGATTTGCTCTTTTTCTTCCGACGATCGGACCGTATTATTCCTCTGTAAACTTGGCTCCAACCTCCGCTCTTCATCTGAATTTTCCGTGTCATCCATTTCATCAGTTTGAAAAGTTGCAAGAGATTGTTCTTCATTTTCTGAATTTGAATCCATTTTCCCGTCCAAGAATAAGCAAACGACTGCACAGTCGTCCATTTTTGAAGTAGGGTACTTGAGCTTCCATTCACGAGCAGCCGAGTCTACCACCATCCGAGCTGCCGATGAGCGAGTTGGGGCAGAATGAACTATCTCAACCACCTCTTGGTTGCTCAATACGTCCCAAACCTGCAAAGGAACTGTCTTGAATTCTGGAGATTGACAATTGAAATGAAATTCAAACACAGGCTTACTTCTGCTTGCCTGCAGAATTAGAGAATTAGGGAAGTTACCCCATCTGAAGCAAGGACAACAAACAGATCGTTGTCTGTAAGCACGCGGTGCGAAAATTCGGGAATAGAGATAACTCCATAGTCCTTCAAACAGAAGTCGCCAAACGCTCGAGCCATGGCTAAGCCAGGTGCATTGTCAAATGGCAGCCACACTCTTGGCACTTCTGGCTCATCTTGCAATGCAAACACCCTTCCTTTACACTTCTTTATCCTTTCAGCTTCTCCTAGAAGATGAACAAACAAGCAAATTAGAATCACGTATTAGTTCGTAAAAGTAACGTAATGGACTGGACGTACTGGGTAAATCAGGCTTTAGATCTACTGTCAATTGGGTTGCTACAGGCGAATCTCTGCTATCTTTAGATCCAAGAATTGCTCGAGAATCCCCGATACTTCCCACGAATAGATCGGAACCCTGTAGGTAAGTCAAAATTACTGAAAGAAACAGCGAGCAAATCCGAAAACAAAGCTGCGAATTGGTTAGTATTTACGTGTACCTGCTTAACCAAAGTGACCGCAGTACAACCACTGCAGAAACAGTCCACTTTGGGATGAGATTTGAGCTCCTTATCCATGGCTTTATATGATTTGAGAAAAGCTTTTCTCCATAAAGAACTTGATTTATCCTCCTGCGAACCATCCATGTCGTGTCGTTCACCATCTGCTGAATTCTTCTGACTCCAACGGAAACAAGAAGTTCTATCTGTTCTATTATGCTTTAACTGAGATGACTCCCAGGATGACTCCAGCTTTCTTGGAAGAACATCTCTAACCTTTCGTGCAACGACATGACCATGAGGGCCGTGACCATCAAATACCCCACAAAAAATTGCACCATCTGATATGAAGTCCTAGAGAAATTGAACCCCTCATAAGAAAACATGTAAAACAACAGAATATCGAAGCCGATACATTGATCTAACTAAATAGCTACATACATATGATACCGGACCGAACAATCCAACAAGAACAGATAGAAGAACTTACTTCCCACACAACCATGGCATCCTGATTTATCCCCTTGCGACCCTGCTGAGTGAAAATGCAAGAATTTCGAGTCTTCCCATTATAAACAAGCCTATTCGGTATAGAATTTAAATGCTGAATAGAAAAAGTATGATCTGAAAATGTTCTCTTTCTTTCAATCCGGCCAGAAACTCTAATCCCCAAACAGGATCCAGAAATCCTCTCTCCATTGGTTCCCCCATTGCAGCTACACTGATTGCCAGTAGACAAACAGATCCCCATTTACTCAGCTCCACAAATTAAGAAGACATCTGATTGACAACCTCAAACGTATCACATTGGTATCAAGTTTCTGATTTACTCAAGAATAATCAGTGAAGCAGAAGGGTCAAGAACTCAGGTTAATCAGAGACTCAAATGTTAAAACATTTGAAGTTAAGCTCAGTGGATACTGAGAACAGAGGAAGAGAGCTAGTTAAAGAAAAAGCATGTGGAGTAGAAACATAAAATACTAAAAAGGGAGCTGGCTTCATAATTTTGTCGTTGATCAGAGATTCACGTTGACAGAAACGATATGGGCAAGAGAATTTTGTCTTAAAATAATGGATAGATCTCGGTACACGTTCACAAACACATATACAACAAAACATATACAAATTCAGAACATGTCCAAGAGCCAAAACTCCTGTCCTTTCTGCCAATGGATTATTATAATCGAACTACCAATTCTTAGCCCCAAAAGATATAACAATACACAGAATTAGCGAAGCTTATACCATGAAAGCATATGAATTAGCAAAGTAAAAGGGGGAAAAAAGTGAAAAATAAGACGTGGGTATGATGAATTGAAGAACGTAAAGCAAGAAAAAAGTGAGGTTTCAAAATGGAAGGGACCAAACAAAGGCAATAAATAGCAGGCTCCATTTCTTAGTCAACAAAGCTCAAAATTGAAAGAGAGGAGGGGGGTAAATTGAAAATGCATTAAAGCGGTGGAGCAGATCATAAGAACAATCAACAAATAAGGGAAGAAACAAAATGAAGGAGAACTAAGACACAAAGCATTCCCAGAAAAGTAAAAGAAAGAAATGGAATTGAGTAATGAGTAGGATGCGAAATGGGTTGAAATCTAAAAGACAAAGGGAAAGAAGAAGAGGAAGAAGAAGTACCTGGAGAGGAGAGGAGAGGAGAGGAGAGCACTGGGACGGAACAAATGGAAGAGGAGTGAAAGCAGCAAGGGTTTGTTAATTTTGTTAAGATTTTTTTGGTTATTTTGGTTTATGGAGAAGGTGGGCAGATGGTGCATTAATTCAAAAGCTGAGCATAAAGTAGAAAAGAGAGAGAGAGAGAGAGAGAGAGATGGGGCATTAAAAGCTCTCACCGTCTTCTTCGTGATCAAAAAGATTGCTTTTTTTCTTTTTCTTTTTCTTTTTCTTTTTCTTTTTCCTCTCCTTGAAAAAACAAATAAAGGTCTTGAATTTGAAAATTGTATTTTGGGGGTAATAATAATGTTTTTTTTTGGAGGTGAAAATGATAAAAAGAAAAGATGGCTTAGAGAGAGACGAGAATAGCCGCTCCGACACAAACCTAACTCAAACTATCGATATATGGAAATGTTGTTGTTTGGCCTTTTACGCTTTATCTTTATTCAAGAGAGCCCCAAATTTCAACCTTACTATGTACCTCTCTATTTGATTTTACAACTTTATGAGTACTTCAAAACCAAATGGTATTTTTAAGTTTGATTTTTTTTTTTTTTAAAAAAAAAAAAGGTTTTTTTTTTCGTCTCGTAATAATTAGTTTAAACCTGTTTTTTCTCAGCCCATTAGTTTTATTGGGCCCAATTCACAAGAGCCCATTATTTAAGCCCGCTCCTTGTCAGCCCATTAATTTTTAGGCCCTATTAACCATGTCAGCCCATTAGTTTTATTAGGCCTATTAATAATGTCAGTCCATTAGTTCAAGCCCGTTTCTTGTCAGCCCATTAGTTTTATTAGGCCTATTAACAATGTC
>NW_019272057.1:1018335-1027002 GCF_002738345.1 Cucurbita maxima
GCCCATTAGTTCAAGCCCGTTTATCGTCAGCCCATTAGTTTTATTAGGCCTATTAACAATATCAGCCCATTAGTTCAAGCCCGTTTATCGTCAGCCCATTAGTTTTATCAGGCCTATTAACAATGTCAGCCCATTAGTTCAAGCCCGTTTCTTGTCAGTCAGCCCATTAGTTTTATTAGGCCCTATTAACAATGTCAGCCCATTAGTTTAAGCCTGTTTCTTGTCAGCCCATACATTTTTGGGGCATATTAAAAAGACCAGCCCATTAGTTTAAGCATGTTTCTTTCAGCCCATTTATTTTACTGGGCTCATTAACAAGAGAAGCCCATTAGTTTAAACCTGATCAGTTTTATTGGGCCCTATTAACAAGGTAAGCCCATTCTTCCATCCATATTGTCATCGGCCTTTCTGTAATAGTCGGTCTCTAAATGATGGCTATTCAATTAATTTATAAGATAAAAATATTCAAATGACCTCAATTTATTTTTTCTTTTAAATTTCTTCTATATTTCATATATGTATTTTTGCTCAGGATACCATTTAGATATTATTTATTTCTATAATTATTATTTATTTATTTAATTTCCTACACCTCTTTAAAATAATTTTTTTTTAAATGTAATTATCAAAATATATATTGAAATTGATGACAAATCTAAATCAAGCTTCGAAAATAACTAAATATTTTATTTTTAGGAGTTGGATTCATCATTATTTAGATTAAAAAAATTAACAACTCGATCCGTGATGTTTGATTTTAAATATATCTCGACCCGACCAATCCAATTAAGAAACACCCATAGTTTTATCCATACTGAAAATGTTATATAAATAAAAAAGTTTTAATGATTATGCTCGAAATATTGAGTTGGGCCCATTTTTTGATGCAAGCCCATTGTTTGGTGTTTTGTTAATTACCTGAAGTCTTAATACACGAGTGACAGATTGTTTACATTATACAAAACGTGTCTAATTTTAATAATGTATTAATCACATTCAATTTCATAAAATATTTATATAAGAAAAAGACAGAAAATACAAAGATATGGTCAATTTTTAATTCTGACATTTAAAATTAATTTGGACCAGCAGAATTAAAATGTGCCGTGCCCATATTTTTTTTTATATAAAAATATAAATATAAAATATCAAACAAATTGGTTTATATTATAAATTTAAATAATAATCAAAGTATAAATCATTAGAGATTTTTAACTAATTAATACTTTCTTAAAAATGATTGATTTAAAAAGATATCAAGGTTTTAAAGATGTTCAAAAAATTAAATAAATTCAATTAAGAAAAATGAAAAGAAAATATAACTAAAAAAATGGGATTTTTTTTTATAAAAATATTTAAATTAAAAGACATATCACACTCATCTAATATAATAATAAATATCATTTTGTACGATTAAGAAATGTTTTAAATTTTGAAAATATAATATAATTTTATTTTTAGAATTAGGTTAAAAAAAAAACAACGTTAAATAAACAGAAATTAAAGAAATTAAATAATAATAGAATATAGTCTAATAATTGACCAGGACCACTTTGTTAGGCACAATCCATATTTGACTTTCTCCATAATTTCCACCTTCACTTTCATCAGCCTTGTTTCTTCTTTTCCTAATCCTTCCCCTTCTCTATGGTCTTCTTGGTTATGCCATAAAAACATAATGGAATCCGTTAAAATTAGAACATAACACGAACGGTGTTGAGTTAGATTAGATTAGAGAAATTTTTTGAACCAGTCCAAAAATTCGGATTGATTGAGTTAGTGACCCAAACAACTCGAGTAGAGTTCATAATCCAACCCAGCCGTCTATTTTCAATTTGGGTAGGGTTAAATCATACGAATCACTGCTTATAAATATCAAATATTTTTTATCTTGATAATAATCTTAAAAGTAGATTAGGGGTAAAGTTGAGTTGTAAATCTATTTTTGGATTGATTGAGTTGACCTAACTAAAAAATATGTCTAACCCTATCAATCATCCCAAATTTTCAATCTTTAAAAAATTCAACCAAACTCAAATCGAAAAAGAGTTAATCTAATACCTAACTAACTTTTATAGTTTGGATTGGATAATATTGATTATAAATGTCTTAATTAAAATGTTGAATTTTTTATTAAAAAATATAGAAACAATTATGTAACGTATTTATTACGATTATTTGGAAATTGTTGTAATTAATTAAACCTTAAATATATCAAAACAAATAACTCCTAGTTTTTCTAATCAAATCTCAATCCACATGATTGTTTTAGTCAAATATAAAGTCTTTATATCATTTTTTATAACAATTATACATTATTTTAAAAGTTAAAATTGTTACCATGGTAAAAAAAAAAATTATTTTACAACCAGTAATGGTAAAATTTTATAAATTAAAAAAAGGCATTTAAAAATTTAAAAATATTAAGATATGATGAAAAGGAAATTTGTGGATTGGAAATTGGAATATTTTTTTTCTTGCCTATAGAAAAAGTAAAAAAAAGGATAATGGATGATAATTGGGTTGACAAAATGGAACGCAGGCATACACAAAATGACTAAGTTTTATCCTATAAAATATTTATTGAATTAAAATTTTAAAAAAATGGTTAATAAATATTTATTTTTTTTTAAATGGACACAAATTTTAATTATATCTCTGATAAATATATTAATTCTTTTTATATATTTTTATTTTTTGAAAGAAATTAATTTTACAAAACATTATTATGATCATTAATAATACAAATTTCATGTTCTTTAAGTTGGGAGTTTAAAGTAACAAAAGAATTTATGTTTAACACGAAACATAAATACCGTAATATTAGGGGATAATGTTTTTGTTTTATGCATGAAAATTATCTTATGCCGCCTTCCTCTTTATTTATTTATTCTCAAGGCGCCTTTGAATGCGGGTCAAAGATTTTTATTTTTATTTTTTATATTATATTAATAAAAAACAAAACTCACGTTATTTCATTTATTATTAATAATAATAAGATTTGAAGGAAAAAAAAAAAACAAAAACAAAAACAAAAAGCTATATAATTTTTTTTTCATTACCATTCAACCTAACCTTCTATTTTCAGGTTGGACGGTCTATTATTATTTAAAAAATATTATTTATCCATAATACATGAATAATTAATATCTCATCAAAATCAAATATCAAATACTTACCAATCACATTTAATGTCAAAATATTGGTAATTTTAATAACAATTCTAAGTCCACCGTTAGTAGATATTGTCTACTTTGGCCTATTACGTATCGACGTTAGCCACATAATTTTAAAATACATTTACTATGCAGAGGTTTTCACACCTTTATATGAAAAAAATTTGTTTCCCTCTCCAACCGATATGAAACCTCACAATTCACCCACTTGGAGCCCAACGTCCTCACTGACACATCGCCTAGTGCATATCTCTAATGCCATTTGTAAAACTCAAGCCCACTTCTAACCGATATTGTTCGCTTTTGCCCCGCTACGTATTGTCGTCAGCCACACGATTTTAAAACACGTATACTAGGGAGAGATCTTCACACCTTTATAAGAAATGTTTTGTTTCCCTCTTCAACTGATATAAGACCTCACAATCCACCCTCCTTAGGGCTCAGTGTCCTCACTGGCACATCGCCCTATATGTGGCTTTAATACGATTTGTAACAACCCAAGCCCACCGCTAGCAGATATTGTTCGCTTAAGCCAATTACGTATCGTCGTTAACTTCACAATTTTAAAGTGTGTCTACTTGAGAGATTTCCACATTTTCATAAAAAAATGTTTTGTTTCTCTCTCCAACTGATATGAGGTCTCAGAGTTTATGAGTAAAGTCGAAAGTGAGCAAAATTTTGAATTTTTAAAAAATTATAACCTTAATCATACCCATTATTTGGATTAGATATAATATAATAATAGAATATGGGTGGATAAGTATTTTCCGTACAATATTAAATTATGGAAGGAAATTAATGAATCGGATATGTGTTTAATTATGAAAGAGACAACTTAGGTATGACACTAAATAAAAAATGAAAGTGTGGGAGGGACAGGAAGGGGGTTAATTAGCCTAACTTACAAGCATATATTATTTTTAATTAATTTAATGTAACCAAAATTTGTTTTACCATAAAGTGGAAATGTAGACCAAATGCATATGTGATTGGAGTAGATGTTTTGGAGTGGGTACCTAATTAAAACCACATGTATTGTATCCTATCCAACCTCTTTTAATATACATTAACACCCTCATCAATTTCATTACTAAATTTATAAACCCCTACTCAATTCAAATTTAAGAACCCTATTGTAAATGGATCGCCCCTTCCAAGTTCGAACCTCTTTATTAACACATTGGAAGCATATGCTCGGTTTAGTAAACCCTAAACTTTGAAGGATTGACTAGATTAGTCGAAAATGACTAATGTTACAATCGCACTCCAGCACTTGTTCTAATCCAGTGAACAAGTCAGCCGTATAAATGTTGGATTTTGTGAACAACATTGATGCGCTGTAAACAATTTGAAAGAAGTCAATGTTTGTAAGCCAAAAGCAAACAAGCAACCATCACAACTTTGATAATATATATATTTTTTTATCTTTACATAAATTAAATTTTTTACATTTTTTTTTAATTAAAGTGAGGACGGGATAGAGAAATAATTGGTCTCCATCCGGTCAATGAATAGAAAACTCATTCTACTTCCTCTATGCTTCTTGTTTCGGGTGGAAATCGCGTCGGGTAGGTTAAATCGAGTCGGGTAGGTTAAATAGACACCTTTATTTATTCGAAAAAGTTATTATATATACACATGGATTTTCGTAACATTTTTAGGTTAAATAATTCGATTATTGTCGCCTTAGTTTCGCAATTAAGCAGGTGCCACTTAAAAGAAACAAAAGAAAATAAATGTTTTGACTTTTTGTATAGATATATTATAATAATTTAATAAATACTTTTCCTAGGCACCGACAAAAATATCTCAAAAAACAAATTAATATATTTTTTAATTTGAAATCAAAATGGTAATTTTTCGTCCTGCCTTAATTTACTTTTCCTCAATTAATGGGATTGCCATACTTGCAATTTTATTATAAAACAAATAATTTTTAAATATGAACATTTTTTTTTTGTAATATAATATAAGAAAGTTTATAAATTTATAAAGATAAAATAATATAAAGTTTAATTTGTTTATGTGAATAGAAAGACTTTATGTCTACGTAAGGACATTCCAATTAAATTAAGCATATTCTTACCAAGCTTCTTAAAATCAATATTATTTATTATTCTCATTATTAGAAAATAAATTATAGTATTTTATTATTCTCATTCAAAAATATTAATGGAGCTTCCTTTCAATGTTACTTATTTATTTATTGTTCAAGTGAATTGTGTGTAAAATTTATAAATAAGGACTAAAATGTTATTGAAAATATATGGATCAAAATAAATAATAAATGCAAGGATCCAAAGAATATTTAAAACCTTAAATTTTTAATAATTAAAGAAAAGCATCTATCAATTCAATATAATGAATTTTAACTAAATGTTTAAAAATAAATAATAAATTTTATTTTTATGAAAAATTTAAATAAATTACTCGGACAACTTAAATCAATTCAACCATAAAAAAATTTATGGTTAAATCGAAAAATTTATAGCTCAAATAATTGGGAGACAAAATTGATACAAAATAAAAAAAAAATAAGAGACTACTATGTTTACTTTTTGAAGAAAAAAAAAAGTTTATCACTATTTTAAATATAACTTCTTAAAATAAATCAGAGAAATATAAAATTTAAAATGTGCATTTTAACAAAAACTTGCTTCTTTTACATTTTATTTATTTTTTAATTCAACAAATTCAACTCCTTTTCACAAAACAATTGCATAATGACTTTGCTTTATATATATATATATATATATATATATATATATATATATATAACATTTTTAGGTAAAAAAAATTAATCTCTTCATCCCAATAAAAAAAAAGAAAAAAACTCTAGTCCTCTAATTATGTATAATCCAAAAATAATAATTTTTAAATTAATAATTGAAAAAGAAAAAAGGTGTTAATCTGAATATAATTTAAATTTAAATTCAATTTCGTTACGTTCTGGAATTCTAAGTTTGAATTCAAAATTCAATAAGATTTTCTAAACGGAATCCAAATATATTTACTTAATCGTAGAAGATAAATATGAGTATTTTAAATTGAAACTACCCAAAATTAAATTATATATATATTTATTTAATTTTCAAATGGGTATGAAAAATTCAAAGACCATATGCACCTTTTTGTTGAAGAAACTGACCAAAGACCCATTAAACTTTACAAAAGAGGTAAAGATAAAAATAATAAAATAAATTTAAAAAAAAAAAGAAAAGAAAAGAAAAGGGGTTTGTTAATTGGATGCTGATTTCCGGATACGCATTCTGGAAATCCCATTAAATCCCATAAATGAAAATCTGGAATTTGTGATGCCTTTATTTATATCTTCTTCTTCTCCTCTGCTTTGTGTGTGTTGTTCGTGGTGTTTCTGGGGAAATCTGAGGTGATCTTGATTGAAGTTTAAAGATTTTGGGAGTGCGAGTTGTTGGGGGAAGTGGGCGTGTTTTGTTTAGGGTTAGTTAAAAGCAGAGGAGGGGGAACCCTGCACTTTACACTTGCGGGAGTTGTTTCGATTCTCTGTTCGCTCGACGGGAACCAGAACGGCTTCGCATTTTGACGCCATTGACAGCCAAGACTCTCAAACAGAGAGAGTAGAGATTCTAACTTTCCCGTGAAATTTGGTGGTTTCCGTTTCTAATCTTAGAAATTCTTTCACACGTTTGTGGGTTTATCTCCATTTTGGTTCCTATTTTCTTCCCAATCGGAAAAGCCTTTTGAAAGGAAAAAAAAGACTCCGATTATTCCTCTTCCTCTTCCCTTTGTCTCTCTACTCTTTCCCGGCGCTCTGTTCTTCGGTTTGCTTTCCGGGAAGCCTCTCTGCTTTGCAGGGTTGGGGGGAAGGCTCTGAATATTTCATCTCTCTCCCTCTCTTCCAAGATTATGATTCTTGACAAAGGGTCAGCACTGCAATCCAATTTGGGTTGCTTTCTTCATTGCACCACGCCCCTTGTCAATTCCCAATTCTTGCCCAAGGTTTGTCGCTGTTCTTGCTTTCTTTCTTTCCTTCCTTCATTTCCCAATTCATGATTTATTGATCCAATCTTTGCTTCTTTTTCTTAGAGTGAGATTAGGAATCTGAATCGTCTGTGGCATCCATGGGAGAGAGAGAGGGTTGAATATTTCACCCTCGCCGATCTCTGGAATTGTTACGACGAATGGAGCGCCTACGGCGCTGGCGTTCCCATCGCCGTCAACAACGGCGAGACCCTTGTTCAATACTACGTTCCTTATCTCTCTGCAATCCAAATCTTCACCAGCAACTCCACCATCAATGGTTTCAGGTACTACCCTTTTCTTTTCATTCTGATCCAACCCTAATTCGATTCTGTTATCAAATTTTCAAGATCCATTCGATTGTTTATGAAAACCCCAAATGAGGAATTTCCCCCTTTGTGTGTAGAGATGAGTGTGGTGACAGTGAAACAAGGGATTCGTTCAGTGATTCATGCAGCGATGAGAGTGAAAGTGAAAAACTATGGAGATGGGATGGAAGCTCATCGGAAGAGGGAGGTGGACTATTAGAACAAGACAGCCCTCTATCTCTCAGTGACAGATTGGGATACCTTTACTTTCAGTATTTCGAGAGATCAACTCCATATGGAAGAGTCCCACTAATGGATAAGGTGTGAAAATTGCCTTTCCTTGTTTAACTTCCCTGGATTGTTCCTGTTCTTCATCTTTGCATTATATTATCATTAGAAGAAAAGAGAATGGTGGTGGTGCTGCTTTTTGGATGCTGTGGAACAAACTCTTTTTGACCCTCTAATCTGTATTCTGATTCTGATTCTATTTGTTTCATGGGGTTTCAGATCAATGAATTGGCTCGAAGATACCCTGGCCTGATGACATTGAGAAGCGTGGATCTTTCTCCTGCAAGTTGGATGGCTGTTGCCTGGTCTGTGTTTGCCTCTGTGTTTGTGTGTGTCTAAATTAGAGTGTTTGTGTGTATTAATGGGCTGGATGGGGTTGATTTTCAGGTACCCAATTTACCATATTCCAATGGGGAGAACCATAAAGGATTTATCGACATGTTTTCTGTCATACCATACGCTTTCATCCTCATTTCAAGGTATGAAAATGGATGGTTTTGAAGTAAAATGGGGTTTTGAAATTGAATGTGGATTGATGTTTGTTTGTAGATATGGACGTAGAAGATGAGTTTGAGAGCGGAGAAAGGAAGAGGAAAGAAGGGGAAGAGATGGCGCTGCGTGCATTTGGGTTAGCGACATACAAGATGCAAGGAAGCGTGTGGATATCTGGTAATTATGGGCGGGACCAAGAGCGAGTGGTGTCTCTTTTGAGCGTGGCGGATTCTTGGCTAAAGCAACTCAGGGTCCAGCACCATGACTTCAACTACTTCACGGGGATGATCCGTCGTGGCTAAACCAGAAAGGGGTTTTTAACCAAAAAAAAAAAAAAAAAAAAAAAAGACAAACACATCCAAATCCAAATCCAAATCCCCCATGGATGGATGGATGGATTGATT